>NC_058130.1:632540901-632865348 GCF_016433145.1 Gracilinanus agilis | reverse complement strand
CCCCCTACATCCCCCATCCTGGGAAGATGAGGGAGCCAAGGGGGCTGAGTTCAGACTAGACAAAGTCCCTGCTCCTAGCCTGGAGAAGGCTCCCTCCTCCCCCGGCTTGGCCAAGTAACACTCAAGGGCATTCTCTCAGAAAGTGCTTCTTGTCCCCCTCCTCTGGAGCAGGGTCCTCCCGTCCAGCCTTCTCAGACTTTCCTCCTCGCCCCCCCCCCCCCCAACTCTGCCCCGCGTTGTCCCCCAGCTTCTCATCCCTACCCACCCTCGCTCTCCACTTCTTTGTTGCCCGGGCTTGTTTCTAACTTAAGAAAGTCTCCGGGTCTCCGCTCCAGGTCACGTGCGTTGGTGACAGCCTCTCCCCTGGCGGCCCCACGGCCCCTTCTCTCCCCATTGGCTGCTGGGACTAAAGGGGCGGCTCCGGGGGCGGTGCAGTTCATCAGCTGTTCCGAGCTTTCTACAACAACAAAAGGACCGGAGGCGGTGGCTCTGGAGCTTTAGTCACTGCGGGAGCGGCGGCGGCGGCCCCTGGAGACTGAGAAGGAAGACTAGGACAGGAGCTAGACGCCGCTTGCTCCCTTTGCCCGGCCCTTCGCAGCTACCTCAGCCGCCCGGGGGCGTTGAACCTGCGCCCCCCCCCCCCCACTAGCTCCTCAGTCCCTGGCTGCAGCTTCCGAGGCCAGCGTAAGTGTCCGGGTGCGGGAGGGGAGTGGGTGCCCAGGGCGCCCCGACAACTCACAGCGGGTCTCTCTCCCGGCTTCTGGCGGGATTGGAAGCTGACCACCCCTCACCCTGCAGCCGGGGTCCCCCAGCTCTTCTTCAACCGCGCCCGGAGCGCTCTTTATTGACTTTATAGCCTTTTCACTTCCTCTTCCCGGGCCCCCGGTCAGCCCCAGGCACCTCAAACCTTAGATGACCCTTTAACTGCGGCTTCCCCTAGAACTCGGCAAGGGGGGCCGAGCGGCGGTCGGGGCTAGGACACAGGGCGGATGCCCGGGTGGGGGGCTGCTTTAGGAACCGCTGGAATCGGGTGTGCATCGGGTGTTAGGTTACTGCCTCCTCCCCCTCCCGGGTGGCCTGTTTTCTCTGCCGGGGTGGGCTGGACCTCCTTTTTCTCCGCCTCCTCGAGCTCTCCTCATCTGCACCACCTTCTCAGACTGGCTGTCCAGGCACCTAACCCAAGACCCTCTCTCTGTCTTCTGTGTTCACCCGCCTTCATCTCTGCCCCTCGACTTCTTTCTAGTCCCAGCTACAATTCACTTTCTGCAGGAAGCCATCCTGAACTACTACTAATTCTACTGCTAATTTCTCTATCTTGTATAGAGTTGTTGGTACTTAGTTGTTTGCATATTTCCTCTCCAATTAGATTGTGAGCTCCTAAAGAGCAAGGACTGGCTTTAAAAGCCTTTTTCTTTGTATCCCTGGCATTTAGCAATGTTTATAAATTAATTGACTTTATTTGTGGAAACCGAAGCAGGGATCCATTCCGCATCCGCTACTTTTAACTCGTACTGTTTACATTTTTATTCTTACTGACATTACTTAACGCCAAAAAATCAATACGCATTTATTTATTATACAGTGAACCCCAAAGAGGGCGAAAGTCAGATACACTTAGTAAGCTCTCGATAAGTATTTTTCTATTTGCTTTCTTTTGGCTTCCACCAATAGATTATTTGTCAAGGATACTCTTGAGAGTTGGCTGCTTAGTCCCACGTTTTGTTCCTTTTCCATAACCATCTTAAGGCACTTAAACTTCACCAAACCTTGCGGTCTACATCTGTAAAATAAGGATAGTATTGACTTCACAAAATGTGAGGAAAGCCATGTGTGTTAACCTTAAACAAGTATAGGAATAAGTTATTGCTTTCCATTAAGCTCTTGGGATGATTCTAGGTACTACCTTTACTAACCTAGAAGAACTAAAATTTGGGTCAAGATCTTAATGGCTTTGGTGACAGACATCAAACATTCTGGTGCCCAAGAACTATGCAAGTGTGTTCCTCGCTTTGGCTGCATCTGATTATTTTTTTTAACTAAATCAATTTTCAGAAAACACTTTCTGCTTAGAAAAGTTGATATCTGCTTCAGTGGAGGAAGTCCTCAGAGGTCCCCCAGAAATTGAATCCAGTATGACTGCTTTATATAACAAAGCTGGATGCTAGTGCTGTTCTGAAGCACAATGCTTTTCATTTAAAAATAACAGGACCTGTTCTTAGTGTTGATAAAAGTATACTAGTTAATCCTCATGATTGCCTTCTGTACTAATTATAGATTTAAGGCTGGGAATAGTAGTGAAGAGATTAAAGAAAAGCCCCTTTCTTGTAATCTCTAGGGAATTAGCCTCTGTTGTAGTCCACTCTTGCTCTTCCATATTTTGAAATAACTTTGCCTGGGGAGGGGAGAGGAGTGAAAACTGATCTTTCTGGTTAAGTTTAACTTTGTATTCCTCCCACCTACTTAAATATGCCATGAAGTAATGTACATCATATAAGCCTATCCACCCTAGTAGCTTTCTTGATTAAAAAAAACAACAAACAAACCTGTGAATAGTATGACCTATTTTTATTATTGAAAGTGACCTATCTTTAAGGAAAATGTGCCTTAGGGAAATTCAGTGATTTGCCCAAGCCATCCAGCTTTTTACAATACTTTTTTATTTTTCATACCACTTTAAGGAGTCTTAGAAATCATGAAGTTCAGCCCTTTCATTTTACAGGTGAAGAGACTTTGTCCATAGTTAAAGCTTAATTTGTAAGGAGTTCGGACTATATAAATACAGGTCACCTGACTATTAATTCAGTTCTCTTCCAAGACTGTATTTAAAAAAAAACAACAACAACCAGGGGGCAGCTGAGTGGGTTGAGAGCCAGGCCTAGAGATGGGAGGTCCTAGGTTCAAATCTGGCCTCAGACACTTCCCAGCTGTGTGACCCTGGGCAAGTCACTTGACCCCCACTGCCTAGCCCTTACCACTCTTCTGCCTTGGAGCCAATACACAGTATTTGACTCAAAGATGAAAGGTAAGGGGTTTAAAAAAAAAAAGAAAAGAAAACAATAACACCAGAAGTGGATTTTTGTTAATGTAGTGGGGAAAATTTGTAAGTTCTGGGAGGGAAAGATAAAGTTCGTAATCCTGAATCTATACTGTAATCTTCTGAAGGAAAATGTTTTGACCAAAGTCTTAAAATAATTTAATTTCTGTGACTGGTTTATCTCTCCACCTCAACCTTTTTCTTAAAAAAAAAAAAAAAAAAAAAAAAAAAAGTTGTCATTCTTCTCTAGGGAGTGGCATAACTTTGAAAGCACCAAGTTAATGGGTGGGAATTAGTACTTAAATTATATCTTTTTAGATTGTCTTTCAACCTTCTTGGTAACCACAAACCTGAATGAATCTGTTAGGGGAATAACACTAATTTATAATTTGGCTGAATAGTGGAAGCAAAAAAGCATTGGGGGAGGAGTCCATATAGTTGGCTGAAAAGAAGGTGTATTCCTTTTTGTCCCTATTTATTTTTCTCCACATATCAATTAAATCTAATTTTTCTAGGACTTCATTCACCTCTCTTATCTCTTTCTTTCTTTTTTTTTTTTTTTTGCCCAATGTTGGCTGATGACCCCTATAAGACTTAGCTTGAAACCCCTTGTAGCATGCTAGGATTTGGCAGAGCTAGAGGTCTGACTCCTGAGGTATGAGAATAAGACTTTTAAGTGGAACCTTTAAAAATCATTTTTTAAAGTAGCTTACAGAAATAAGGGGCATAAAGAGGAAAAGAGAAGATGATTCTTTTAGCCTGGTAGTGTGAAAGTGAACACAAGCTCTGACTGTACACCCAGATTGAAAACTTCAAGGTGTGTAATGTTTTTTGTTTTGTTTTGTTTTTTTTGAAGTTTGTTTTTTGGAGCCGCCTACTGGCAGCTGAAGTACAATTGAAAAAAACTATCCCAGTGAAACTAGTGGGTTATAAAAAGTAACTCTGATTGAGGCTACATAGTATCTTAGACTTAAATTCTGGGACACCAAACAAAATAAAACCTCTTTGTCCATTTTAATTATAAAATAAACAAATTATAAGGGAAAAAAAGACTTCTTTTCTACACCATGTAAGAACATTTTACCTTGTATTTATGTCTGGGGCTATACCTTACAGATGATAGGAAATCCACTCTACTAATGGCTAGTTTTTAAATCTGCTGAACAATCTTTTTCAGTTTTTTTCAGTTAAGGACCCTATTCCTTTTCTGTAAATATTTAGCTCAATCTTGTCTACACAAAGTATATGTCATTTAACTTGATTCACCCAATGGAATAGGCAGTATAAGTATTTATCCCATTTTTTCAAATGAGACATAAAAGCATCAAGTGGTTGTAGTCACATAATGGTGAACCTATGATGTGAACTTGGTCTGTAGATCACTAATCTTTCTACTATATTATAGTATACAGGTGTATAATTCAAGGAGAGGTTTCTCTTGTTTTGATCCTAGAAACACAGACTGCTCTCTTGCTAGCTGTTCTCTTTAGTTATATTATACATAATCCAAGATCCACTAGTTCAAATATAATTTGTAGTCCTGTTAATTTATTGGTTGAAAAGAGCTAACACCATGCCTCAGTATTCTACTTGATTTGCCAGGGTTGTATTTTAAAATTTTATGTTTTGGGTCTTACAGGTTAGTATGGAGAATACTGGTTTAATTTGAGGTAGTGTCCAGTATAGTAAAGATAACTGGTAAATATGCAAAATCAGTGAATGCATAGTGAGCTCATGAAAGCACAGTCCCCCTTGTGAAATGAATTGCATGTATTATCTGAAGTAGTGTTTAGCCCTACCAGTTCTATATAGAGCCAGACATTCAAATTGCAAAACTTCTTAATAATAAACATTTATGTAGTACTGCTATGTACCAGGTTCTCTAAGAGCTTTACAAATATTTGTCTCATTTGATCCAAATATTACCTAATTTATCCAAAGAGTATTCTGCCCAGGGCTCAGAATGGCAGTGGAAGGACATTGCCAATGTCTATGTTAAATCATAAGGTATTTTAAAATTTTAATTTAATAGATATTCTTCATTGAACTCATCAGCTAAGGAGAGCAGCAAGGTTACAGATCTATAGTGCTAGACTTTGATCCAAAGGACCTATTGTTTGTATCCTAGTTCTATTTATTACCAGGGTGACCAGGGTCAAGTTTCCCTGAGGCTCAGTTTTTTCTGTTATCTATATTGTATTTTTATCTATTTTGTTACATATTTCTCAATTACATTTTAATCCAATTAGGGCCACAGTTGGAAGTTTTGTTGGCCATGAGTTTGATACCTCTGGACTAGATTTTAGAAGATTCTGTCTAGGTCTAAAACATGATCTTTTGAAAGCTTGCCCTTCCTAATATTCTTTTGATGGCGGCCATTTAACCTCCCCAAGATTTCTCCCAGCAGACTGCTCCTTTCCACCCTACTCCAACTATTGGTTCCTATCTCTTATTCCCTACAGTACATAGTATAATCACTTTCTAACAACTGCATGACCCTAGGCAATGATGGGAATGGCCTATATAGTCAGTTCTCCAAATCTGTAATTCTGTGATCTTCTTGCCTGTACTAATTCATCCTTCACATCCCTGAGTAACCTTCCATTTGATTGATACACTGACTTTTTCAGTTGTTTAGTCATGTCTGACTCTTCATGACCCAATGGACCAAGTATATATAGAGTTTTCTTGGCAGATTCTGCAGTAATTTGCCATTTTCTTCTAGGTTTGTTTTTGTTTTGTGCAGGCAGGGGTTAAAAGACTTGCCCATATTTGAACTGTAGTCTTTCTGACTTTAGGCCCAGTGCTCTTATCCACTGTGCCACCTAAGCTGCCCAAATGATCAGTATATTACTCAAAAGCTTTCATTGTTCCCTGTTCACTGTATTCAGTGAACTTATTTCATTACCTTATTTGGGGTTTTCTTGGCAAGGGAACTTGAGTAGTTTGCCATTTCCTTCTCCAGCTCATTTTACCGATGAGGAAACTGAGGCAAACAGGGTCAAGTGACTTGCCCATGGTCACACATATTTGAACTCCTGAAAATAAATCTTCTTGACTCCAGGCCAGATAATCTTATTTCACTGGGCCATTTAGCTGTCTTTGACTCCACTCTCCTAATTGGTGATTATTTTCCTGATTACCTGTTCAGGAGAAGCCCATCCATGATAACTTTATTCAGTTACAAACCATTCTCTGAACTTTTCAACTCACCCTGCTATGGTTACCATTCTCCACCCCCCCAACCTAGTTTGCCTTAATGTGGTTTTTCCCCATTAGAAAGCAAACTTATTAATAGCACAGATTTTTTTGTTTCCTTATTTCTATCCCTACTGCTTTAATATAAGTAGCTCCAATTCTAGTTATCTAAATTCCTTCCAGCCTAGCTCCACCCTTCATTCTATCTAGTGAATCTTCTGCTCTGTTGACTGTCTTCTACTTTGTCCAGCCCATATCTTGAGGTCCATCTCCAGTTTTGCTTCAGACCACAACTTCATGCTTATCTGTCAAATGAAAGTGAATTTTTGAAAACTCCAATTTTTTAACATTTTACACCTTTAGTTGCATTTTGTCTTTCTTGATGTTATCATTATAATTTTTAAAATGTCTTTTCCCCTCTATTAGATTATGGACTTGTTGGAACAAGATTTGTGCCATGTTTTGGTATCCTGATTACTACAACAGTGCCTTGTGCTCTGTGGAACTTAATGAATCTTGAATACTTGCAGAATCTAGGTTACTGCCCAACTAAATGCCATAGTTGGACCAATTTTCACTTGTTATGGAATTACTATATACCAGGCACTACATACAGTAGTTAGTTGCCTTAGAATCAAGTCTCTCTCTTTTTTTAAACTCTTACCTTCTGTCTTGGAGTCAATATTGTGTATTGGCTCCTAGGTGGAAGAGTGGCAAGGGTGGGCAGTAGGGGTCAAGTGACTTGCCCAGGATCACACAGCTGGGCAGTGTCTGAGGCCAGATTTGAACCTAGGACCTCCCGTCTCTAGGCCTGGCTCTCAATCCACTGAGCTACCTAGCCGCCCCTCAAGTCTCTTTTTAAAAAATGGAATTTTGAAATGGAAAGATGTTGCAAAATCCTTATTTTATAGGTAAAGAAATGAAGTTCCAGAGGAAGAAAAAGGCACCTGTTAATAACTAATATTGCCAGGTTAGAGGTTTGCTCTATTAAATATAATCTGTGAGCAAATAATGTTGGGAATTGATTAGGCTCCCTATTCATTGGATTAAGGAGGTCAAAAAGTCTTGGGCATATCTTTCTGGAATTGTGCTTTTAAAAGGTTTGAAACAATATCTTTGTTACAGAGCAATGAAGGTTCCCAGCATAAAATAGTTTCCACTAAATAAGCATCATAGGAAAGCTGACAGTCAACTGATTCTGGACCACACCCTTGTTCCTCATAGTAGGAAAATTTACCAGGGGGCAGGGAAGCAGCTGTAACCAGCAGTATTTTCCTGAGCAGGATTTCCTGCCCTGTAACTGCAACAATACTTAGCCTACTTGGGGCCTCATCCCTAAGCTTCTTCAAAGCAATGATCAAAAGGGATGAAATAATAGTACTATAATAATAATAGTAATACCATCTACAGTACCTAGCATTTATATAGCTCTTTAAGGTTTGAAAAATTCTTTATTAATATCTCATTTTTTTTCTTGTAACAACCCTGGGAGATAGGTGCTATTCCCAGTTTACAGATGAGAAAAACTGAGACAAATGGTCAGTCAGTAAACATTAAAATGCCTACTCCAGTGATGGGTACCTTTTGAGCTTGGTGTGTCAAAATTCGCCAGAAAACCAAGCATAACATTGGTGGTGTGTCACTTTGAGGAAAAAACCCATAATTTTGCGATATTAATAGTTTAAATAACAAATGTATCATTGCAATCTATAACTATTTAATAAACTAAAGTAGGTAAATTAATTTAGGTAGAATTGTCATCTATAGTGCAGAGTGTCTACACTACACTACAGCAAATGTTTCATCCTCGGCATGCAGCCCCATACTTCTGTACGTGGCCGCATGTTATTGAAAATGGCAACATGTGTCAGTGCGTGTCATAATTTTGCCATCACTGGCCTGTTCTGTGCCAGGTACTGTCCTTAGAGCATTAGTGATAGAAAAAGAAGCAAAATAAAGTCCCTGGCTTCAAGGAGCTCACAGTCTAATGGGGTAGACCGCAAATAAACATATACAATCCCGAGCTCTATATATACAGTAAATAAGAAATAAAATAGAAAGCTCTAGAACTAAAAAAGTTGGGGAAAGGCTTCCTGAAGAACTAGGGTTTTAGTTGAGACTTAAAGGAAGCCTGAGAAGCCAGTCATACCAGTGTCCCAGGAGGAATGTGAACTAGGTCTTCCTGACTCAACAAAGCACTTAATCCATCTCTGTCCCTTGGACTGAGGGTGAAACCTTGTAGAATTAGGCACTCAATGTTAATTGAATTTAGCAGGCATTGGAAAGATTTTGGCAACAATGTGCCAAATAATTTTCACCTCAGTTGAAGTCAGTATGTAGGACATTACAGAAGAGGTACAAGAGCTTGGAATGCATTTTAAAATTGCATTTTACTTTTGTCTAGTAGTGAAAACATGCATGAACATGATTTTCTTCATGAACTTTTTTTTAATCTAAAATTTACTTTCCATTTCTAAATTTGAGTGTTATTTACAGACTGCCTGTGTTGAATAATGTTAAATCTTAATTTTACATGAGTAAAACCAACGTTTTATATTGAGCTTTGTTCTCCTTTTGAGTTCAATACCCATATAATAAATCCCATAGAGATAGGAGTACCATGAAAGATGCTGTGCTGAGAATAAGAAATCTGTATTAAGGCTGTCAGAACTTTGGCTCTGGCTTTATAATGCTCTTCCTTCAGTGCCATCTTTGTTGATTGATCATGTAGAATGTTAGCCACTAGAACAGTGATGGCAAACCTTTTAGAGACAGAGTGCCCTGTGAAGTGAGGAATGTCCTAAGCGCATGTGGAGAGGGGGAAGGGAGTGGCCT
The DNA here is from genome assembly GCF_016433145.1 of Gracilinanus agilis. Lineage (NCBI taxonomy): Eukaryota > Metazoa > Chordata > Mammalia > Didelphimorphia > Didelphidae > Gracilinanus > Gracilinanus agilis. Next base: position 632,856,281 of record NC_058130.1, on the reverse strand, counting down.
GAGCCCCCTCCACTTCCCTCCAGGTCCGCTGCCTGTGAGTTGCCCACCTTACTTACTCCCCATGGGCTCCCATTGGCTGCTGGGCAGAAGGGCAGAGATGTGAAAAAATTTAATTGGAGAGAGGGGAGCAGCTCTGCCTGAGTCCTTCTGCCCTTCTAGTTAATGAACTTGGGGTGGGAGGTGGGAAAGGAGGGTGGCTATATGCCCACAGAGAGTATCCTGCGTGCCATCTTTGGTACCTGTGCCATAGGTTTGCCATCACTGCACTACAGCAAATAGAGGGAAAAAATTACTTTCCCTTCCCCTACCCTCCCCCCATGAAGTACATTTGGCTAATGGCCTTTCTAGAAATAAAAAGACTCAAGATTGAGAGTTCTATAAAGTAAATGTTTAGCAATAATTATTCTTTTTCTTTTTCAGCTGAGAATAATGACTCTTCATGTTCCATACCTTATTTAAATAAGAATTTATGCACTTTAATTTCCTGTCTGTGCCATTGCGCTAATTTGAAGACAGTGTTTTGACATCACAGCTAAAGAACCAGCCAAAGTTTCATTCTTGCCTTAACCATGTTCCAGAGGTTGAATAGTATGTTTGTGGGTGAAATCAAGAACTCTTCTAGCAAAGAACCAGAATTTAGTGAAAAAGAAGATGATGAATGGATTCTTGTTGACTTTATAGGTAAGGGATCTTTAGTATGTAAACATTATGAGAAATGATAAATATTCTAAGTTTGTACACAACTAAATCAGCAATTTTAAGGTCTTTCAAGATTAAAATTTAAATTATCAAGGCTTTATCAGAAAAATACATAGTATTTTATGCCAAGTAACCAAAGTGATTGATTTTCTAACCTTAAACTGATAAAATTGGAGCTAGCTTTATAGGAAATTTACTTTTATTGTAGAGAGTGAACTCTTTTTTTTGGCAGTTTATTTGCTTAAAAACCCTAACACATGAGAAAAATCAGTGATTAGAATCCATTAGGTGTTTAGTAAAAGTCATGGTTCATAATCATTTATCTGACTGAACAGATAACCTAACCAATTTGTTTATGAAAGAGAAGCATTTGAACACAATGTGATGTTAATAACATTTTTCCTTTTTTCCCCCGTATGCCCTATGAATTTGATTATTTAAATAATCAATGTGACATCCATTTCCACTGTGGAACTCACAATTCAACATCCTGTTCAATTTGGAACATGATCCAGACACTAATTTTTCAACAGAAGTAGAAGAGGAAGACGGCAATGAAGAATCTCCAACTGATCATCCTCCAGTTTTTTCCTGTTTACCAGCTTCCCTGGAATGTTTAGCCGATACTAGTGAATCTTGCTTTGTCCAATTTGAGGCCTGTCCAATGGAGGAGAGTTGGTTTATTACTCCTCCCCCATGCTTTACTGCAGGTGGATTAACCACTATCAAAGTGGAAACCAGTCCTTTGGAAAACCTCCTCATTGAACACCCCAGCATGTCAGTTTATAATTCCTCTCGAAATCTTAATGAGACTAGCTGTGAGACTGATGAATTTCATAATCCAAGCAGCCCTAGGTAAGTTGTCAGTAATTTATATGATCTATATATAATATGTCAAAGCATTCACTTTCTTTAACTGTAGAACAAAGTCTAATTTGAGATGGGAAAAAATCCATTTCAAACAAATGGCTTAATGAAAGAATGTACATGTTGAAACAATTGTGGTTGTAAAGTGAGAAAACCCCCTTTTTTTTTGGTCTTTAGAAGCCTTCTCCATGATTATAGTCTGTGCATTAAATTATCTCATTTAGATATAATTTAAAATAACTGAATTATAGTTGGCTTTGTAAAGTTGCAAGTGGCATCTAAAAATATTGCCATGTGTATTAGATTCTTTTTTCTTTTCCCTTATCCACATTACAAGATTTGAATGTTTTTTAAGTTAGGACGTCACATAACTCAGAGATCAATGTATTTCCCTCCAAATGGTGAACAGCTAACTGAGATGCTGAAATTTGAGTTTTGGACACAGCCTGGCATTTATAATTATAGCAATTGGACCAAAGTTATTTTGCCAAGGCATTTCTTTGCCATTGATATCATAACTCATAATTATATGACACCTCAAATCATAAAGTGCTTCATATATATATATATACATTGATTTATACAATTGTATGGGGTGAGGTTGGCAGAGAAGGTATCCCTAGCTAAGGAGCCACTTATTTTAGATTATCTAGAGCAAGATTCCTAGGGCATTATCACTTTGTTTTCCTACTGCCTTATTTGTACATAGCTCCTGTCATTCAATAATATACATCATAATTATGCCAAAGTTTGCAAAATGCTATTTGCAATGAATATATGCCTTCTGAACTAAAGAGAACTTACAAGAAATCAAGGTAGGGTTCAAAATGGGTAGGATTGTTGATTTGCTACCTTCTTTGATTGGTAAAAGAATGTGTTTGGGAAATGTGCCTTTAACTGGCATGAATTACTGTCTTCACCTAAAGTCTGTCATAATAATTAATGTACCTAAAGCACTTGATCCAAAACATTAAATATACAAATTAAAAAACATTGATTCACTCTAAAACAATTTGGGGAAGAGAGAAAAGGGAAAATTTATCACTTTGTTAATTAAAGTGATTTATTTAAAATGTCATTGAAACTATACCTAATTACCCAATTTCTCTGTTAAAGAGTTATAAAGTTTAAAAACCCAACTATGAGATTGTTAATGTATAAATGAAACCAAGTTGACATCTGATTTTTGCAGTGTCTTAAAAACCCTTTGTATGTCTTCTAAAATTCTGTGAAAAAATTTTGTATTTCAATTTATTTTTTTAAAACTCTGGAATGTAGGCATTTCCCAGCTTACACTCAGACAGGTGCTGCACCTTAACACCTGGGAAGTTCTTATGCTTCCTTCCTGCTGTTCCCTCTGTCATCCCTTTTCCCAGCCTACCACTGCCCCAACTTTTACTGGCTCTTGCCTGCAATTGCTTGGGAACCCTCTGGTTCTCCTCTTACCCCAGACCTGGTCTAATTCTAGGCCTGGAGGTGGTGAAGGGGAAGTAGAGGGAGGAAAAACTTCAAACCCAGCAGCCATCCCTCTCTCAGACTTCCTTCTGGCTGCAGTGTCCTAGTGAGGGAAAAACCCTGATTGGAGGATGACAGTGGAAAGGTAAGCAATGAGCCAAGCCCTGGGGCCCAAAGGAAAAAAAAACCAATGAGTCAGGGTGGGGCCTGGGGGGTGTCAGGGACAGAGAAATTAAGTAAAGTTTAATGAACATTAAACATACAGTGTTTCCCACTCAAGAAACGCCTACATATTACATAGTTAGACATTTAATAACTGATTTCAGATCCATCTATCCCAGTATCAATGGTAGGTATCATTTTTTAAAAGAAGGGATAGACTATTTTTAATCTGTTCTAGCTATGTTACTGGTTAGTCTGTTTTAGCAATATTATGCTTAGTAATGTTGCAGTAGAATATTTTACTATTTCACTTTAGAACTGAAGAAGAGTCATACAACGCTATGAAAATGATGGATCTGAGTCCAGGTTCATACCTGATTGCATTTAAACCTTTGTAAGGTTTTTTTTATGATAAATTATCTGCGGCCATAATCTTAATTGGTTTAAATAATATATATCTTAAGAAATTAGAGTCAGATAGCTTTTGATAAAGAAAATTTGACCAAGACCTTACATTAAAGTTAAAATAGCACTTGAAATCTCTTTAGTTGTTTAATAGTTCACCGTTTGACATTGTAGGGCCAGGAAAAGCTGCTTAAGGCTCACTGGCACAGTAAGTATTTCACCACCTTGGGATTTATTCCACATTTTAAAGTTTACTAGTAAGACTGTGAACTTTTAGTGGAAGAGCTTTGTTTTTTATTGGCTTTATATGGGTTTCCTTATATTTCTTTATATATTTCCTTATAAATTCTGCTATTTAGAAAAAGCCATATAGTCAGATATTTAAGCCATCCAGCAAATATTTATTGAGCATCCATTTCAGATGATTGTTATTCCTAAATACATATAACCAAAATTATGCAGATGAATGAAAATAGCCATGTAAATTTCAGTGTGCAGACCCAATTCTCATGTGTATTATGTATTGGGAATCACAGGTTTTGCATTCTTGTTATAAATAAATTTCAGATCAATACTATTTGATCTTGAATATAGAAAGCATGCTCTATGGGCAGCTAAATGGCTCAGTGGATAGACAGCCAAGTCTGGAATCTTGGGTTCAGATCTGGCCTCAGACACTTCCTAACTGTGTGATTCTGAGCAAGTTGGTTAACCCTATTTGCTGAGCCCTTACCACTTTTTTGCCTCAGAACTAAAACTTAGTATTGATTTTAAGACAGAAGGTAAGGGTTTAAAAACTAGAAAGCATGTTATAATGCTATTATTCTAAAATAAAAATTATTTAAGTAATAGAATCACATGGCTAGTTTTTAACACAAATTTGTATATAACATTGGTCAAATAATACACTCCCAACTATTTTTCAAGTCTAAAGACTACTCTATACTAAAATATAGATACCTTGTCAGTGAATTTTACATATGGATGTTTCTACTGACACTCCAAAGATTGTACAGTCAAAGATGAATTCTTTGGATACTAGCTAGTACCTAGGAGTATAGAGGGACAAAATGTTCAAATTTAGCTTAAAGTAAAATTTGTAACTTTAATTTACAAATAACTTATAGATTGAGTCAGTAATGTTCTGTTGGTGAACATCTTACGTATTTTTGTTATTTCAGATTGGAAGTACAGAGTGAAATGGGGCAACATGTTCATTGCTATGTTGCAGCTCTTGCTGCTCATTCAACTTTCCTCGAACAAACCAAGAGCTTTCGTCCCACCCAGTGGATAAAAGAACACAGTGAAAGACATTCTTTGAACAGAAATAGCCTCCGTCGCCAAAATCTTACCAGGGATTGCCACTCTCGGCAAATCAAGCACAATGGGTGGGTTGTTCACCAGCCTTGCCAGCGTCAGTACAATTACTGAATATTCCAAGTCTTAATCATATCAATTTGTTGGTATATTGCTCTTGGTTTTATGCATGAGAGTGTGTGATGTGTGCCTATGTGCTCGCATAATGAAGGTGTGTATTTGCAGCTTGACTGATGATCAATCATTTAAACAGAACTATCTCTAGACAATTTAAAAAAAAATTTACATTCTGTGTATCACACAATGCCTTGCTCTTAAGAGTTAACATTTCTTTTTCTAAACTTTTCCAGAATGTTTTAGAAACACCAGTACAATTGCAGTGTTTAATATTTTGGGAACATCTGACTCAACTAAGTTATACATGAGTTAGCCAGCATTTTAAAGAAACTTCTTAATGAGTGATGGAATAGGCAGGTTTCTGCTGAATTTTTTTCTTTCTTTTTGTATTACTTAATTAAAAGTTTGAGTAAACAAAATTTCTCAGGGTCAGTCATACACTTTAATGACCAGTACTTGATAATCTTTTCTGTATATAACGAATACATTTTTTTTACACACTAATACAAGCGTTAAAAGGCAATGGTTGCCATGGACATAATGGAATCATGACTGAACTTGTTGAAAGGGAACTTGATATTTTGCTATTTTCCTCAAATCAGTCATACAGTTAATTTTGATGTCAGGTACATTTAGGCTTTAGTTTGTAGACAGGAGTTAGCTATCCTTCTGATTATTATAATGTGGTACAAATATTACAGGTTATTGTGGGACAAAAAGACCTGTTTTATTTAGTAAGATTAAAAGCAGATCTGTGGTTTATACTTAGAAATGTTCATTTATGTAAAGATGCTCATTTGTTCCAGTGTTTTGATTTCTTAGAACTCTTTCTTTTTTACCTATCAGTTAGTTGCAGAATTAGAAAATAGCCATTTTTGTTACATAAAAATTAATACAGCCTCTTCACTTTTACACAATGACAAGTGCAGGTCTTTATTTCCAACCTTGAAATAGGTTATTAAATCCTTCTTTTCTACCATTGAGCCTGTGCTGATATGTGATGTGTGTGGATTGGCCCCTGATTAAAAAAAATGCTTCCAGATCAATATTGTCTTGAATGGAGATTAGTTTTTTGGCTCTTATTCAATGGGCTGATTTTTCTATTTCAGGCAAAATCTTGAACTACTCTAGCCTCTCTTTCCCTCATTCAATAGAGGAATAAAAATACCTACCTCACAGGGGTATTGTGAGGATTATAAATACATTTGAAATGGAGTTTTAGATTTCTAGAACTGGACCTTCCATGTAATTCCAAGGAACTAGCTCTACTGAATAAGTTGTTATTTGGGTAGGTAGTTCAGGAGAGCATGGTGCTAATGAAGCCAAGCTCTGATTTAATTTCTCTTTAAGATAATTAGATTCACAAAAGAAAAAACCTCAATGACTACCATTAATGTGTAGCTAGCCTTTTTACTTTTTAGTATTTTTAGTATTTAGTGATGGCTTTTACTGAGCTATCTACACAACAAATTCAGTTCCTTGTATTACCAGGGATTATTAGAACAATTAGAACTCTGAGCCCACATCTACTAGTAATAGAAGGAAATCATCAGAGTGATACTGAGTTTGTCCTATTCCAAACTACAATCCAGCCCTCATTAAATAAAGGAAAAGCATTATAATCATGCAGAGTATTACTTTAAATAGACTTCAAATGCCCGGGAATATGGGAGTCCTTTTCTTCTCTTTAAGTGTGCAGAGTTATGCTCTTTATCAAATAGCATGAGATTATTGGAAATCAGAAGTCAAATGGTTAGTTTATTTAGATGCTTAAAATACTTTGTTCTTCCAATAGCACTTAGAAAGTGTCATTTTCAAAGTACAGGACTTCAAGTCTACTTTTCATGGCCTATCCCCATTATTTACTTTTTCTAATTAGGGGCCACGTCCACAAAGCTCTGTCAAACTGGGCTAGTATTTTGTTACTGCTTGTGTTTACAATGGAGGAGAATGATTTTAGGGCAGTACAGTTTGATAACTTGAAAACAATATGGTTAAATGGTTTCTGAGTATTGAGGAGGAAGATTCATATATATAGGTTACATGAAGTGCTGGTACCTCACTATAGATCTGACGTGAAAATTTGCTGTGGCCACGTGAACAGATTTCTGTATAAAATTATTACATCTTTTCTTTTCCTTTCTAGAGGGCTTTTAATTCATTTATTCATTCTGTTAGATACTAACCCTTTGTTTGCCTATCAGCTTATTATTTTTTTTATTTAAATTTCTCTTTTAAAAACTGTTGGAATTTTATAGGGTGAGACGTACCAGGATATAGTCTATACTGTAAGGATGCTATGGTATTTATGTTGGCATCAAAATTTCCCACCTAAAATTTGGTTGAAGTTCTTGATTAATTCAAGGTGTAAGGCAAATAGCCTAGTAGGAAATGTGAATGAGATATTTTTTGATATATGGCCAAAGAGATTAGATTTGAAATTTTCTTAATAAGTGTTAGTGATGTGAAATGTCACTTATTCAGCCTGTACTCTATAAAATTCGATACAAGAAGTGTGCCCCTTTTAGAATTTCTTAAATAAGACTTCTTCCACTATCTTCAGTTTGAGTTTTTGTTAACACTTTCAGACATTACTTTCTGTCCTTCGTATTGTCTTATTACTGTGCTATAAACTGAAATGTTACTATTTTCCATATGAATGCATTTATACTTTCATTTTAAGTTTGATTTGTTTGGTGTTTTTACAGTTTTAAAGTAGTTTTATTCTAAAGTTTCCTACTGTGGGGAATTTTTGTTACTGTCCAGTTCTTGATTTGTGCATGCCCTGGTTTACATACTTTACTGTCATCGATTTGATTCTCTCCCAGCCCTAAGCTAACCTCTTCTGGTGGGAGAAGTCAGTTTGCCACCTGATAAAGACTTATTATTTGCTTATTTTATGCTTTCAAAGTGAAATCATACTCTTTAAGTCCTTTTTATTTTCTTAAAAGATCAAGGGAAGAGTATAACCTAACTCCTGATTTTCTTTGAGTTGGAAAAGACAAAAATGAAGGAAGATTAAATCTGTTCACCTCAAATTAGACCATACAAATTGTCATTTTAAATAGTGAGATTGAGGAAGGAAGGGAAAGAACTTCCAAGTGTTAGGCCTTCTCTTTTTGTTATTAGAGACAGTTTGAGACTGCTCTTTGCACAGAGAGATAATAATCTGTTGGCTGTTTTTTGTGTTTTGATTATGTTATTGCAATTTTTAAAGCCCTATTCTTGCTAAAAGTCTTTTGTCAGCAGTCAAGTCAGAAAGGTGATTTCATCCCTTTCCGTATGTATGTTTAAAATGTTATTTAAATTTTTATATTTAGAAAATAAACTGTCCAGGTTTAAGCAGTTTGAAAACTAGGAAAGTTAGGGCCCATGCAGCTAGGAGGAAATCTCTGTTTTAATTAATGTCTTTGTGTTGGGAGAAGAAGTTACTTTCAGAAAAGGCAGCTTCAGTGCAAGATGATATATATGGTTGCATATCATTGGGGATTCTTTTAATTTATATACATTGTATTTTGTTTGTTTGTTTTGGTTGAAATCTAAATGTTATGCTCCATAAAACAATGCTCTGTATTTTGTCTGGAATTTTAAGGGATTTTTGTTTTCTGACTGGATGGCTGTTTACAAATCAAGCCACTAGAGGGGAGATTGGGCTGAAGTGCTAGAAGAGTTTGTGCTGGCACCTTTGGTTTGTTTTTTCTTCAGAGGTTCTGAAATTTACTTGTTATCTCTGTTTTATAAAGAAGTGGCTTTGGTTTTGTTTTAGAAATGTTGTGAACACATTGATTTTTTTTTTTACCCCCCCAAGACACAATACATATTGTAACTAGATTAAATAGTATTGTCACTTGGACTATGTGCCTTGTAAATGTGTTTCTATACACAGAAAATTTGAACAACTTGAAAGACTCAAGGACATTCAGTTAGGAGAAATACTGTAAATCAATCTATGCATAAATGGCAGCTTATTTCTTGAGCCACTCACTGTCTAGTTTCTGTTTTTGTAGAAAATTTTGATATTGATTGGTTCATAGATGAATGGTTGGTTTTACAAAACAGACTGAAAACAATACAGCACTTTGCCAAAAAAACAAGTGTAGCATTGCTTAGACATGTACTAACACCAGTTTTTGTATGGGGGTGGGAGGGTGGGGTAATCTGGTGCACTTGCTGAAAGTGTATGGTCTTTATCTGTCAGCAAATAAAACGTCTTTTGCTCTGAAATTATTTGTCCACTTTTTTATTTAAATCTTTTTGTAAACACAAATAACAAGTAATCTCAGATGTAGGATGTGGTGTATGTAACCCAGTTTGCAGATTAGGCCTTCATCTGAAAGCATAGTTATTAATTCCAGAAGAAATGTACATATCTACTACAAAACATAAAAATACAATACAACATAGAGAATGTTAATTTGTGATTTCCTAAATCAATATGCAACCCACTGCTATATAATGGGTTCAACTCTCAAAGCTTCTGATGCTAATGTTTCTATAAAGATGGAAGGGAATGGAAAGCACTATTACGTGCCAAGCACTGCTAGGCACTAAGAATGCTAAGAGAAAATCAGGATAGTCAAAATATATAAGATTTTAGCTTCAAGAACCAGTGGACTCTGGGGAGAGCAACAGCTGAGCAAATGGTCTCCCACTATTTGGAAGGGAGCAGTGGGTTGGTGAGAATGGATTCGGATTTTGGGTTAACTAAGGAGCAGGGGTTCCATGAAAAAATGGTTAAGTAAAATAGGTTTAGTATAAATTCAATAGTATTTTATTTTTTTTAAAACCCTCATCTTCTGTCCTAGAATTAATACTAGGTATTGGTTCCAAGGCAGAAGAGTAGTAAGGGCTAGGCAATGGGGTTAAGTGACTTGTGCAGGGACACAGTTGAACTTCAGAACTCAATTCTCTAGTAAGTATTTTTTTCTAAGTACACTAAGGTTTGAAAAAAAACCATTATCCTAAGGTTTGTAAAAACACTTAAAAATAAACTCCCTTACTTTCCATCTTGGAATGACTTGCCTAGAATCACACAGCTAGGAAGTCTCAGACCAGATTTGAACCTGGACCAAGTCTCTAGGCTTGGCTCTCAATCCACTGAACAGCTGTCCCACCCCACCTCCCAACCCTTTTTAAAGATTATTTTTACAAAATAACTTTTAAAATAAAAGAGGTGGAGTCAAGATGGCAGAGTGAAAGTAAGGACTTAACTCCTCAAAATGAATTCTGGATTGGAGAACTTAACAGAGTGAAACAATGTCCTATCCCAAGACAACTTAGAAGGCTAACAGAAAAGGTCTGTCTCAGGGCAGCTGGGTAGCTTAATGGATTGAGAGTCAGGCCTAGAGATGGGAAGTCCTAGGTTCAAATCAAGTCACTTGACACCCCCATTGCCTACCCTTACTACTCGTCCACCTAGGAATCAATACACAGAAGTTGGGGGTTTTAAAAAATTAAAAGAAAAAGAAAAGGCCTGTCTCACTGGGACAGTGTTGTGTGGGTGAGAGTAGAGTGCCATCCAATGGAGATGGCCTTGGAGCACAGGCCTTGGAGGCACCTGAATCAGTGGCAGCGACTTTCAAAGCTCTTGGCCCACAGACTTCGGAGGTGGGGAGGGGGAAGACAATTGGTCAGAAGATTACTGTGGACACTTGTTGATCCTGTGCAGGACTCTGTTGTTTTGCCCAAACTGAGATTCTAGTTGCAGTCCTGAGTCAAAGCCCCAGGGCATAGAGGAGCCCTGGGCACACTAGTTCACAGTTCCTGATAGAGTTCCAGGGCAAAAAGAAGTGTTTGTGGCCCCTCACCAACCAGAGCACAGGCTCAAAGAGAAGAGATCATTCTTTAGATCATACCATCTTAGAAAACTTAATAGATTCCCCAGAATTGGCTTTTGAAAAAAGCAGCACAAAAATCCTAAAGGTTGGGGCACATGTCCCATACACCCCCAAAATAGAGCCCAAATTTAACTTAAAAGTTAAATCCAAAAACTAGCCTGGAAAAATGAGGGGAAAAAAAACAACAAACTTGATCTTACTCTGGGAAAAGGGAAGATCAAAACAAACTCAAAAGAGGTCAATGTCAAAAAGGCCTCAGGCTAGGCTGTGAAGAAAAATGTAATTTGGTTTAGGGCCCCAAAAGAATTCTTGTAAGATCTCTGTAAGGGCTTTTGAAAATCAAATAAAAGAGATAGAGGAAAAATGAGGGAAAGAAATAAGAGTGATGGAGGAGAATCATGAAAAAGAAGTTAACATCTTGGTAAAGGAAGCACAAAAAATGGAAAAAGATGTACACAAAATTCACTGAAGAAAACAATTCCTTAAAAAGTTCAAAGAGTGAAATATTTCACTGGGAAAATAACTGGAAAATAGATCCAGGAGAGATCATTTAGGAATGACTGAAGAGGCAACTAGATGGCTAAGTAGACTGAGAACCAGGCCTAGAGATGGGAGGTCCTAGGTTCAAATATAACCTCAGACACTTCCTAGCTCTTATTGCTCCTCTGCCTTGGAACCAATACGTTCCAAGGCAGGAGGTAAAGGTTTTTAAAATTAAAAAAAAAGTAAAGCAAGGATGGCCATTATCACCACTGTTATTAAATATTGTTCTAGAAATAAGAAAAAAAGAAAATGAAGGAATTACAATAGGCAATGAGTAAATCAAATTGTCACTCTTTGATGATATGATGGTATACTTAGAGAACCAAATTAAAAATTAGTTAAAATAATTAACAATGTTAACAAAGTTGCAGGATACAAAATAAATTCACATAAATCATTAGTACTGCTATATATTACCAACAAAGTCCAGCAGCAAGGGATAGAAAAATTCCATACATAATAGTAGATAACATAAAACAGTGATGGCAAATCTATGATACGTGTCAGGACCATTCTTGATGACACGTGGCCACATACAGAGAAGTATGGGGCTGCATGTTGAGGATGAAACATTTGCTGTAATGTAGTGTAGACACTGGGCCCTATTAGATGACAATTCTATCTATTTACCTATTTTGGTTTATTAAATAGTTACATATTACAATTATACATTTTTGTTATTTAAACTATAAGTATTGTGAAATTATGGTTTTTTTCTCTAAGTGACATACCACCCAAGTTTTGCTTGTTTTTTTGGCGAATTTTGACACACCAAGCTCAAAAGGTTGCCCATCACTGACATAAAGTAACTAGAAATCTACCTGCCAAGACAAACCCAGAAGCTATGTGAACATAACTACAAAACACTTTTCACACAAATAAAGTCAGATCTAAACAAATGGAAAAATATTAATTGAGTAGGTCGAGCAAATATAATGACAATTCTAACTAAATTAATTTAACTTATTCAGTGCTACACCAATCAAATTACCAAAAATTATTTTATAGAGCTAAAAAAATAACAAAATTCATTAGGAAGAACAAAAGGTCAAGAAGAAATTTTTAAAAAAGTGAATGATGGGGCAGCTGGGTAGCTCAGTGGATTGAGAGCCAGGCCTAGAGACAGGAGGTCCTAGGTTCAAATCCGGCCTCAGACACTTCCCAGCTGTGTGACCCTGGGCAAGTCACTTGACCCCCATTGCCTACCCTTACCACTCTTCCACCTATAAGTCAATACACAGAAGTTAAGGGTTTAAAATAAAAAAAAAAAATAAAAAAAAATAAAAAAAAAAAGTGAATGAAAGCCATGCCAGGTCTCTTAACTATATTATAAAGCAGTAATCATCAAAACAATCTGGTAATGGTTAAGAAAAAGAGTGATGGATTAGTGGAACAGTTTCAGGACACAAAACACAGTACTAAATGATCATAGTAATCTAGTGTTTGATTAAACCTAAAGATCCAAGCTTTGGGACAAGTACTCCCCATTAAACTGCTGGGAAAACTGGGTATGGCAAAAACAAAGTATAGACCAACATCTACCACCATATACCAAAATAAGGTCAAAATGGCAACATGATTTAAACATAAAAGATGTTACCCATAAGTAAATTAGAGGAGCATGGAATAGTTTACCTGTCAGATCTATAGAAAAGAGAAGAATTTATGACCAAACGGAGATAGAGAACATTAGAAAATATAAAATGACTAATTTTGATTACATTAAATTAAAAAGGTTTTGCAAACAAAATGAATGCAAGGAAGATTAGAAGGAAAGCAGAGAGCTGGAAAAAATATTTTAGAATGTGTCTTTGAGAAAGGACTCATTTTTCAAATGTAGAATAACTGAGAAAAATTTGTCAGAATACAAGTCATTCCCCAATTGATAATCAAAGGATATGAATAGGCAGTTTTCAGATGAAGAAATTAAAGCTATTTATATAGTCATATGAAAAAAATGTTCTAAACCTCTAATGATTAGAGAAATGAAAATTAAAAAAAAAAAAAACTCCGAGGTAGGTACTGTTAGATCGGTGAATTACACAGAAAAAGAAATTGATAAATGTTAGAGGGCATGTGGGAAAATTGGGACACTAAAGGACTGTTTGTGGAGTTGTGAACTGATCCAACCATTCTAAGAGCAATTTGGAACTATATATTAAGGGCTATGCCATTGTGGATACTTTTTAATCCAGCAATACTAGTACTAAGTCTGTATCCCAAAGGAATCCCCCCCCCCCCACAAAAAAAAGGAGAGAAAATGAGCTATTTATACAAATAATATGCTAATCTTATAACAGTATATAATATAATCTTTGCTGTTGAGAAGGGGAGAGATAGACATTCCAAACTTTTTTTTTTCAAACAGAGGAAGAAACTGTGACTCAGAGATCTGAAGTGATCTATACAGGGTCATAAATAGTAAGTGGCAGATCTAGTCCTTGAATCCAGAGCTTCTGCCATAATGGTATTCTTTTCATTATATCAAATTGCTTCTCTTTATATGGCACTTTTTTAACTCAAGTGCCACTCAACCATGGGTCACATACAAAATTCCAATGGGATCAAGCCATGCATGGAAAGTTCTCTCTCTCTTCCCTTCAGACTTTTTGATGTTTTTTTTTAGGGATTAGTTTAAAAAGATAATAGTCTTGCCTTAGTTTCTTCGTGTTGTTTTGTATGTGAAGTCTATCCTTGATTTCTTCACTACTCAGAACATGGATTTTGTTTTTCATTGGGAGGTATATCATTTGACATTGAGCACATATTGGCAGTCTAAAATAGATTTAACAGCATTTTCTATTTGGTGAGCGAGGAGTGGCAAAATGCCTTCAGCTGGCTCTTAATAGAAAAGTCAGGAATTTGATTTAATTTTTCTATAATTCATTTTACCATAACTGATTTCTACATGTTAAACCAACTAATTCAAAGAGGAATTTCAAAAAAATAAAATTATTTTAGTTGGATTATATTGATAAGTTGGAAAAAAAAAAGGGGGGGGGGAGCAGCTGGGTAGCTCAGTGTATTGAGAGCCAGGCCTCAAGATGGGAGGTCCTGGGTTCAAATTTGACCTCAGACACTTCCCAGCTGTGTGACCCTGGGCAAGTCACTTAACCCCCATTGCCTAGTCCTTACTGCTTTTCTACCTTGGAACCAAAACAGAGTATTGATTCCAAGATGGAAGATAAGGGTTTAAAATTTTTTTTTTATATATATATGTTTATGGGATTGGGAAATCCCATTCCCCTCAAAGCACTCCCTCTCATGTCCCACCCCATACATACCCACCCTCAGCTATAGTTCATTGACCCCTGTCCTACCACCATCACTCAGGCTCATTCAATAAATATCTACAACCCAATCAAAATTCTGGTAGTTGTCACCTATCAACCTCCAAGACATTCCTCCTTTCTTCCTTAAATGAATTTAGTACCTGGCCCACAATCTTTATTTACTTCCTAACTTTTGCGTTCAGACTAGAGAACTTCTACCTAAGTGATCCCATAGCGTCTTTTCTGAGAGATTCTCTTCCATCATCTTCATTTTCTCACTTATCTTGGCTCTCTCCCTATCTCCTGGCTCCTTGTTATTGCCTACAAATAGGCTCATAGCTCTGCCATCCTCAAACCCTCTCGCTTGATCCATCCATTTGTGCCTGCCATCCTTCCATATCTCTCCTGTCTTTTGTAGCTAGATTCCTTGAGAAAGGCTTCTAGAAGAGATATTTCCACTTCTAAGAACAATCAGTTCTCCTCCTCCCATTGTATCTGGAGAAGTCTTGGGGCTTGGAGGAGACGAGCCCCAGATGTGGCACCTCCAGGAAGAAGGTCAGTGGTACGAGGAAGTCCGCAGTCAGGCTGTGGGGAGTTGAGAGAATAAGGAGAGGATTGTTGTGATTGGATGGTTGATATGTATTTTGTCTCTCCCATTAGATGGTGAGCTTCTGGAGGGCAAAGATGGTCTTTTGTATTTCTTTGTATCTCCAAACATTAGCACAGTGCCTGGCACACAGAAGGTTTTTTAATAGGTGTTTACTGAATGATTGATACTTATTCTCAACTTGGTTTTGACTCTTTGGGTGGGAGAAACCAATGTCTCTGAGGGAAGGCAGCCAGGAGTTGGACAATCAATCTCTACCCAGAGCAGTCAGGTGGTGCAATGGATACAGTCTAGGATCCTGATGGCAAATCTATGACATGTGTGTCAGAACTGACACACGTAGCCATTTTTGATGACACACAGCTGCATGCAGCCACATACAGAGAAGTATGGGGCCACATGCCGAGAAAGAAACATTTACTGTAGTGTAGTTGGATTTTCATTAGCCAATGAAATTCAGCAACAAAAAAGTCACTAATAGGCAGGTTAAAGAATTCCCCCTCCCCCTCACTTATCTTAGTTCACAGCACCCCACACAAGTTAAGTAATATAAGACCAACAAAAGAAACCGACTGACAGATGAACAAAGAAGCCACTAAGCAGGTTAAATAATTAGCTTTTGGTTTATTAAATACAGTTATATATTACAATTATGCATTTTTGTTATTTAAACTATAATTATCGTGAAATTATGGTTTTCTTCTCAAAGTGATACACCACTCGAATTATGCTGGTCTTTTTGGTGAATTTTGACACACCAAGCTCAAAAGGTTGCCCATTACTGGTCTAGGACTCAGAATGAGAAAAACCTGCATTCAAATGCTGCCTTAGACATTAGTTGTGTGACCCTGGACAAGTCACAAACCTCTGTCTCAGTTTCCTCATGGGGAAGATAATAGCACATACCCCACATTATGGGGAACCACAGTTAACATACATAAAGAGCTTTGATAATTTGAAAGTGCTATATAATTGATAGAAAAATGAGTCTATAAGTTATACCTTGCTTATCTAAAAATTACCTATTTAGCAATCTCAGCTGTCCAGAAATTGTCAGAGATTAGCAAGGAAGCAAAACAGGTCTCTACAAAACTGAGAAAGGTGCTTAGAAGTCTATGAACTAAATTTTTTTTTTCAGGCCCAAATTCAATCTTGTCTTATACATGGAAAAAGAGAAAACTTGAGTGTTTTATCCTACTAAGAAAAGGACAGAGTGGTTTCTTATTTAATTAAATTTAAACATATTAAGAATTTATTCCCTGCAAAAGTTGGGACTAGGCATTCCACATAAAATATAATAGAGGGGGCAGCTAGACAGTAGATAAAGTGTCAAGTCTGGAGTCAAGAGGTTTCAAATCTGGCCTCTTATACTTTCTAGCTGGGCAAGTCTCTTAAATTCAACTGCCTAGCCCTTATTCTTCTGCCTTGAACCAACACTTAGAATCCTAAGACAGAAAAGGAAGATAAGGATAAAAAAAATTACGTACATATACAATACACACACACATATATATATGCACACACACAGTAAAGAGTATAATTAGGTAAAAGAAAATCAGTGTTTCCACTGAACAACAGAAATTCTTTTTATAAAAATAATTATTTTTTTCTAATTATATGTGAAAACAATTTTTAACATTCACTTTAAAATCTTTTGAGTTCCAAATTCTTTCCCTTCTTCCCATCCCCACTTCCTGTGACAGTAAACAATTTGATATAGGTTATTCATGTGCAGTAATACAAAATATATTACCATATTAGTCATGCTGTGGAAGAAAACAGATAGGGTGGTGGGGGAAACTCCCAAAGAAAAATAAAGTAAAAAACAGTTTGTTTCAATCTACATTCAGACTCCATCATTTCTTTCTTTGGAAATGAAGAGCATTTTTCATCTTGAGGCTTTTGGGATTGGCTTGGATCACCGTATTGCTAAGAATAACTGAGTCGCTCACCCTCAGTCATTTTACAATATTGCTGTTACTGTATAGGTAGGAAAGGGCCAGATTGTAAAAGACTTTTGAATGTGAGAGGATTTTATATTTGATCCTTGAGGTGACAGGGAGCCACTAAAAAAGGGAGTAACATGGTCAGACTTACACTTTAGGAAGATAATAATCATAGCCAACATTTATATAGCTCCTACTATGTACCAAGCTCTGTGATAAGCACTTAACAAATATTTGGTCCAATCCTGGGAGGTGGGTGCTTTTATCCCCATTTTGTAAATGAGGAAAAGAAGCCAAACAGAGGTTAAGGGACTTGTCCAGGGCCACAATGAGCATGTCAAAGGCTGAATTTAAACTGTGATCTTCCTAACTCCAGACCTCACTGCTCCCTCAGCTCACTCTGGCAGCTGAATGGAAGATGGCCTAGGATGAGGCCGCCTGTGCTAGGTTAACCAGCCAGCGGGCTCTGCCAGTGGTCCAGGTGTGAGCAGTGAAGGGGCTAGCTACAGGCCATGGGGACACCTAGGGGACAGGTCTGAGTGCCTGGGAGGATGATGGTGCCCCTCAGAGGCAATAAAAACACTGGGCAGTGGCAAGGGTTTGGGGGTAAAGGTAATGAGTTCAATTTTGGACACGTGGTGCTTAAAATGTTCTCAGACCACTCAGTTGGAAATCCACAATAAGCAGTTGGATATTTGAGCCCGGAAGTCAGGAGAAATTAGGGCTGGACAAGCTGGCCTAAGAATCAACTGCATAAAGATGATCATTGAAACTAGGAGAGCTGATGAGATCAGCTGCTGATAAGAAATAGCTGAGAGGGAGAAGAAAATGGAGGCAGGACGGGGTCCTGGGGAGAGCCAGCAGAGGAGACTTATCAGGCGGATAAGAGACCGAGAGGAGAGGGTTTTGGGAGAGAGTGGTGTCTTGGGGCTGGGGATAGAGCACAAGGCCTGGAATCAGGAAGACCTGACTCCAAAACTGAACTCCGGGCTGGGCAAGTTATAAGCCTGTTTGCCTCAGTTTCCTCATCTGTGAAAGAAAAGGAGAAAGAAATGACAAATCCCTCCAGTATCTTTGCCAAGAAAACTCCAAATGGGATCACGAAGTGTCTGACAGGCCTGCAACAACCAAATAACAAGAAAACCTAGAGAGAACAGAGTGATCAAAGCACTAAGGGTTGTAAAAAGATCAAGAATGGAAGACAGGAAATAAGCATTGATTGTGCCAGGCAAACCAAGGTGAAATGATTTGCCCAGGAAGTAAGTTTCTGAGGCCACATTGGAACTCAGATCTTCGTGACTCCAGGCTCTGGCACTGACCAAAGGAAATCATTAGTCACTCTAAAGAGAGCAGTTTGGGTCGAATAGTAAGGTGTGAAGCAGATTCCAGAGGAAGGGAAACGCAGGGAACCTTCCATCAGAGACAGCCTGAAGAGAGGATTTGGAGGGGGGGGGGGGGAGCCAGGAGGCCAGGAGAGACTGAAGACACGTGTGTGTGTGTGTGTGGGGGGGGGGGGGGTCAGTGGTGCTCAGAGAGAAGTTGTGCCTCCTCAGGTGAGACAGAGGAAGTAGATGGGGGAGGGGGCAAAGAACATAGAGGTGATGCTGGGGGAGGAGCAAAGGAGAGGGAGCTCGCCCAAATCTCTCAATTTTTTCAATGAAATGTGAACCAAGGTATTCAGATACTAGTATGGGTGAGTATTAAGAAGATATGAAAAGGGGGCAGCTGGGTAGCTCAGTGGAGTGAGAGTCAGGCCTAGAGACAGGAGGTCCTAGGTTCAAACCCGGCCTCAGCCACTTCCCAGCTGTGTGACCCTGGGCAAGTCACTTGACCCCCATTGCCCACCCTTACCAATCTTCTGCCTTGGAGCCAATACACAGAAGTTAAGGGTTAAAAAAAAAAAACAACTCTCCAGTGCAGTTCTGACCAGATTAAAAATGTAATTGAGAAGTACTTAACAAAATTAATAAAAATACAACAAAACAAATAATATTGTATCATAAAACTAAGCAAACATGTACTAGTATGGATCCTGATATATGATTTCTTTGGATTTAACACCACTGGTCTATTAGAGCACTATGGGATTAAATGACTTACCTGGGGTTGCACAGTCAATGTGTCAGAGGCAGTGCTTGAACCCAGGTCATCCTGGCTCTGAGAGCCCCTCTCTAGTTACCATTGTTTACAGAACACTAGATTATAACATGACTTGACAGAGTGCTACTATTACAACTATTCTATATTTCTGTAACTCTTTTGAAACTTATAGGGATAAAAAAATGTTTCAAGTTCATTTTTCTTGCATCTTCAGAAAAAAAACATTTCAGTTTTCTTCATTTTAACAGCATAGTACTTATATCTATAAAATGAGACCTCAAAGTCTACCAAGTTTCCAGCCAGGAAAGTCAGAAAAAAGATAACAGAAAGAAGATAAGAAGATGTTATAGAAGATGGTGAAATTCTAACAGATTCTCTCCCCTTTGTGCTATCATCTTCAAGTCTATCTAACCAAAATTAAGGAACTGAAACTGAAATAAAAAAATAAGCTCAAGAAACTAAAACTAGTTATGAAAGTGATTGTTACATGCTGTCACAGCATTTCCTTTGCATTATAAACTGAATTAAAAGGAAGTGAAATATTCCTAATTTATGTGTTTGTGTAATACTATAAAAGCACACATGTGTTCCAAATGGGCAGGGCCTATTAACAAAAAAACAAGCTACAATGTAGTTGGCTATTCAAAATTTCAGAAAAGCAACAAGAATCATAATAAAAATAGAAAATTTGGAATTTGGGATACTGAAAACTCAAAATTGTCAAAAGAGTCTTACAATGAAGGCATGAATCAGAATTAATAGGGACATTTGGTTTTTCTCCACTTTGAATCTGCCCTCCAGAGATCCCCTGCATCCCTAAGACTATGGGCTCTCCTGTGAAAATCCACATGATCTTCAAAGCAAGTATTTATCCATCCATTATTCATTCATCTAATAATCCACAAATATTTATTCAATATGCTAAATACTGTAGGAGATTCAGAGGCGTAAAAGATACATATTCCTGTCCCAGAATTTAGTCTTGGTAGGGAGATAAGATATTATACACAAGTAATTTGTCTTTAGCCGACATCATATTGCAAAAATGTCTAACACCTTATAACAAAATCCCATGTTAACATGAAATCCTGCTTTGTCTTGAGGCAGGAATCAAGTGGTTGGCAATCACCTGAACTAACTTCCTCTGTAACATTGTTTCATTTAATACCATGGTTAGGTAGGATATGCTCACACATAAATGCCACATGAGTGATATTGGCAATGATTGCTAAGAAAAGCTTCAAGGAAAAGGTGGGATTTTGACCAAATTTTTAAAAATGAGGTTTTTGATAGGTGGAAATGTGTTGGATGCATTGTAGGCAGAAGAAACAATACAAGCAAAGGTATGACAACAACAAAAAAACACAACACACTTTCATAGAATGGTGAACAAATTTGTCTGTGACATTATGTACTTTTAGGGAAGAAATGGGGGAAAAAATAAAGGAAAGCAAGTGGGGCAGATTGTAGGGGGCCTTGAATGTTGGTATGAGGGAGGGGAAATACAATGAATATGAAAATGACATGCTAAAAAGTTTTAGGAAGGTTAGTCTAGCAATAGTGCATAGGACGATGACAGACAACCTTTTGAGCTTGGTGTGTCAAAAAAACGAGCATAACTCAGGTGGTGTGTCACTTCAAGAAAAAAATAATTTCACAATATTTATAGTTTAATAACAAAAATGCATACTGTATTTAAAAAACCAAAATAGGTAAATTAAATAGGTAGAATTGTCATCTATAGTGCACAGAGTGTCTACACTACACCACAGCAAATATTTCAATCCTTGGCATGCGGCCTCATACTTCGTGTCATCGAAAATGGCTACGTGTGTCAGTGCTGACATGCATGTCATAGGTTTGCCATCACTGGCATAGGACAAGACTGGAGGTGAGAGAGACTAGTGATATGTGACCCATTAGGAACTACTGCAATAATCCAGGTATCTGGGACATTGGTTTGGCCTAGCCTTGATATTAGTAGGAATGGATGCTAGAGCTGGACACAAAGGAAGTTATAAAGGGAGGTGACTAGGACATGACGATTGACTAGCTGTGGAGAAAAGGAAAAAGAGATGAGTCTAGTATAGGGGGTAATGTCCTAGAAAGGCCTGGGTCCAAATGCTGCCTCCAATACTTACAAGTTGTGTGACTGCAGAGAAGTGGGTTATTTAACTTCTTAAAATCTCAATTGTCTCATTGGCAAAATATTTCTTCTGATTCTGCTGTATTGAGTATGAGCAAAGCACTTAACCTAACTCTTGTTTCCTCATCTTTCTACCCCAGGTGGCTAATCACAGTGCCTTGCACATGGGACATATTAATGAAAGTTCAATAAATTAAACAGAATTCAATTTTGCCAACCTGACCTTTCAAAAGACCTTTCTTTGATATTTCCCCCTGGTATCTCACCCTAGGAAATCTACATCCAGGAGACTATAAGCTGTGGGGGGCCATCAATAAGCTATTTGACAGCCAGGCCTATTGCAATTTTGTTTTCATATTTCTACTGCCTAGCACAGTGTCTGTATATGAATTCTTTTAGTAAATGTATTGGTCCTGAGGCCTGTCACCTTGACCTTTGTAACATCTCTGGCATATGCCCTCTTCTCTCCTTTGACAGTTACCATTCTGGTGCTGGCCCTCATCAACTCACACTTGGGCTCCTGGTTGGTCTGCCTATCATAAGTCCCTCCTCACTCCAGTCTATCCTCCGCTTAGCTGGTAAAGTGATTTTCTTAAAGCAAAGGTCTGACCATGTCCTGGTCCTATCCAATAAATTCCAGAGGATTCCTGTCACCTCTAGGATCATATATAAAATCTTTTTGTTTGTCATTCAAAGCTCTTCATCATTTGCTTCACCCTACCCTCCTCTTACCTTTCCAGGCTTCTTCTATCTTATACCCCACACTAAGTATTCTACAAGCCAGTGGCACTGGCTCATCTTCCTACTTTGGGCATGTTCTCTGCCTGTCCCTCATGCATGCAATGCCTTTTCTCCTCATCTCTGCCTCCTCAATTCTTTTAAATCCTAGATAAATTCTGCCTTCTAAAGGAAGTCTTTCCCAATCTACCTTAATTCTAGGATCTTCTCTCTGTTAATGATTTCCAATTTACCCTATATATAAGGTCTTTGTACGTAATTTTTTGCAAGTTGTCTCTGAAGGGTAGATATATCCTTTTATCTTTCTTTGTAACTCCAGGCCTTAGCATAGGGCCTGGCTCATAAAGAAGCATGTAATGGTTAGTTGGTTGGTGGTTGTCTTTGGTACTCAAAGAGGACCAGTGACATCATGCTGATGTCTTTGGACTCAGGAATTAATTGGATTGAAGTGAGGCAGAGTTGCACAGCTGGCTTCATTCTCTCTTCCAGGGTTATGCAAATCTAGTGGCTAGACAAAAGTCAAGGTAACTGTGATGGCTTAGGATGCATAGGATGGATGACTTTGGCTTCTTTGACATTTAACCAGGTGTGGAAAAAAGGATACAGAATAGTAATATTTTTGTGAAAAGATTTCCCCTTTATCACACACACACACACACACACACACACACACACACCTCTTAAACTTCATGTAAAACTCCAGACTTCCAGATTCTCCCTAGGCTAGGAAACTGGGCAGGACTTTTGTTAAGAGAAAAAGATTAAGGGCAGCCATGGTAAATCTGATCCAGTTAAAAGAGTAAGCTGGTCCCACCCTCCTATCCCCTACCCCCAACTCCTCAATAGATAGAACTCAAGACACTCCCTAGCTGTGTGACCCTGGACAAATTACTTAACCCCAACTGCCTACCTTTTTTTGCTCTTCTGCCTTGGAATCAATACTTAGTATTGATTCTAAGACACAAGGTAAGAGTTTAAAAGAAATAAAAGAATGAGTTAAAGTAGTTTGGCCATGTGGCAAAATGTGCTGGCATCTTCCCAATCAAAGACTCAAGCCTCCTGTGATGAAGTAATGAGGGAGGAGTTTAAGTCTCTAAGCCGACCTAAACACTTGAAATATTCGCCAATGGAGACTGGTAGAGGAAGTCCTAAGGTGGAGTTGTTAGGCCAATCACAAAGAGGACTCAATTCCTTTTATAAAGAAGAGACAGGACTTAATTACTCACAAGCCCCTGAGAAAGCCATTCTTAGTTAGCAGACATGCATGCATTTGTTAATAAATAATGTTATTCTTCGAGAAATGGCCTCATATTCTTTATTGGGTAAAAATGTGAACCCTATACACCCTCTAAATGTTTCACAGAGCAGCCTTCATGGCTGCTGGAACAAATTGTTATCATCTGATCCTTCCACATTGGGGAAGTCTGGGGTAGATACTCCTAACTCACCAATGGGTTTGAGGACTATCAGTTATTCTCAACTTGGCTTAGCCCATCTGCTGAGATGGCTTTATTGGGATGTGGTTGCTGTGCTATACCAGCTTCTTCAGAGCCACATGTGAGAGCTGGGTGGAAGATAGACATCAAAGGAGGAAAGCACCCTTGAAAAGGGCTTAGCAAACCCTTACAGCAGAGGTCTCAATCTTCCCCAAACACCCCAGTAGGCATATAATAAATGTTTACAGACTGACTATATCCATTGTTATGTAAAACCCATCACACAATTAAATAGCTATAAAAGTACAATCAATAGAAACCACTATAGTTTAACAAATCTTGTAAATTTCCCAATTTCCTGTCCTTTTCATTTGTATTTTTAATAACTCTTTAAGGTTTTGTGCCCATATTTCCCTAACCATTAGGTAAGAACAGGATTGTAAATTTCACGAGGCTGGGACCAATTTTTTCTAAAGTTTTTCAACTATCTAGCATGTTAATAAATATTTATATGAATTGCCTGGATGAGAACATTCACTCTAGTTAAGGCTTCGTATTTGTCTTCTCCATCCAACTTGTCCTTTTCACAGACTGAATCCAACATAAGAAAACAATATACAAATATTTCTAGGATTGCCATGGCAACCGAGGTTATTCTGATATGATTTTCCCACCCTATTTGGGTTTTTTTCTTAATTCAAAAAGAGAATGAGGTTCACAACTTTGCACAATTCTACCTCACTTAAATCCAATTCATTCACAAGTCAAGATGTTGATCCATGAGGTTCCTCTTCATGTCGAAAGGACAAACAACAACAACAGATGTATGCCAAGATGTTGTAATATAACTTTGGCAGAGGTAAGATCAGTCATTTCTACCTTGGAGTTAATCTTACTTTTTAAAAGGGCCTAAGCCTACAAGCACTAATAGATCATGTTTTTGGCTCCAACCTCTGATTTCATTGACAAAGAAAATTGCAGGGGGGACATTAAGAGAGAATAAGTGTATCACACTGACATTATGTGTCAGAGGCATGACTTGAATCCAAGGCTGGGTCTTGATTATTCCCATGATCCCTTTCCTCGAAAGCTGAAAAAGTATTGAGTATGGGCCTCTAATGAACTGTATGTTTGTAATCCAACAATCAGCCTACCTAAAAGTATTCTGAAAACCTCATTATTGCTAACTTGATCTGAGTATTCTTTTTAGCACTTAACATAACCAAAACATGTGCATTTTTACATATAAACACACACATGTGTGTAAGCACATGGTATGTATATACATAAACATATAAAATATATAAAAACCTATGATATATACATAAACATGTAAAATATACACCTCCATGTATATTTTCTTAATATCCAGTGGTACTTAATATATTCTCTTTTTTCTAAAAGGGCAGAAATGACTCCAATTTCCCTAAAAAGGTGACCCTAAAAGTAGGATAGATGCCTATACATGAATATATAAACACTCATGTATACACATACATATATGTATAAAATATTCACATATGCCTATAAAATATAGGTATGTAGTCTCTTAATACACGTTCTCTCTTTCCAATATGGCAGAAGTGACTCCACTTTCCCTTAAAGGGAAAGACCTCACTTAACTGCCACACTAATCAGGGTATTTGTTTAAAACATAACCAAAAAAAAGTGCATATATAATACGTGTATACACATATATACTTACCAGTATATTTTCTTAAAACACAATGCTACTCTGCCTCTTCTCTTTCCAACATGGCAGAAGTGACTCCAATTTCCTTTAAAAGGGGACCTTATTTTGAAGATCTCATTTACTGCCAGTCTGTGTACATATAACATGTTCATATTTTAAATTGAAGTGCCTCCTTTACAATTTGGTAATTGGTTAAGTGCTCTTTTATTCATTCTAAATACTAAACGGTCTCGGAGCCACTGTCTTGATTTCCTTTATATTTTGTCCATAGTGGTTAGGTTTTCATAGCGATCAATTCACAAAGACTTCTGAATGCATCTTCTACACCCCATTCTCCCTCACCCCTTACTCGCCGCACCCTCGGATATAGCCAGTTCACCCCTCCCTAGAAAGGAAGCCCAGCCGGACACCAGAGAAAGCAACCAGAACAAACGCAGCTGGCCCTTCCACGCGGCCAGAGCCCATTCGGTCGTCAGATGACTGAGGGCACGGAGGGTCGGCGCTTCCCGCTCCAAACCACAATCGGCACCGCCCCCCTTCCCCCGCCTCAGTAGGAGCTCCTCGGGGAAAGAACCCTCCTCCCCGATCCTCCGGTCCGAGGCTGGGCTCAAGCGACTAGGGCTCGCGCTTAGCTACAGCTTCCTCCAGTCAAAGGAAACTGAAAGTCGACGTGTCTCTGGGGTCTGTCCCGCACTGCTAAGTGAATGGAGGGTGAAGAGTGGTGATCAATTCGCAGAAGTTAAGGAAGAAGAGGGAGCAAGGCGGGTGCCACTCGTCTTTCATAGATATGGAAGGGGCTGGGCGGACTCCCCAGCAGAGCCTCCGAAGGCTCCCGCCCGCGCAGGGGCTCACGCGGGAAGCTACAGGGCGGGCTCACTGCGCCGTGGCGGGACTGGAGGGGGGTGGGCACTACACGTGGTCCAGACCTGGGCCCAGCTCGTCCCCCTCGGCGAGTAGCAGAAGGCCAATCCCCACTCCTACCCTCTCCCGAACGTCCCGCAGACTAAAGTCGGGGTTCACAAGCAAGCATGGAATCTTAGGGGAGCTGGAAGAGGCGGCACGGGGAAGACCGGGCGGAGCGCGCAGTCTGCCACAGGCCTCTGGGGATTGAAGGAGAGGCGAAGACTCAGAACAGCAGCGGAAAATGGAGAGATACATACCCGAGTCCGCAGGCGGTGGCAAAGGGCAACGTTTATGGCTAGGTCCTGCCTTCCTGCCAGCCTCCTTCACGCCCAGGGACTAGGATGAAGAGCGGCAGCTGGGGCTGCACGGAGCCCCGGGGTCGGTCAGGAGCTGACAAGCCTACCAGCTAGGTTCAGACCAGGGCCCCGGCACTGTTTACATTCTGCTGCAGCTCCACGTTGTAGTGCCTTTCTCGCTTCCCATTGGCTAGAGCTGCTGTCCCAACCCCGCCCCCTTCCTTGAAGAGGCGGAGCCAGCGCTGTGCTGGGAGGGGGAAGGAAGAAGTTGCCTCTGGCCGCCGCCACCTCCTGCTTCTCCTCCGGTACCGCCGCCCGTATGGCCCCAGCGTCTCACCTCTTGGGTTTGACGGGTGTCCCCTCTTCGATCAGCATACCCACTTCTTCCCCTTACTCTGTGGACCCTCCTTACAGTTGCCACACCCTCGGGTCTGGCCGCATCCTCGCGGGCGAAGAGGCGGGAGGAGAGTCCTGGCGGGAGATGCCGGGACAGGAGAGGAGGGACGAAAAAGGAGGCTCCGCCTCAGCTCCCCTGCTCACCCCAGAGACTCTGGTCTGGCCCTGGCAGCCCGCGACTACCGTCGCCCTTCGCGAAGGGGAAGAGGACCGGGCGAGGCGGGAGCCAGGTGGGGCTCGCGCCGGTTGAGTTGGGGCTCGCGCTGGAGGACGCTCGTGCGCTGGGCGGGGCGGGCGGGGCTGGCGAGCGGCGCGGGCCGAGGCGGGGGAGGGGAGCAGGCGCTGTCCAGAGGTGTCAGTCTCAGGCGCATGCGTACGGGGCGGTGCTGGCCCCGAGGTATATATAGGGTTGGCGCCGGCGCCAGCTGAGAGCAGATCTGCATCGGGGCTGATGGTGGAGCAGGTAATGGGGGCTGGGGACCGGGGGAGCCCCGCTGGGCGGAGCTCATCCATCCTATCTGGTCTGGTCCCTTCCCGCCGGCGGGAGCTCAGGCCGGGGAAAGGGGACTCTGGAGGGTTCAGCTTGAGTGGGACAGCTGCGTGTCATGACCCTGGCGTCCCCCCAGGACCCTGTTGCCCGAGGGCGGGCTGGCAGAGCGCCGTGGAGAGCCCGTGAGAGCCGGGAACCAAGAGGGTGTCAACTTAAGAGGGGATAGGGCCCCTTGCCTGCTTTAGGGTCAGGATGGGGGAAGGGGCGGGCAGGGTGAGATTTGCCCCCTTTGGTCTGGGGAACCTCCTCTCGTTTGAAAATAACCCATTCTTACTCTCCCCTTCCCCAAGCTGTGGTTCGGGAGGGGGAAATCTGGCCGCCCCCTCCCTGGCCGCGGGCGGAGAAGGAGGGAAGAGAGGAGGAAGAGTGGAGACTGAAGGACACGACCCGACTCCCAGTTCCCTCCCCCTTCGGCTTCCCCGCCACTGCCGCTCTCCAAATTGGCGCGGAACCGGCTTCCCCAGCATTTTGGCTCTCCACCTTTCCCCCGCCCCCAGCCCTGGTGCAGTTGGGCCAGGGTCCCAGGCGCCCCCTTCTAGAGGGCCAGGGAAGCATGGAGTTCAGGCTTCTACCTCCAGGGAGGGACAGAGGGCTGAAGTGCCCATACCTCCCCTCCCGCATGGGAGTGGGGGTCGTGCAGAGGCGAAATCTGTCTGGGGTAATTTGCTTTGGGCCTCTCTCTGTGGGATGCTGCATATGGATATTTGGATTTTTTTTTCCAGTGTGCATACTATGCAACTTGGAGCACTTCACCTGGTGATGGGTAAAAAAAAAAACATTGTTCTCCATAAATTAATTTGGAAACAGTCTAGAATGAATAATGAAGGGCTAACCAAAATGACTGACCATCTCCCCAGTTTACTTTGGTTTATGGAACACATATCTGAACATGTGGTTTACTGTTTTTCCCCTTCCTTCTCCAGAACTTTTGAAGAATCCAAAGAAAAAAATGTCAAGACGAAGGTAAAATTTTGTCTTGTCTGTATCAGAGTTTGTTGAGTCACAACAGATCTTTTTTTAAATTCTTTCCCTTTTTGTACCCCATTTGTAGTAGCCGTTTGCAAGCTAAACAGCAGCCCCAGACTAGTCAAACAGATTCTCCCCAGGAAACCCAATTCCTTCAAGCCAAAAAAAGGAAAACGACTCAGGTGAGTAGAGAAGCTCAGAAAGCTAACAAGAGCACTTGCTGTTAGTGTTTTGGAACCTCGGTTTATCTTTGGTTGTTTCTTATATTTCTAGGATGTAAAGAAAAGAAAAGAGGAGACTGGAGCCAAGAGACAGCAATATGAAATTAGGGTAAGGCAAGACTGGGTGGGAAAAGATGGATTGGTGAAAGCCTCTTAAGGGTAGTGGTGGAAGATTTCTGGGCAGTTGCTTCACAATAGAAAAGGTCCATGTGACATTTTTACCTTGAAATGCTGCCTAGAGGTTCAGCCTGGAGTCTGGGTGATTTAGGGTATATGAGCCTGACTGTTACAACTGCAGGGTACAGAATAAGTCAGTCTTCTAGCAGCTGGTTCCTCTTTATAAATCCCTCCCCCTTGGAGTGGCCTGGCTAGTCCAGGGCCCGCCTAATCCTTTCGGATATACTGCTCTTTGTTCACTTCTTGACTAAAAGTGTTCTGTTAACTACAACCTGGGTAGCCTGCTACTGGGGTCCAACATCTAGAAGCCCAGACTCTTACTGGAACCTTATTATCCATTTTCCTATACATTGCCAAGCCTACACACTTTTCCTACTGCTCCCCTTTGAACCCATTCTTTTAGAAAATTTCACCTAGTCCTTTTTCAGTGTTTTTACTTTCCCAGTTAAAAAAGGTTGAAGTGATTCTTGGGGCAGGTTTAAGTAAAACCTGAGAACTTTATTTTCAAAAGGCAATGAGGAAAATGTAAATGTAAATTTTTTTGAAGTCTAGAAATTTGGTATTCTAAAACTATACATTTCCCATGCTCCCTCCCCCACTACCTGTTTCCACTGAATTAGCTCTATGGTGACACCATTTTCAACCCTTACTTCTTGCTTTAGATTTTTGCTAGTTGCAAAAATTTGGTCCTTTTGCCATATTTTGTTATGTCCCTTACAAACTAAATGTATGTTTTTATAATTTACGTGTTAAATATTTGGTTGCTAAAAATCAAATTGCTATGTATTTACAATTGTTTTAAGAAAAAAGTGTTTTTAGAATCACAAATTTTCATTTGTAAAAATAATCAAGATAGTAGCCATCTTTTACTATTGAATAAAATGTCATCAAAAAAAACCCAAAAACTTTTTTCTCTTTCTAATGATAGAATTGTTGGCCACCTGTGTTATCTGGGGGTATCACTCCTTGCATTATTATTGAAACCCCACACAAAGAAACTGTCACCAGTGACTTCTCCAGGTTTACTAACTACAGGTTTAAAAACCTTTTTATAAATCCTTCACCTCTGCCTGACCTAAGGTAAGTTGTTTTCAGTTTTTCTAAAATATATGGAAAACCCAAACTATTGCTGATTTAATTTAGTGTTGTGTCTGAATTATTATTTGGCTCCTTTCTGAAAAGCCAATCTAAAACAAAGGCAAATATTCTAAAATTAAAGCAATTTTGTGTGTATTTTAAAAATTTACTCTTATTATTTGTTAATGCTTCCAAGTGACATAAAAGATAGGATAATGAACTTAAAGAGTCAGGAACATGCACATTTTGATTCTGGCTAAGAAAATTGGTGATTCTGGCTAAGAAAATTGGTGAATGACCCTAGGCAAGTCCTAACCTCTCTCAGCCCTAATTTCTAAATCTATTTAGGAGAGATTAAAAAGGGACACCTAAATGGCTCAGTGGATAGAGCCAGGCCTGAAGACAGGAGGTCCCAAGTATAAATCTGACTTCCTAGCTGGGCAAGTCACTTAAACCCTGAATGCCTAGCCCTTACCACTCTTCTGCCCTGAAAAAAGAGATATTAGAAAATCTGTAGCACTTAGTTCAAAAGATTGTTATAGGAATCAAATGCATGTAAAGAGATAAGGAAACTTTTATAAGTCTATTATTATTAGAATGAATATTGCAAATATGGCACTTTTAAGAGGTTCAAACAACTATTAGGTATCAAAAATCCTCTTTGTAAAAACATTCTAACTGAACTCATTATCTCTAGTCTCCTCTCTTCCACTCTTTATACAATTGTCAAAATAATCCAATACAGAGAAGGCCTGACCTAAGTCTAATAATCATGTTCCAAATCCTTTATGGCTTCTTTAGTCAACAAGCATTTTATTGGTTATTACGTGCCAGGTACTGTGCTAAATGCTGTGAAAACGAAGAGAGAAAACTATGTCCTATCCTTAATAAACTGATTCTAATGAGAGAATTGCAAATAATTATAATTTAATGAGAGAGCTTGCAAATAATTATGTACATGCAATATACAAACAATGTATATCTAGTGTAAATGGAAAATAATTTTAGAGGAAAAATATTAGCACTTAAAGTCCAAGAAAGGCTTCCTAAAGAAGATGGGATTTGAAATGAGTCTTGAGATGCCAGAAAAACTATGGGGAGCAGAAGGAGGGAAGCATTCAAGGCACCAGTGTTATTAGTTCATAGACTTAAGTGGAAGGGAAAAGTACAAGAGTAGAAAGGTGGAAAGGAACAAGGTTGTATAAGACTTCAGTACTACACCATTTTATATTTGAGTTTAGGGGTAATAGAAAGTCATTGGAGATTAAGTGGGGGCAGGTGATACGGTCACTCTGGGACTTGAGGCAGTTGAATGAAGGACAGACTGTACTGGGGAAGAGACTTGAAACAGAGAGAATCATCAGAAGACTAATGCAATATAATACAGTGGAAAGGGTAGCAGTTGCTAAAGTGGAGAAAAAGCAATATTTTGCCCATAGATTGGATAGGTGGGATGAGTATGAATGACAAGTTGAGGATGACACTGTGGGCATATTCCTTTGTGGAGCTTTTATGGATAAAATTTTTAAAAAAAAAACTCCTTATTGTGGCATGCTGATATACAAGTTCCAGCCTCCTGCCTTATTTCAGATTACTTTTACATACTGTATAAACTGGACAGCTAGACATTTACAAAATAACCTCCATGCATTTGTTTACATTCTCTCCTGGCTAAAATATTCTTTCTCTGTCAAACTTCTTTCTCAAACACTAAGCTTATGTTTTACCTTTTTTTTTTTTTTTTAAACCCTTACCTTCCGTCTTGGGGTCAATACTGTGTATTGGCTCCAAGGCAGAAGACTGGTAAGGGTAGGCAATGGGGGTCAAGTGACTTGCCCAGGGTCACACAGCTGGGAAGTGTCTGAGGCCAGATTTGAACCTAGGACCTCCCGTCTCCAGCCCTGACTCTCAATCCACTGAGCTACCCAGCTGCCCCCTGTTTTACCTTTTTAATGAAGTCTACCATGATGTACTTCCACACCCTTTCCTAATGCTTAAATTTTCTCTGTCAAATCTTCCTGAAGCTGTTTAGGTCCCTTCTCATCATTTTATTTGTACTGGTGTATTTGTACATACATGTTGTGTCTCCCTCTTAGTCTGTAAAATCTTTAAGGGTGGGAAGGAACTGTTTATTCATGTACCCTTATTTCCTATGCTTAAGACTGTGTGCAGGGTACCAACCATCCTCCTCAATGTTTGAATTTAAATGCAAAATAGCCATATACCTTAATAGGTCCCTCAATAGAAACAAAGTACATTTTTGCCCAACAAATTCTACATAATATTTTCTCTCTCATAGTTGGGGATGTTCTAAGGATGTCTGGTTTAATATGTTAAAAAAGGAGACCAAATATGTTCATGATAAACATTTTGAAATGCTACATTCTGACTTAGAACCACAGATGAGATCAATACTTCTAGACTGGCTTTTAGAGGTATGTATTCAACTATTTTTTCTTCATTTCTGAAACTAAAAATCAAATTGTCCCATACTCATACATATGTCTTAAAGCAGAAATTAGGCTAGTGGTTTTTATAAGAGGTTTACAGTTGATGGCATGAATAAAATCTGAAACGATCCTTATGTCAATCACCACATCTGCAATAGAGAGACTTAATTTAAGATAGCTGGACTAAAGGGTTCAAAAGCAAACTAGTTTCATGTACTATTTATGACTTGCTAGCTGTCATTTACTCACTTAACTTGGGCTATATATAAGTTTCTGTATCTGTGAAATAGGAAAAATACTCTACCTACTTTTAAGGGTTCTATGAGGGAAATGTCTTAAATACCTTAGTGGTAAAGAAATGTGAGATTTTATTCTGCAATATGAAGGAATGAAGTTGCAGCTACATGACTTAAATAGGGTCCTCAACTTTCTTAAATAAAAATGAAGTGACCAAAGAGGAAGACTTTAGTCTTCAGATGCAATTTCTGCATTCCTAAACTATGCCAAGGAATCCTGACATATAATGTGTGGATGAGAGCTGAAGTCTGATTCAACAGTTCTTAAATCACCAAGGCCAGAGTTATGAAGTTCCTTGAAAAGGGTAGTCTAGTCTCTGGAGAAAAAAGAGCAGAATAGCTAGAGTTCTGAATGTCCTTGAAAGGTTTGATGCTTTTTTGGTTTAGTTTTTTTGTTTTTTTAAACCCTTCTGGATTTCATGTAAGAACACACTATGAAAATATCCTTTTGACTTTGCCCCCTCAACACCCTAAGCAACCCCCTCTTCCTCTCCAGCAAAAAACAAAAACTATAAGTCTATCCATATTAGTATAATCACTTTAGTTTTGAGAGCCACTTATACAGTTAAACAATAGCTGAGTACAATCAGCACTCCCAATGAAGTCCCAGAGGGGAGTAAAAGAAAAATTTTTGAACCAAACCTACTGCTCAGCAGAGGTGGTAGACTATAGATACAGAATGAGACATACAATTTCAGATATAAGCCAATTAATTTTGAGAGTTTTCTTAGGGAAGAAGTCTAAAAGGAAGGGACACGCTGTAGAGATGATAACCAGCAATTGCTTGAAGTGTCCCTTAGAAACTCCAGTATCTGCAGATCAGAGAACCACTGGTGGTACAAACTGCTTCACGGAGCTGCTTGTGTCTCATTTCTACCAACCTAAATCTTCACAGGGCCCTCACTAAAGATGCTTAAAGGCCTTTCTCTAGCAGCAGTTTTAACCCTGTATAATAGACTCTTTTATAAGGAAAATCAGTTGTACTGAAGTACTCATTTGTTTCCCATGCAAGTTTACAGATCCCCCGAATCTATCTGTAGATCCAGGATAAGAACACATACAAGTACTTGTAAGATTACATTAATATCAGTGGCACACAAGGGCCGATCATGTATCCTTTGCTTATATGACTGGCCCCTTTTTCTGTCATATTGTTTGTGACAGCTTTTGGAGGGAGCTGACCAAAATATTCATAACTTTCTGTAGATGGAAGTAAAATTGGACTTAAGTAGTTTTGCAAATCTTTTTGGTGATCTGGACCGTAGAAATAAATCCACCCATTCTAGAAACAACAACCTTTAAATTTTTACTTTGGGCAATTTTTAAAAAAATCTAGCTTTAAAAATAATTTTAACTCTTAGTATGTCTAGAATTTGTTTTTAGTTTACTTTCTGAAGAAAGGGTAACTTAAATATTTTAATTCTTTTTTTAGGTATGTGAAGTGTATACACTTCACAGGGAAACGTTTTATCTTGCTCAAGATTTTTTTGATAGATTTATGTTGACACAAAAGGATATAAACAAAAATATGCTTCAGCTTATTGGTATTACCTCATTATTCATTGCTGCAAAACTTGAGGTAAGTGATGATTACTAAAATATATTGTTAATGGAAGAACCAGCTAATGCTTTTCACTTCAATTTTAGCACCATGCTACTTGAATGGAATATTAAATGTTTTAGTACTTTATAGCACACCTTTGTTTTTGAAGGTTCATAGTGATTTTGTATCAATACGTTTGTCCCCATCATAACTTTAGAGAAATAGAAATTTCAGATGCAACAAGCAAACTATTTCAGAAATGGCACTGCATACATCACTGATGGTAGAAAATTTGTCATCACTACTAAATTGTGCCCAGTGTACATGTTTTTCAAATTCATCTTCCATTACTAGACTAATTTAGACTATGGTATCCTTTTCTACCCTTTCTGTGAAACTTCGTTTTTCAAAAAACAAGGCTCTTTGTCAAATTGTAACTGGCTTTCCTTTCCTTGCTTATCACCAACTCAGAGTAGTAACTTCCTCTCAAGGTTTCCCTCTTTTTTTGTATTGGTAACCAATTTCTTCTTATTGTTAGAATGACAATTGTCCAGAATGACTTTATTCTTCAAAAGATATAGGGAATGGGGCAGCTGGGTAGCTCAGTGGAGTGAGAGTCAGGCCTAGAGACAGGAGGTCCTAGGTTCAAACCCGGCCTCAGCCACTTCCCAGCTGTGTGACCCTGGGCAAGTCACTTGACCCCCATTGCCCACCCTTACCAATCTTCCACCTATGAGACAATACACCGAAGTAAAAGGGTTTAAAAAAAAAAAGATATAGGGAAGCAATTATCTCAAAGACTAATGAAGAATTGAGCAATTCTGCTTTTATTAGGAGCTCCAAATGATGGGGTTTTTTTAAGTTTTTAACTCATTACCATAATATATTGTGTCTCATTAATCACCTAGATAATAGTAGCATCGCTCCACTCTAGCATATTCCCACTACAATTAATCTTGACCTTATTGTGTGTACCACCTTCTGGTTAGTCGATTTGCTAATGAACATATTAATATATAATGACATTTTAGCACTTATGTTAAATATTCCTTTTGAATAAGAGATATTCTTTCAGAGCCATATTTCATCACTGACATCCCATTGAAATTGTAGAATTTGTGAAGATGCTTATATTTAGATATCTAGTTCACCATATTGCCCTTACATTTTACATCTGCATGAAATCATAAGGTCATAACTAAGTACTGTCCCCCTGTTTGGATATTGTTTCATTTTTAATACTGTTACTTTCCCCTGAGTAGTATAACATATTGTTATTATGTGGTTTATGTATAACTGCACTTTAATCACAATATGAACTAGTGCCAAGATTATCCTCCCAAATTACACTTCTGTCCACCCCATTACTCCTGGAACTAGGAACAACTGCTTCTATCTGAAGTTAGGGTCCTAAATGATTTGGTCCCAAACCTTTAACCCTGGGACACTGCCTTTAC
The DNA here is from genome assembly GCF_016433145.1 of Gracilinanus agilis. Taxonomy (NCBI): domain Eukaryota; kingdom Metazoa; phylum Chordata; class Mammalia; order Didelphimorphia; family Didelphidae; genus Gracilinanus; species Gracilinanus agilis. The sequence continues at coordinate 632,820,609 of NC_058130.1, read as the reverse complement.
ACTTTATATAATAGAGTATGTATCTTATAGTAGTTCAGTATGTTGGATTCTACGATGCATTCTCAAAATCTTGCCTTTTGCTTATGCTGTTCATTACTTCTCAGTAAAGCACAGGGTGTATTTAAACCCAAGTCTCTTGCTAAATTACTTTTTCCTTACCCAAGATCTAAACTCCAAGATCATTCCTCAGACAGTTACTTACATCTTTTTTTTTTTAAATTTTAAACCCTTAACTTCTGTGTATTGACTTATAGGTGGAAGATTGGTAAGGGTGGGCAATGGGGGTCAAGTGACCTGCCCAGGGTCACACAGCTGGGAAGTGTCCGAGGCCGGATCTGAACCCAGGACCTCCCGTCTCTAGGCCTGGCTCTCAATCCACTGAGCTACCCAGCTGCCCCCAGTTACTTACATCTTAACTCTCATGTCACTGCATTATATACAAAACTGAACATATGAAAGCAAGAACTACTTATTCATTTTAATGCCTCTCCATCCACTTCCACCACCCATTCTGTAGGCTTTCAATAAATGTGAAGATTTATAAGGATGATATAGCTCAGTGTACAGTTGGTACTTTAATGTTCTCTTACTATGAGATCTTATTTAAAATTCAAAATTTCTTCTTTATAAAGGAAATCTATGCTCCTAAATTACAAGAATTTGCTTATGTTACTGATGGTGCTTGCAGTGAAGATGATATCCTAGGGATGGAACTCATCATATTAAAGGTAATTAAGATAAATTTTTATTATTTTTTCCTCCCAGAAAACCCCTTATCTTCCATCTAAAAATCAATACCAAGTACAGGTTCCAAGGTAGAAGAGAAGTCAAGGCTAGGCATTTGGGATTAAGTAACTTGCACACAGCTAGTTAGTGTCTGAGATTTGAACACAAGACCTCTAGTCCCCAGGCCAGGCTCTCTACACTGAGCCACCTACCTGCCTCTATTTTCATTGTTTCTAAGGGGTAATTAAATATTAAGTGGATACCAATTTGAATCAGTCCATTATTATATCTAGTTAATTTTCATAATCTAGCCCAGGTTGTTAATGACTTTTCTTTCACCTTGGATATCACATAGAACTGACCTGTTTATTAGATTGTAAACTTAAAGAAACCAAAAACTGTATTTAGTCTCAACTTTGTAAAGCAATGCAATGTATGTCAAATATATGAATGAGTAATCAGTGACCACATAATGGCTAATTCAGAGCTGTCATTAAGAATATTTTAAATGGTGAGGCAAACTAGATTAGAGTCAAGAAAAAATGGAGAAACAAAAAAAATCAGCAGTTTCAGTGTAAATGAGACCTGGCTAGTAGCTAATAGGACTAGGCAGTGATTGTTCTGGTTATTTAAATTCTGATTTTCTAAAACCAGAGATGATAATAAATATTTCAAAGAATCCATAGATCAACACACTTCAGGCAACCTGGGTGTCAGATCATATATTTCTGTCAAGAAATCAACTTAAATAGATCTTTTTTTTTTACATATTTTATATTTTAGTTTTTACAATATTATTAGAGGCAGTATAATGTGGAAAGAACCAGGAATTATGGAAACCAACTTTTCCTCAGTTAATTACCAGGTAGTTTCCTAATTTAAAAAGAAAGAAATTGGGGGCAGCTGGGTAGCTCAGTGGATTGAGAGCCAGGCCTAGAGACAGGAGGTCCTAGGTTCAAATCTGGCCTCAGACAGTTCCTAGCCGTGTGACCCTGAGCAAGTCACTGGACCCCCATTGCCTAGCCCTTACCAGTATTGACTCCAAGATGGAAGGTAAAGGTTTAAAAAAAAAAGAAAGAAATTAACTAGATGATATTTAATAGCCTTTTGAAAGACCCAATAATACGAATTCTTTATTGTAACACATAACTTTGAATTTCTCTTAACAGGCTTTAAAGTGGGAGCTCTGTCCAGTAACAGTTATTGCCTGGTTGAATGTCTTTCTCCAAGTCGATGCTCTAAAAGATGTTCCTAAAGTACTCCTACCTCAGTATTCCCAGGAAAAGTTTGTTCAGATAGCCCAGGTATTGTATGAAGTATAATGAATAGATTCCACAAAGAAAAAACTATTTCTTTGTTTTCCCTCTTGTGTTTCTAGAAGACATCAGAGATCATTGTGCTTGAAATTGAAGCAAAATAATACTGCTTTTAAAACTCTCAAACATATTTCCCCCAAAAAAGAACCAAATCAGAGTGGAATAAAAGAGGGGGAAAGAAATACTGAGAAAAAGCAATTAAGTAGCAATTCTGATTAAATTCTATAGAAATTTGACTCTTAACTTATAAACAAGTTTATATGGCATTTCAGCATCCTGTAAGACCTGTGACTTTTTTTGGTATATGTAACCCCTTATACCCTACCCCATTATACCTTAAAACAGTTTTCATTAGTTATGATGAGAACCTCCCCAAACATAGCTAGCCAAGTCTAGAAATAGTCTGCCACCACAATTGTACTTCTGTAGATTTTACATGTTGATAGGCCCTCCAATAACTTGCAACCATGCTTGCCAGCTTTGAGAACCCAAGGTAATGTCTAACATTACATGAAATTATATTCTTACTGTGATAAGATCTATTTTTTATAAATTAGCTATGATATAAAGTCTTGTGTATACCATTGACAAATCCAAATCCAAGTGCTTTGACAGGAGTACAAGGGTAGGATGTAGGACATTTCTGCCATTCTCATAAAATACTGTTACAACATTCATGAGGACACATAATCTTCATTCCTCAGACTGATCATAATTAGTTGTTTTTCCTTGGACAGCTCCTGGATCTCTGTATTCTCTCTATTGACTCATTAGAATTCCAGTATAGAATATTGGCAGCAGCTGCTTTATGCCATTTTACCTCCATTGAAGTTGTTAAGAAAGCGTCAGGTAAGATATTCCCCTACTTGATTTCTTGTTTATATGATATAGTAACGAATGCTACCAAGTTTTGTTGTTGTTGTTTTTTAACCCTTAACTTCTGTGTATTGGCTCCTAGGTGGAAGAGTGGTAAGGGTGGGCAATGGTGGTCAAGTGACTTGCCCAGGGTCACACAGCTGGGAAGTGTCTGAGATAGGATTTGAACCTAGGACCTCCCATCCTCTAGGCCTGACTCTCAATCCACTGAGCTACCCAGCTGCCCCACTACTAAGTTTTTAAAAATTTAACCTAAACTCTAATTGTTGGAACTATTTTTCAATTCTTTTGACTTGAGTGGGATTTTCTGATCATAAAATAATAGATTTAGAGCTTCTAATCAAACCCTTTCATTTTAAAGATGAGGAAACCAAGGCCTAAGAAATATAGTGACTTGTTCATGGTCATACAAAAGTAGAGATTTTGAACTGATATCTTAACTCTAAATTCTGTGCATTCTTTTCCTGGATGCCATTTCCCTTATTTTCACTTAAAAATCCACATATAAAAGAAAGTTTTAGGTCAAATGGAAATATATTCATTACATGGACTAAGTAAGCAGTCACTGTTTTACACTAAGATGTTTGACCGCTATAACACTCTTGTGTGTAGGTTTACTAGGAGGTGAATAAGAATTTATGTTCTGAACAAAACACAGATAAGAAATTTTATTTGTGTATTATACTGAAAACTTGACTTGCTACAGTTGTCTTTAGTTGGTTTTAAGCCTAATTAGACTGAATCTTGACATGTCCCACAATCATGATTCCAAGACGTAAAAAGCAGGTAGATGAAATTAGTGTATTATCTAAAATAAGATCAATTACCATTACTAAAATCTAAAAATCAAATAAGTCACCTCTAATGTTGCTAAAAACCCAACTCATTTATATACTAGTCTAAATGGGCGAGATTAATAAACAACTTCTTTTCTTTCTAAATCTTAAAAGTAAACATATTTATAGTGAGATAAAGACATGAAACTTGGGGATCAAATAAGGTAAAGAAGAGAAAAAATTTCTTGCATTCTAGAAGATGAGGGCAAAGCAAAAATTTAAAGATAAAAATGTTGATCTATATGTGAACTATACATTTTCCTTTTGTTCTCCAGGTTTAGACTGGGACAATATTTCAGAATGTGTAGAATGGATGGTACCTTTTGCCAGAGTAGTGAAGGGTGGACCTCCGGTGAAACTGAAGATTTTTAAGAAGATTTCTGTAGAAGACAGACATAATATCCAGACACACACAAATTATTTGGCTATGCTGGTATGACTATTTTCTTTGGGGTTTGAAAAGATAATATTAAATTTAAATTGTTTTGGATAATGTATTAAACTAGGAATACTGCTATTCAATCTAGCTTTTATCTTGGCACCACTGAAAATGCAAATTGATACTTTTAGACTACATTTTTAACAAATTTGACATGGCTAGGGAAATAGGAAGTTGAGCTGGTCACTGTACCACACTAATAATGCCATTATTTTAAAATAAATCTGAATGATACACTTAATTTAATTTGACCTGCTTTCTATCAAGGGTATCTCAGGATTTTACAATTACCTATCATTATACAATTAATTGTAAAAGCTAGGAAGGACAATTATGAACATATGGAATACTTAATACATTCTTGAAAACTTTTGACAGCTGAATATATAAGCCAAGGAACTTGGGCTTTGGAATAGTGAACAAATAAAATAGAATTGTAGTGGGCCAGTGCCTGAAATAGAAAATTTTACAATTCTATTGCTAAAATGGTTTGTGTTGATAATACATCTTTGCATCTCTGTACAGGAGGAAGTCAATTATGTGTCTGCTTTCACAAAGGTGGGACAGTTGTCACCAGTGTGCAATGGAGGCATCATGACACCACCGAAGAGCACAGAAAAATCCCCCGGAAAACACTAAAGGCAAAGTTGAACTGAGAGCTTGCCGAGTGGATTTGTTCTGACTTGGCAGTAGAATATTATATTCCTTTTGGAGTACTAAAAAAGCTAAAACAACTTTAGTAATAGTCCTAACCAATTCAGAAATTACACTGCCATGAACGAGTTAAAAGCCTCTACCCATTCAGAATGGGATAACCATAGTTCAGATCTTAGCTGTCAAAAAAAACAACAGCCGAACTAGTTTACAAATATTAGTATTTCATTCCCAGGGTGAATACAGATCCGGGAACTATGTAGTCAGTCTAATTTTTACCTTAGCTACATTTTTGGGACTCGTGCAACAAAGTTCATTCTGATCAATTAGGAATGTTACTGTTTGAGATGTTTTGGACTAGATGAGTGCCACTTTAAATTGTACTCTGGAAGTTCAAGAACTCATTTGATTGGTGCTATTCAGTTAATTCTTGAAAAAATTCTTGACTGTTTACAGAGGTTTAAGTTATAGAATAAGATGATGACATTTTCATTACAGCTGCCATAGCATTCTGCTCCAAAATACATGAACTTTTGTGAATTTCAGTATAATCTTTGGGTAAGAACAAAAAAGATAAAACAAGGAAAAGGTTGGCTTTTCTAAACTCCAGATTCAGCAAAATAGCTGTGCACATCTTAATCAGAGCTTTGTTTAATATACGGGTTGTTTTAATATAAAACCTTTGTATATTATCACAATGATTTTAGTAGGGAAAATTTTTATATGAAGAATAGCTTTATGAAAATATCAAAGAAAATATCCCCTTTAAGGTACTTTTTAAAAACTGTAGACTAAAGTCATTTATGTTCAGAAAATTTAGGGTTCCCCTCAAAAAGTACATTATGAAAAAAGGACAATATGAGATGATTTAAAGTAGAAAAGACTAAAGCAGAATAAAGATGTATATACAGTGGTTTCTAGAAAACTTACTGGAAAAATAATGTAAGAACTCAAAGCTCGAGCACTCAAGAACTTGGTGTAAAAAAAGCTTCTATGTAAATAAATATTTTAGCTCAGCAGCTAAGCAACTGGACTTCATCAGAAAAAAATTACACTATATTATTTCTGCTACTTGACCTGTGAAACCTTTTCTTCTTTTGAAGAAACTGCACTAAGTTAGTTTATTTTCCCTAAAATGTTTCAGTGCATTGCTTGCGGAAAACACCACAACTTATTTGTACATATATTGTATAAATGTAATATTTTAATACTGTTTTATTTTAAACTTTGTTTAAAAAAATAAAGTTAATCATACTTTTTGAATGGGAAATTTCTTTCTTTACTTTAAAAGTAAAGTTTTGCCATTGCTTGGAGAAATTTCTTCTTTCTTCTCTGGGCTGCAAGCTGTAATACTTCTTCAGGATTACTCATGTTCAGTTCCGTCTGTCCAATGGCTTTTATCTTTCAAAACAGGATAGGTGTGAAATTTACTATTTATAATATATACACACACACACATATATATATAATGCTACAATGAAAATTCCCATAGCAAATTACTGATTTGTTTTTTTTAATCAATTTTTATCTAACAAGACATAAAATACTATAGTTGAATATTAAAACAATTTTCAGCTTAATCTGTATAAAATAATGGACCTTGGTTTCTACCCCACTTCCCCGCCTTTTATCCTCTGTCCCCCAGAGTATACTTAGCAACATAATAGGGAAGGGTTTTTGAATTTGTTTATTTTCACTGAGCACATAATTCCTGTTCTCAAGCTAAGAATGTAATGAACAAGGTACTTTATATTTTTACTATTATGTGACTAAAGTCTCTAACCAAAAAATGTGTGCATGTAATTTTCTATTAGTCATTTAAAAATCCTAAAATGCAGTAAGCCTATATTCTACTCACATGGTTTTAGTTTACAGTACAGAATTTTTCCACAAAATAAAACATCAGGTTAATCTGTCCTAAAGCCTTAAATCAATAAACATTTATTTGGCCCATACTTTGTGCACTGTGCTAAATCCTTGGGTATTAAAAAAGGCTAAAGATAGTCCCTGTCCTCAGGGAGCTCACAATCTAATATATGCAAAGAAGCTTTATACAGGATAAAAAGGATTAATAGAGGGAAGGCACAAGAATAAGGATTAAAAAAAAAATGGGATTTTGGTTGGGATCTAAAGTAAGGGAAGCTACTAAAAAGATGAGAAGGGTGAGCTTTCTAGGTATAGAGGACAGGCACCGAAAATGCCTGGAACAAAGACTGAGTGTCTTGTTTGGAAGAGTAAGAAGTGTGTCACAAAACAAAAGAGTATGGATTGGGGGTGAGGGGAGGGAATATAAGATGTAAAAAAAAAAAAAAATAGAAAGGCTAATATGAGGAAAGGAAGACAGTGCTGCCAATGCAGAAAGATGGCCAAAGAGAACTGGGGTGGGGCGGGGAGGGGTGTCAAAGAATTGAAAGTTACAGTGTTAAAGAGGAAGAATAGGGTTTTATAAAGAAAGGTGGAGGGAGATGTGAAAAGCCAATAGGTTATGATTGGAAAATGGAATTTCAGAATTCTCAAACATGGAGGAGGGACATTTGTTATTTGCAAGATCAAAGGTATAACCATCTTTATGGGTGGCTAAGGTATGGTAAAGAGGCAACTTATGGGATGTGAATAGGTTGAGGAATGAAATGAATGTCTGAAGGAGAGTCAACATATATATTGAAGTCTCCAAGTAGGAAGGTGGGAGTTAGGAAGTAGAGAAAATTTATTAGATGAATTTGTGTTCCTTTTAGCTATATATGCTTGTTTTTTCTTTTACACAGAAGTGCCAGAAACAGAAGATGGAAAGAACAGCATTGCTAATTTCCTTGACAGCAAAGGATCTTGAAAATTCTGCTGGATTTCAACTTATTATCAAGTTATAGATTAAATAATTAAATCTAATAAACTACCACTAAAATAAGGAGAAACTGGTTTATTTATGCAAAGGACTTTTGACAAGTATACTTTGAAGGTATCATATCTTCTGTGATTCATCTTATCTCTGGGGTACTGATGAAATACCTTGGCTTGTCACTATCTCTTATTCCTATTGAGCCTGGATGTTACCTCAGGTTTTCCTGCTTCTAGATCCAGCCCTATTAACTAAGACACTTTGAGTTATAGGGGATAATTAGAAATGGGCTATTATCTATCTCACTACGGCAACTTTTGCATTAAACTTTTCCAAGAAATGGTGATGAGTCACTGCATATCCCACCTTGTAGAACTGACAACTTTTAAAAATCAGGTTGCTTAGAGTCTTAGGTCCTGGGACTTTGGACACTTCTTAGCTCTGTGACCTAGGCAGGTCAGTTAACCCCAATTTTCTAGCCCTTTTCACTCTTCTGTCTTGGAACCAACGTTTAGAATCAATTCTAAGACAGAAGGTAAGGGTAACACACAGGCAAAAAAATCCATATTTGTAATTCCATATACTAGCCTCTCCACTCACAAAGTTATCATTTTAGTTTGGACTCATCAACTGTCATTTGTATTCTAAAAGCCTCCTAACTAGTCTTTCTGCTTCAAGTCAATCACCACTCCAGGCTATCCATCCTATGCACTGCTGGCAAAGTAGTACTTTCTTAAGCAAAGATAAGACCACAGAACTCTCTTATTGAATCAACTCCAAAGGCTTATTCATTGCCTCTAGGATAAAACAAACTTCTCTGCTTAGCTTTTAAAACCCTACATTACCTTGCCCTAAGCTATCTATTCAATCTCATAGAGACATTACTCTCTTCTCCTAATCTGAAATCCTACCAAATTGATCTATTTGTCAGACTCCATCTCCTGGCCCTATGCCGGACCCCCATGCCTTGAAGTCATTCCATCTCACCTTCCTCTCACAGAGTCCTCTCTCTTTTATGGTATAACTCAAACTCCAAGATGTACATGAGGCTTATCCTGATCTCCCTTCCTCTCTCAAATTACTTGTATTTAGCTACTTTATGTTTATATTACATATATTTACTATATATATTCCCTATTAGAAAGCTCCCTGAATCTTGTCTTTAATATTTATTTGCTAGTTCTGTGACCATGGTTAAGAAAACAACTTGAACCCTAATTTCAGAGGTGTTTTGAAGTTTCAAATAAAATATATGAAAAGTGATTTACAAAGAATAAAGTGCTATATTATGTCAATTATTATTATTACTCTGGTTTCATTTATAGTAAGAATGTCATGCTATGTCCAGAAATAATTAAATCAACCAAAAAAAGCCTTATCTGTAAGAAGAAAATGATTCTTTTAAGAAAAAAATGTGTTTTTGTTATAAGAAATGTTAAAAAAAATCAAATTCTATTGATTCCTGTCACATAAAACAGCATCATATATACCTGATTTCAATACTCTGAACAGAAAAGTAAACAACTGACCAAAGAAGAATATCTTACCACAATTTGTCTTTTATCTGTTTCTCCTCTTTTATGATGTAGATCTAAATAGATTAGTTAAGAATAATGGAAGTCTTGAACATTATCAAATCAAGTCTAGAGAGAAAATGTATTAAGAAATTCTGAAATACATTTAGTATGACTTCACATACATAATGGGTATCATATTGCTTGCCTTCTCAATGGATGAGGGAGAGAATTTGGAACTCAAACAAATGTTTAAAAAAAGTAAATTCTGAATTCGATTGTCATTTTTAGTTTTCATTTGGCAAGCATGCAGTGGCTTTAAATGCTTCTTTCTTCACAAAAATAAACTGCTTCATTAAGTTTATGATAAAAAGATACATGTCAAGTATTCCAAAATGGTAACATCCCATATGTAATCATAGTAGGAGTCCATAGCATCATAACTAAAAGAAAAAAAGAATTTATGTTACTTTGATTATTAGGCAAACAAAATTCAACTTTATTTTATTTTTAAAATGATACCCACCTATTTTGTTCCTGGAGTGACTTAAATGCTGTTTTATAGTCAACTTCTCTGAGGAACTGACATAAAATTGCTACCTACAAAGTGATAAAATTCTTTAAAAAAAATTTTTTTTATTCCGAATCAACAATTTATAAACTTCATTCATTTGCAAATTTCTCAGGCTATAGTAAGCTTATATTCTTCAGAGAATACTTAATTTGAACAAATCTTGAAAACTATTTCAATTGAATTAGATAACCATAATGTCACCAATATACAGTATTGATTCTCAGATGGAAGGGAGCAAGGGGGAAGACGATGGATGGATGGATGGACGGACGGACTGACTTCACTTAGGTATGTGGCCTAAAAAGCTCTTCAATTATAAAGAAATCTCTGGCTAAATTCTATCCAATTAGTTTAATCCTAAAACAGCAAAACACTACTCAATTTTTTTTCTTTTGCCCCTAAAGATCCAGATACAGGTGTGGCTCAGTGGATAGAGCCAGGAAATCATGAATTCAAATGCAACTTCAGATGCTAAGGCTATAAATGACTGTTGACAAGTCACTTACCCTGTCTATCTCTCTCATTTCTAAAATGGGCACAAAATAACAACATCCACTTCCCATTGTTGTGAAGATATAATGCGATAACAGTTGTAAAATTGTTTGCAAACTTCTTAAAGTACTATATAAATTTCACATTTTATATATATATTGTTATCGTCATTATTATAAAGTCAAATTTTAGTATTTTGCCAATATTTGTGAAACATTTCAGAACACTAATTTTCCATAAAAGCCTAACAAAAGAGTTAATGCAATTAAGTATTACTCAGGAAAAGAGCAAATATCATAAGCTCCAACTAAAATCCTAAATTAGGCCAGATCAATCCTGTTTCTGAATATAGAGAAAACATATAAGAATATGTCAGGTGGTGGGGTTACAAAGATAAATTAACAACTGCTCATGCCACTAAAGAGCCTAAAATCCAGCAAAGGAAATAAGAAGGGAAAAGAATTTATAATGCAAACTAAAAGGTGCTAAGTTCACAAAAGCAGAGTGGAAAGTATTAGGAAAAATTCAAAGGGCAGACTACTTTTGGCTGGGAGATAATCAGGTCAGGTTTCACAGAAGAGCTGGGCCTTGAAGAATGGAAAAGATTTCAAGGGGCAAAGGTTTAGTTAGGACACTCAATGCTAAATTAAATAACTATTTGATTAACAAATCTAATCCAATCTGTCATTTCAGCTCTAATTTTACATACTAATTTCTTCTCTGCCTAAGAATCTAATGTTTTTTAGAAGTTAATCTTTTTTCTAATCTATAAAAATTTTTATACTTGTTGAAATCCTACAAAGTCCTAATAACACTTAAGAACATCAAAATATAATCACAAAAAAAGCAATACTTTAAGATAACTATAATTTTGATAAAGATAAAACATACTCCCACAATAGCATATCTTCCATTTTAGCATGCAATAAACATATACTATTCTAATATTAGTATACTGACCTGTGTATGGCAATTCAGAGAAGAACAACATTTTATCATCCTTTTTATGACCTACAGAGAAAAGTAATTATGATTACTTTTTTTTTTAAACCCGTACCTTCTGTCTGACAATCAATACTGTGTATTGGTTCCAAGGCTAAAGAGTGGTAAGGGCTAGGAAATGGGGGTTAAGTGACTTGTCCAGGGTCACATGGCTAGGAAGTGTCTGGGGCCAGATTTCAACCCAGGACTTCCCTTCTCCAGTCGGATCCACTGAGCCACCTGCTGTCCTCTATGATTACTTTTAATAAATTATTTTATAAAAAGAAAAACTAGTGAGGAAACAAAATGGATAAAGTATGTCAAGATTCTGACATGGCACTAAAATCTGTACCTGAAATAACACTAAGGAACTGTATAACTTTATTCAAAAGCTTAGAGTAAGAAGAAGAGTAGCACTATATATTAAGAAGATATACCAAGGGGTAACTGGGTGGCTCAGTGGATCAAAAGGCAGGTCTAGACATGGGAGGTCCTGGATTCAGTTTGGCCTCAGACACTTCCTAGCCATGTGACCCTCCCTGGGCAACCCCAACTGCCTAGCCCTTACCCCTCTTCTGTCTTTGAACCAACAGGAAACAGGGTGCTAAGGGAAAATTATTATTCTTATGAAAAAGAACAAGAAGAAATTTATGAGCAGGGTACCAAGGGAAAACATGGTAAATAGCATAAAATCAAGAGCCACAGGAGCAGGTAGGTGGCTTGATGGACTGAGCACCAGGCCTAGAGAAAAGAGTTCCTAGATTCAAATCTGGCCTCAGACATTTCCTGGGTGACCGTGGGCAAGTCCCTTAACCCCCATTGCCTAGCCCTTACTGCTCTTCTGCTCTGGAACCAATACTTCATAGAGATTCTAAGGCAAAAGGAAAGGGTTTAAAAAAAACCCCATAGAAAACAGAAATGTTAATCACATCATTATAATATTCTAGACTTGGACAGAAAGAGAATAAGAAGTTTGGAAAATAAATCACAAATATGGCATAAAGATGTGCTAAAATGGAGATATGAAGGGGAATGGGGAAAGGAAGGAGTGGAAGAGATATAAAGGTTTTAATTCTTTTAATACTTACTGGAGCTCTCTTTCCAAAAGGCAAAGCAACAATAATACTTTCTTAATAACCAGACTTAATTTATTCTTTCAAAAGTTGGAAGAACAATGGAGGAATTCTAATCTAGATTCTTAACAAGGAGGCACTGATTGCTAAGGTACAAAGAGAATCTGAGGATTGGGAGAAGGGACCCTTCCATCCTATTATTGTGATAAAGAAGGAAAGGAAGGCAAGCTAGCAAATTTTATCTATAAGCTAGGTGGAGGGAGAACAAATCTCATAGGGTCCAGAGAAAGGACAGATATGATTCTATGACCAAAGATTCTATGAAGGCAGTCAGTCCAGGATAAAGAAAAACAATATCACAGGGAAGAAAAGACTAGTTGTATAAGACCAACATGGATACACTATGAAATTGCCAACTTGCATTAAATCAAAAACATGTACAAAAAGCCAGAAAGCAAGAATTCAGAAGTATGAATAGGATGTGTAAGAACAGTGTCAGAAGTATTAAAGATCAGAGTAAGTTTATGATGTTGAAGAAAGCTCAGGATAAGAAAAAAAGTTTTCCCTTTATTTCTGCTCTACAAAGGGGAAAAAGAGATTCCCAGGTGGGTGAGAAAATACCACTGAGCGGGTGAGGGGATAATCCCACAGGAAAACACAAAAGAGGCAGAGCAACATTGCTTCTGTTGTCTGCTAAGAAAGATGATAATTTGACAGGAAAGAGCAGAACAAGATAGATATTAATGTGTTGATACCCAAGATAAGGAGATAATAAAAGGCATATAGATGCCCATGATGAAGTCAAGACATGGATTCAAAAAGAAAAGACAGACGTATTTGCTGAACTTTTGTTTGGTGCTCAAGAGTGGCAAGCTACTCCAATTAAAATGGGTTGCCTGCAATAATAGTTACTTCTCCCTTACATAAGGACCTGAAGCAATGTCTGAGTGAGCACTTGTCAAGAACATTGTTGCAAGGATTCTTATTCAGGTAACTGCTGGATGAGAGGCAGCAGGAAGGGATAAAGTACTGGAATTGGAGTCAGATCCAAGTTCAAGTTCAGCTTCAAGACCTTTACTAGCTGTGTGACCCTGAGCAAATCACTTCATTTCCATTTGCCCTAGTTTCCTCAACTATAAAATGGAAATAACAATAGCACCTGTCTCCCAAGGCTACTGTGAAGAATGACTAAGATATAATATGCTTGGCACACAGTATATAAATATTGTATATAAATGCTTACTCCCCAACTCAAGATTTCTCTTCACTAACAAGTCACTAGCTTTTTATAAGCTTTTAACACCTTCTATTTTTTAAGTGCTACTTAGACATCAATTAATAGGATAATAAAGAACTACTCACCTGGTCTGTGTAAACATCTGGTGGCACAGCCTTATTAAAGAAATCTGAACACACAGCTCCAGCTTGAAGGTAATAGTGAAGAGCTGCTGAATATTGGTTTGTAGCTAAAGCGGGAAATATATAAAGAATTATAATAATCTCAAAGTCTACATAGCACAAAATTAGATACAATGTAATTGGAAAAACTTATGATTTTTATGTAGAGGGTAGCCAATTGACAGTTCTTTGCCTACTAATTGGAAGAAAAATAGATCTGCAAAAGTTCCAGTTCACATTTCTTATCAAGCAACTAATTATCAGGGATTTCATGTTTATTTTAATCCCCAGGTAGGAATACAAATCCACCCAGAGTAATTTAGGAAATTTAACATATTTGTTTTGAATGTGTATTGGGGTCCTGAAAAATATGGGCAGGAGAATAGTAAAATATGGTTCAAAGATAATTAAGATGAAAAATCTTATTAGGTCTATACAGAAATGGAAATAACTAGGCATTTCCTAGCCAAGAGGAAAATCAAGAAAAAGAGTAATAAAGTCTTAATAACTCCTAAGGATATAGTCAACAATAATACTGAATTTAGTCCAATTAATATCCACTTGGGATTTGGAATTCATTTACTAAGACACTTACGTTTTATTTTTTCAAAAATCCATTTTTTACTTAAATCCTTACCTTCCACCTTAGAATCAATACTCTGTATTAGTTCCAAAGCAGAAGAGTGGTAAGGGTGGGCAATGGGGGTCAAGTGACTTTCCCAGGGTCACACAGCTAGGAAGTGTCTGAGGCCAGATTTGAACCTAGGACCTCCCATCTCTAGGCCAGGCTCTCAGTCCACTGAACCACCCAGTTGCCCCGACCCACCCCCCCATCCAGTTTTTAAAGAAATAAGGGGATAACTATCAATATGAAATTAGAATAATTTGAACCAAAAGTTCCACCTGGAAAAAATTATGCAAATCACTTAAGTTTTAAACTGGGGGGGGGGGAGTGTGTGTGACAATTATAGAAAACACATGGAACTTAGAACTTAAGCTATATGAAAAAGTATTTGAATAACTAAAAAAACCATTTATAACAATATACCACTTACCAAAATAAATATCTGCCTGAATAATTAACCAGGAATGATTGTTTGAGTTTATAGTAAGTGCATAACGAACCAGCTCTTTCACGGTAACAGCCACAGCTTCAAAGTCCACTGATTGAAGGCTATAAGAATAGGACATCTAACATATGTCATCACTTTTGAAATAAATCTATTCCAAATAACTAATAAGCACTTATGAAATATATATACAGGAAAAACTTAAGAGTAATATATATAATTATCAACTTGAATGTGTTATCAGAAAAAATGCAAAAGAAACAACCTAGGATCACAATGAGAATTGCATGAAAAATTGAGATAAACTTCTTACAATGGACTAAATTATTAGGTGCTTTTTCTCCCGACATGCAAAGTGAGAGCAAAATACACTAATCAACAAGCAATTACAAAGTACTTAGTAGGCCTCACCAAAAAAAAACATATAAATCTAGTGAATGAAAATGTTTCACCTAAATTTCTGCTTTAGTCTGATCAAATTAAAATGAAAAGAATATTAAAGAGTTTTGCAAGTGATTCCTGAAAATATTTTTGTCTTTGTATCCCACTACACAGCAGAGTATCTGGAATATGGAAGGTATTAAATAGTTGACTGGCCCAAATTTCAGTATCTCAAATAAAATACAAAAGAATAAGGCTTTATTTACCTAAAATGTGCACTCTCTACCCCAGTATGCCCTCAAAGTAGCTAGAAATTTCTAGACATAATCACAGGAACCTGACTCCTTAAACTATGATCATTTAAATTTTAAAAACATTTTATAGGTAATCTCAGTACATTTCTCCACTGAAATTTAACTCTAGCACTTCATCAAGGTATGGCAGTGATCCCAGGTTTTCCAAAGCTATACCAACAAATCCCAAGTTGGGATAGTTCTTAGCAAGGTGGAAAAACAGAGTATAAGCCCAGTGATGTACTGTGTATTTGTCATGTAAGGGCCAGACTAGCTAAATTTGGAGAGGTTAATTACCAGAAGGTTGTCCATACCAAATAATAAAGATGGTTTACAAAAGCACAAAGGATTGTGATCTTTATTGCTACTGGTAGAGGGAATTTAAGTAATGATAAAATCACTGATTTTTGAGAAAGGAGCTCTATTAGGCACTAAGTATTAATTTACTTTAATTTGGAAAAAAAAACTATGTCACTCAAGGTAAAAACCTATCCAGCTGGCTAAACTATCATTATTTTAGATAATCTTAAAAATTGATCCAGATTTTGGTAAAACAATGTCTTATTTTATTATGACTTCAGTTACTGAATATGCTAATAATTTCATAAAAGGTATACAAAAACTTGATGTTTCTTACTTGGGAATGGAAGAAGGCCAAATTGAAATGTGTTCAGCTGTAATCTCATTCACAAAGTTCTCCTAAAAATACATTAACAAATTAGTAAGATATTTTTATCAAAGTTTTAAAAGGGTAAATCATAAAATAAATACTAACCCGAACATTATGAAGTTTTACAAACAGAGATAATATTGTAGTCAAAACCAATGGTTCCTGAGAGGGAAAGAAACCAAAGAGAAAAAAGAAATTACAAAAATTGCACATTCTAATCCTCTTTTACCCTTAGAATTACTTTTTTAAAAAGTGAAGTATTTTCCCCCCTATAGTTACATGATTCATGTTATTTCCCTCCTTCTTCCCTAACCTCTCCTGAAACTGACAAGCAATTCAACAGGGTTATACAAGTATTATCACTCAAAATCTATTTCCATATTAAAACGAAGCATTTCTAAAAATTGCTTTTATTTCATTAGCTACCAATTGCATGTAAAAAAAAAACCTTTTTTGAATACCAAATTCTCTCCCCCTCTTCTTCACACAACTTGAAAAGGTAAGGAATCTGATTTTGATATACATGAGGTCAATATTTTTATATTAGCCATGATGCAAAATAAAAGAAAATAAAAAGAATAAAATAAAAAGAATGCTTCAATCTGCATGAGTTCATTAGTTCTCTCTCAGATTATTTTTCATCCTCAGTCCTTCATAACTGCCTTGGTTTGCTATACATTGTTATAATATTACTGTTACTGTGTACAATGTTCTTCTGGTTTTGCTCACTTCACTTTGCATCAGTTTATGTCTTCTCAGGTTTTTCTGCTCATCGTTTCTTGTAGACCGATAGTATTACATCATAATCATGTAACAAAACTTGTTCAGCCATCCCTTAACTGATAGCACTCTCTCAATTTCCAATTCTTTGCTACCACAAAAAGCTATCGTTATTTTTCCACACCCCTTCCAACATTTGTTATTTTCCTTTTGTCATGTTAGTCAATTTGACAGATGTAAAGTGGTATCTCAAACTTGTTTTAATTTGAATTTCTTCAATCGGTAGTAATTTAGAGCATTTCTTCATGAGATTTCTTCTGAAAATTGCCTGTTCATATCCTCTGACCATTTATCAATTGAAAAGTGTTTTGTTTTTTAAAACTAAATTTGGCTGTCCCATATATTTGAGAAATGAGGCCCTTATAAGAAAAACTTATGGTAAAAATGTTTTCCCAGTTTCCTGTTTCCTTCTCATTTTGGCTGCATTGATTTTGCTTGGTACAAAAGCATTAAAAAAAAAAAAACCCTTACTTTCCATCTTAGAATCAATATAATGTATTAATTCCAAGGCAGAAGAGCGGTAAGGGGTAGGCAATAGGGATGTGCCCAGGGTCACAAAAGGCCTTTTAATTTCATGTAATCAACATAATCTATTTTACTTCCCATAATCCCCATACTTATTTGGTCATAAATTCTTCCCTTATCCATAGATATGACAAGTACATGTTTTCATGCTCCCTTAGTTGACCTATATTACCTTTATGTCTAAATCATCTATCCATTTTGACTATCTTGGAATATGAAGTATGATGTTGGTCTGTGTCTAGTTTATGCTAAACAGCTTTCCAGTTTTCCTGGAAATTTTCGTTAAATATTAAGTCCTTACCACAAAAGCTTGGACCTTTGGGTTTACCAAACACTAGATTACTATAGTCATTTACCTTTGAGCACTGTTCCTAATTTAGTCCACTGATCCATTATTATATTTCTCAAACAGTATCAAAGTGTTTTCATGATTACCACTTTGCAACATAGTTTGAAATCTGGAACTTCTAGGCAACCTTCTTTAACATTTTTTTTATTCCCTTGATATTCTTGACCTTTAGTTCTTCCAAATGAACTTTGTTACTATTTTTCCTAGCTCTATAAAATGATTCTTTGGTAGCTTGGTATAAGTAAATTTATATATAAAATAAGTAAATTGTTTGTGGAAAGTGTTTTGTAATTATGTTCGTATAATTTCTAGGTTTACCTTGGCAGGTAGATCCCCAAATATTTTATATCATCTACAATTACTTTACTTAACTTTTGTTTATTTATTTTAAAGCCCTTATCTTGCATTGTAGAATCAATACTGTATATTAGTTCCAAAGCAGAACAGTAAGGGCTAGATGATGGGGGTTAAGTGACTTGCCCAGGGTCACACAGCTAGGAAGTATCTGAGACCAGATTTGAACCAAGACCTCCCATCTCTAGGCCTGGCTCTCAATCCACTGAGCTACCCAGCTGCCCCCTACAGTTATTTTAAATTATATTTCTTTCTGTCACTTCCTGTGAGGTTTTGAACATTTTAACAGGATTTTACCCTTAGAAGAAGATTAAAAACAAGAGCTTTAACATAAATTATTTCATCTGATATGACACTTAATAGTAACTTGTTTGTATTCTTTTCTTTATTTTTTTAACCCTTACCTTCTGACTTATAATCAATACTGTGTATTGGTTCTAAGGCAGAAGAGTGGTAAGGGCTAGGCAATGGGGGTTAAGTGACTTGCCAATAGTCACACAGCTTGGAAGTATTTGAGGCCACATTTGAACCCAGGACCTCCTGCCTAGGCCTGGCTCTCAATCTACTGAGCAACCTAGCTGCCCCCTTTTTTTCTTTTAGAGGATGAGACATCAGTTTCACTTTTTGCTACTTTAAAATCTAGGGCTCTCAATTTATGGCAAACTTCTAGTATCTAGACATATTATGGTCTCTTTGGCCTTAGCTTACCTCAGTAACTGGATTCTCTACTCAGTACCCAAAGTGACTGGAAAGTCATTTTATAACTATACTCATAAGTTACCAAATTGTGCTTGCCAAGCATACCACTATTAGGTCTATGCCCCAATAAAATTTAAAAAAAAAAAGAAAGAAATTATATATACAAAAATATTTATGGTAGCTTTTTTGTTGCACCCCCAAAATGGAAACCCTGGGGCTAGTCTTCTTTGGGAAACTGGTTAAACAAATTATGATATATGAATGTAATTAAATATTATTGTGGCATTAGAAATGATGAACTGGGCAATGACAATTTCAGAGAAACTGGAAAGATGTTTATTAACTGTTATAGACTAAAGTAAGCAGAATTAGAACAATTCACACAATAACATTACGGAAAAAACAACTTTGAACAACTGATGAAAAAGATTCTGGACTTCTGGGTTAAGATGGCTGCAGAGTAGAAGCAGGGCACTTAACTCTCCTAACTGACTAATACATGATACCTCAAAAGGACTCAAAAACCAAATCCAGATGAACAAAGGGACCCCACAATAGGGTGTAGCATTGAAGGTACATGGGATTTGGGCATTTCCACACTATAAAGGGGTGAAATAGCTCTCACTAAAACGTGAGCTGATCAATCCGCCCCCGACCCCCCCCCCACCTAGTCCTAGAACCAGCACATAAGAGCATAGGGCATCCACTAAGTCACTAAGTTCTTGGCAACTAACTGGGATCACCAAAGGCTAGCTCCTAAGAGCAGCAAGACTTAAGACCCCAAGAAGCTAAAGAACGGGGACTTTGAGCACAGACCTTGAGCATGGTCCTTGGGCACAGACCTAGAGCAGAAGGGTGACAAACTGTAGAAGCAGCGCGCTTAGACTCGTAGAGGAGCCTCGGGCAGAGAAACAAGCAAGGGGACCATCAGGAGACTTGACTCTGAGAACAGCTAGACTTAAGACCCCAGAAGCCTAAAGAGCACAGACCTTAGGCACAAGGATAAAGCTGAGAAGGGTGGCACTGTGCTGTGACTCAGGCAAAAACTACTCCACAGCTCTATACACAGAGAGGTTGCCCGCCTCACCCAGACTTCCGACTGAAAAGGAAAAACCAATATAATGATGGCAAGCAATGTCCAAGAACTAACCAAGAGAAAAAACAAAAGGAAAGCACTAACACTCAATTTTTACACAGAAAAAATCCAGACAAAGAGCAGACAGTAGAGGAGGTCAAACAAGGAAACACATCCAAATCTTCCCCCAAAAATGAAAATTGGTCACAAGCTCTTGAAGAGTTCAAATCTGAGATCATAAGAAAGAAGGAAGAGATTTGGCAAGAAAAGTGGGAAATGGCTCAAAAAAAAACTTAACAGGTTAAAAGACAGAAACTCCCAATTGGAGAAAGATGCCCAAAAATCAAACAAAATGAAGCAAATTGGAGATGCAAATTAAACAGCAGGAAACCATGAAAAATAAGATAGACCAAATTGAAAAGGAAAATCAAAAGATTATAGCAGAAAACCAGTCTCTAAAGACCAGAATTGGGCAAGTAGAAACCAATGATCTTTTTTCTTTTTTTTTTTAAACCCTTACCTTCCGTCTTGGGATCGATACTGTGTATTGGCTCCAAGGCAGAAGAGTGGTAAGGGCTAGGCAATGGGGGTCAAGTGATTTGCCCAGGGTCACACAGTGGGGAAGTGTCTGAGGTCAGATTTTAACCTAGGGCCTCCCATATCTAGGCCTAGCTCTCAATCCACTGAGCTACCCAGCTTCCCCCAGAAGCCAATGAACTTGCAAGACAGCAAAAACTAATAAAGCAAAGTCAAAAGAATGACAAAATTGAAGGAAACATGAAATATCTCACTAGGAAAATGACAGATCAAGAAAACAGGTCTAGAAGAGACAATTTCAGAATCATTGGTCTTCCTGAAAAAATCAGAAATTAATAGAAATTTGGATACCATACTACAAGAAATTATCCACAAGATATTATCCACTACAAGAAAACTGCCCTGATGTTCTGAAAACTGCCCTGATATTCTTCAAGAGGGCAAAACAGACATTGAAAGGATCCATAGATCACCCTCTACACTAAACCCCCAAAAGTCACCCCCTTGAATATAATTGCCAAATTAAGAAAAAAATATTACAATTAGCCAGAAAGAGACAATTCAGTTATCAAGGAACACCAATTAGGATTACACAGGATCTGGCAGCCTCTATGCTAAATGACTAAAAGGCATGGAATATGATATTCAGAAAGAGATTTGGAACACCTACCCATCAAAATTGACTATATACATCCAGGGGAAAGTATGGGCATTCAACAAGATAGAAGATTTCCAAGTATTTGCAAAGAAGAGACCAGAACTAAATGGAAAGTTTGATATCCAACCACAAAAATTAAGAGAAGCATGAAAAGGTAAATAAGAAAGGGAAGGGAAAGAAAGAAAAATCTTATTTTTAAATTTGCTTCTTTAAGGACTTCAGTAAAGTCAAATTATTTGTATTCCTATATGGAGAAATGTTATGTGTAATTCTCAAAAATTGTATTCACTATTACAGTAATTAGAAGAATTATTCTTAGGGAGAGGTTGGAGTACTAAACGGTCTAAGATGATATGGAAAAAGATTCTGATCAATGCCAAAATAAATCACAAGTACAAAAATAATGACAAGGGAAAAGGCTTTAACTGCCTGGCAGAGATGATGAACTTATAATTCATAAAGAGATACAATTTTGGATATGGCTAGTATGAGATTTTTCCTTATAAAACTATGTTGCTAAGTGTTGATTTGGGGGTGGGGGTGGAATTATTTTTTAATTGCTTCATGGAGGCAAGAGGAGTAATGAGAGATAAAAACAAATAAAAATAATAAACTTTTTTTAACAATGAAATGAGATCTTCATTTATGTATCTTTTCCTTATGGATATTATTCTTCAGTCACAAAATATTTAGTATTTGTTGTTAAGGGAAAAATCACATTTAACATTCTCCATTTAGACCACATTACCTCTAAGCATTATGGTTTGAAATTATAAAAACAAATTGAAGACCGATCCCTGAGTTTTCTGAAAATTTTCTCTATGTTTAGAACCTGGAAAAACATTGCAGTTCAATTTTACCCTAAAATAAGATCAACAATATGATCAATTTTCTTATCAAACTTACCCGTAGCTTTTTGATAAAAGAGAGAAGTTCACTCCTATATAACAAAAAGTTTTAAACATATTAATTCAATTATTAGAAATTCAGACAAATAAGAAAAAAAATTTTTTTGAAAGCTTGTTTATAAAGCTGAATATTAAGGAAGAGCCAAATCCCAACTTTCTAATTATACACACATGAAAGCAATAGTTATTATTATGCTATTTCCTCTAAAATTTTCAGTACTGAATAACACTTCAGTATTATTATTTCATGTTATATACTATATATTAATGTTACATATGTTATTATATATTGAATAGTAATCTTTATTTTCAATTTTGCTAGATTAAATTTAGCAGTTAGTAACTATATATGATCACCAAGGATTTATATTTCACCAAAGTTATGACTAAGAGACTCTTAAGAATGGGTGTTTTGGGGGCAGCTGGGTAGCTCAGTGGATTGAGAGTCAGGCCTAGAGACAGGAAGTCCTAGGTTCAAATCCAGCCTCAGACACTTCCCAGCTGTGTCACTTGATCCCCAATGCCCACCCTTACCACTCTTCCACCTAGGAGCCAAAATACACAGAAGTTAAGGGTTTAAAAAAAAGAATGGGTATTTTTTAATGTGGTAGCTCAAACACACACACACACACACTTTTAAGAACATAAAAGATATAAAGAAAAAAGATGTTGCATGTCTCTCAACAATAAAGTAGAGGTTTTTAATCACTGCCTTTCCCATGGGACCGTTATTCTGGAGAGCAGACTTCTTTGTTTCTCCATCACATACTGGTTACTGGACTTACCTGTCTTCTTAACTGTATGTATGTGCTGCATTTACTCAGACTTACCTACCTATGAGCAAAGAAAACCTTAAAATTAAAACAAAAAAATGATCACCAACCCTACTGACCATAAAATATCTAAAGCTACATTAAGCCTAAGAAGCTCTCAGTTTAGGTCCCAGTTACTGTCATGGAGAAATTAATGAAAGCCTCACCCATTTTTTATATAAGGAAGAAAAAGATATAACTAGCAGAAACTTACCTGTACATAATACCCAATGTAGATTCTCTCTGCTTTATTAAACTAATCCTCCCATCATTGCCTCGCTTATGCTGACTGGATATACTACAAATCTGAACAACCACTTCCCACAGGTCTTTAGCAGTTCGGGTACTTTCTTTAGGGCCAGGGAGTTCTTTACATGTAGCTGCCAAAAGCTGTCCCAGCTATAACAAGAAAAAAATGAAACCATGTACACAAAGGAGAAAAGTATCATTTTGTCATAGCTTTCTCTTCAGAGTGTATCTGAATAGAGATAATAAACAGAGATAATACACATGCTTGTTTAAGGTCCAAACCAAATTTATTTCATGTTGTGTTATTAAAACTGGACCACTAATTGTTCTGAATCTCTAAAGTTGAAGGTGAAAGTGGGATCATGATTTCTCAGTAATTCTGTACTAGAATGAAATATAACTGATAGTATGTATTAGAAATAACATTTTAGAGGGCAGCTGGGTGGCTCAGTGGATTGAGAGCCAGGCCTAGAGCCAGGAGGTTCTAGGTTCAAATTTGGCTTCAGACACTTCCTAGCTGTGTGTCCCTGGGCAAGTCACTTAACCCCTATTGCCTAGCCCTTAACGCTCTTCTGTCTTGGAACCAATATACAGTATTGATTCTAAGATAGAAGGTAAGGGTTAAAAAAAAAAAAGACATAATATTTTATATTTCTATAGTTCTTTACAACTTACATAGAAGTCTATGGTGGGAAATCCTGACAGACCCAACATAGTAAGAGAATCAGAATTAAGGATACCCTAAGTGTTCTAGGAATTTCCCTCTCTCGTGAAACAATGGTACAAGTAGATGATATAAGTTGGCCTGAAACAGGGATGCTAAAGTCCTTTAACTCAAACTAATTTTCTGCATACAGAAGTCAAGTTTAGAAAAAGAACAAGCAGGAGTAGTTAAACTTTTGGCTAAAGTAATGTAAAATCATTTTTAAAAGTCAAGTATCATCAAACATACATATATGTGTATACACACACACACACAAAAATACAACCTTTATGCTACTATTTCCTTTCTATCATACTTACTGATACGCCTAACTATAGCCATCTGAAATTTACCCCCACAAATCCATCCTGCCATGTTTTTAGAAGGGGAAAGGATTTTTTTTTTTTTTTTTTAAACCCTTACCTTCCGTCTTGGAGTCAATACTGTGTATTGGCTCCAAGGCAGAAGAGTGGTAAGGGTAGGCAATGGGGGTCAAGTGACTTGCCCAGGGTCACACAGCTGGGAAGTGTCTGAGGCCAGATTTCTGGAACCAGATTTTGATAGTCTATTTCCTTCAACAATGAACTTATTTTCCTTTCCATTTAAACTCTGGTCCTTGAAGAGCCCTTATCCATCTACTCCTTCCCTTCCTGGAATTGCAGGGTCCAGGCCCTTAAGTTGTTTTTATGTCATACTTTCCATCTGCCACAGAATAACAGGATGGTAGACCTTTCAGATATACTTTCTATGTTATTCATGTATGCCACCATCTTGTACTCATTTTAAAATCCAACATAAATTACAAACAAAATTCCTAACAAGGTCTAAGAATACAAAAAGCTGTGTAAACCAAATGCTGCTACTTCCTCAAAATATCTCATGATATTCTTATGGATAAGATGGAAAAATGTGATCTAGAAGGTGGTAGAGTTGGATGGATTCATGGTTGAATGAATGGCCATTAAAAGTCTTGACTAACAGATCAAAACCAACCTGAAGAGTGAGGTGTTGAAGGACAGTTATACAATATTTTTATCAGTCACCTGGATCAAGGCACAGAACATATAAAGCATCTTAACATTTATGATGTAATAATAACACTGTTTTTATAATAGTAAAATGTGCTTTAAAAAGTTTCCAAAGTATTTCAGACCTAAGTAGGTGGTAGCACCAACCTCCCCAAAATTTTTTCACATTAATATCACTATTACCTTCACATAGGGGTTACTTTGAAGCAGGAAGGATGGAACTTGAAGAGTCAAGTATTCATTTTCTCGCCAATTTAACATAAAGGCAACACACTCCTCTGCCACAACTTGTCTAAGAGGGATATCTAAATGAGTAAAACCAAATAATGTTTGGGTAACTACTACAATATTTAAGTTGAAGAAACAGAAAAATATTAAAATAGAGTATTTTCTATATATCCTTACCCCTGAAAGCCCAGGTCTTCCTACAACTGTTGTTGCTAACATTATTATTACTATTTTAATAATTTTAGTATGTTGAGTACCCAATTTTGAATTCTTGTCATTGTCTAGATCAGTGATGGGCAAACTATGGCCTGCAGGCCAGATGTACCCCCCTGAAATGTTCTATCCCACCCGCAACATTATTCCTAATCTGATGAATACAATGAGTAGGATACAATACAATGAAACTTTGAAATAGTTGCCTCAGAAACAGACTGACAGATGAGCACTTCCTTTCCTTTGGCCCCCCTCTTTAAAAAGTTTGTCCATCACTGGGCTAGATCATTCCAGTTTGAACCTGCCTGTGTTCTCCATCTTGCAATGATCTATGTGATAATCTAAATTAAAAGTGCAACCTCCCTGTTTTTCTAATTTCAAAGAGTATATAACATTTATTAAGTATTATGATTGCAAAAAATCCTACCACATTCTCAAAATCAAGTAATGCAGATAAAAGGAGTTTTAGGTATCTAAGAGACTAAGATGATTGTTGAAAGTCTATTCAATAAATATTATCCATTCTCAAATATCCAAAAGCTTAGAAAGTTGGAAGGAATCTCAAAAACCAAACTCCTTATTTTACATATAAGGAAAAGGCAACCCAGAAAACCTGACAACCCAAAGACATAAAGAAATTAAGTAGTAGAGAGGGGATTTGAACAAATCCTTTTCATAAAGAAAGCTTACTAAAAAGTAATGTTCAAATGTAGAAAATGCATTTCCATTTTCATTGACAAATGTGGGGAGGCAGGATATGCAAATATTGCATCAGATACAGAAATGCTGATTTAATTTTGAAGAACTCCATTTTTTCCTCTTTTGAAAATCTTTGTAATTATATGGGGTTATATGGATAGTGGAAGGAGGAAGAATAAATATATCTGTATACACTTAAAAACATATTTTAAGCAAAAACAGATCAATTTTTAATCTTTTTGAGGTGAGTGTAGTTTCTTGGCAAAGATACTAGAGCCATTTCCTTCTCCAGCTCATTATGCAGATGAGGAAACGGGGGCAAACAGGGTTAAGTGAGGCAAATTTAATAAGTGTCTGAGGTCACATTTGAACTCAGGTTTTCCTAACTCCGATCTAGACACTCTATCTACTAAGTAAACCAAATGCCCCTAATGAGAAGACTGCACAGGTAAAATATATAGAAATAAATCAACAAACCAACAAGCACTTCCTTTGTGTTAAGTTCTATAAGAGTTAGGAATCCAAAGACAAAAGAGAAGCAGTCCTTGCACTCCAGGGAGGACAAAACTGAAGTAGAAGGTAGCTCTTTGTTTTAAATTTAAGAGGCAATAAAAGCTCTCTAGCACTTGTTTTAAAACTCAATGAAATACACTAATAACTTTAAAAGTTTTAACACTAGGGGACAAAGATCATGTCTCTACGTGTAGCTCTATCAACAACAATGTATAAACATTTAAGTTCTGACTCTGTTCAAACACTTTTGAGAAATACCAAGAAAACCAGTCAATAAATGAAGTTGAATGCTAGGAGCTAAGAATGCAGTGCAACACTCTCTCTGTCTCTGCTTCTCTCTCTCGTCTCCTTCTTGGTCTCTCTCTCTGTCCGTCCGTCCATCCATCCATCCGTCCGTCCATTCATCTATCTATCTATTACCACTCACTCTCTGGGGCTGCTTCTCTGCCAGAGACAACAAAGCTGCAGAAGAAGAATAAGCCTGGCCCAAGCCACCTGACAAAGGTATAGAAGGCAAAGAGGGCAGGAAATTTACTCACCCTCAAGTTGCAGCAGAATGCCTGAGAAGTAAAATGAGACAGAGTACCTGAGCAGAAGAGTCCATAGCAGAGGACTTGCCCAGCCCAAAGACACTTGGCAGGGGCCAAGAAAGCAGCTGGGTGGGGATCAGTACAGCCCATAAGACAACAGAGGAAACAAGAAACTAGTAACATGGGGTACTAAATCTAGCTGGACTAAGCCACTGCAAATCTCCCCAGAGCAAGCCAATAGGTCCACCTCTTTGATAGACACATCGTAGGAAATAAAAGCAACCAGGCCTATCCCAAGTACCAGAGAAAAAAACTCTGCAAGCTTCCATCAGTGCTTCCTCTATACTAGGAACAGAGAAGTACCTCAACTAAAAGATAAGGTGATGGAGAAAAAATAATTAGAAAAATGAGTAAAAGACACCCCCCCCCATGCCCAAACTACATAGAAAATTACTTTAGCAACAGGAAAAACCAAAATACAAACTCAGAAGAGGACAACAATGTCAAAAAGGGAATATGTGGAGCCTCAAATGGAAGTGTGAAAGGATGTAAGTCCCCAAAAGAACTTGAAAAGAAGTTTAAAAATCAAATAAGAGGATTAACAGAAAATTTTAAACCCTGTGGGGGAAAATTCACTGAAGAAATCAACTCTCTAAAAAGTAAAATGGCCCTAAGGAACAGAATGGACTGAAAGAAAATGGAAGCCAAAAAAATCAAATTGAAGAAAGTAACTCTTTAAAGCAGGGGTCGGCAACGTATGGCTCTCGAGCCATATCTGGCTCTTTTCAGGGCCAAATATGGCTCTTTCTGCAGGAGCCATAACGTCAATTTTCTTTCAGGCACTGTATGGCTCTCACAAAATTAATTTTAAAAAATGTGGCGTTTATGGCTCTCACGGCCAAAAAGGTTGCTAACCTCTGCTTTAAAGAGTAGAATGGGACAAATGGAAAAGGAAACAAAAATTCAAAAAATAGAAATAACTCTAAAAATTAGAATTGGGCGAAGAGCAGCTAATGAACCCATAAGACATCAGAAAACAATATGACAAAATAAAAAGAATGAAAAAAGAAAAGAAAAAAAAACCTCACTGGAAAAACTAACCAATTTGGAAAATAAACCCAGGAGAGAGAATCTAAGAATCATCTGAATACCTTAAAGCCATGATCAAAAAAAGAGCCAGGACATCATATTACAAGAAATCATCAGGGTAAGCTGTCCTGATATCCTTAAACAAGAGGGAAAAATAGAAATTGAAAGAATCCTCCAATCACTTCCTGAAACAGACCCAAAATAAAATAATCCAGGACTATTATAGCTAATTTTTAGAACTCCCATGACAAGAAAAAGTACTACAAACAGCAAGAAACAAACAATTCAAATATCCTAGAGCCATAGTCAGGATTACAAAAGATTTAACAGCTTCTACATTAAAGGACCAGAAGGCATGGAATATGATATTCTGAAAGACAAAGGATCTAAGACTACAACCAAAAATTACATACCCAGCAAAATTGAGCATATTCCTCCAGATGACAAAATTGGTGTTTAAACAAATAGAGGGACTTTCCTAACCAAAAAATCAGTGCTGAAAAGAAAATTCAATGAGAAGCTTTAAAAGGTAAGGTGAAAACTTAAGGGTTTCAAATTGAAAACCAATCAAAAGGCTTTTGTTAAAATGTGGAGGGGCCATATGGAGAAAAGGACAAAAATGGAAATCCCAAATAAAGATAAAAAAAACAAAAAAAAATTGGTTTTAAGCTAATGGAATTTATTATCTAATTTAAGAGATGTGACTATACATAATTTTATTCTATATATTTTACACATACTTTATTTTATAAAAATCTCTCCCTATCTCTCTCTCTCTCTCTCTCTTTCTCTCTCACACACACACACACACACACACACACACACACACACACACACACACAGAGAAAGAAGGTAGTTCCTTTAAGACAAAAGTATCTTATGTCTTTGAATGTTTCCCAATTATGCCGTACAGATTAGGTGACTAATAGATACTGTTTGATTTGAAGAAAAATAAAGATAGGTGTATATGAGGCATAATAAAAATGCTATAGGTAGTCTGGAGTGGGTGGGGAAAAGGGAAAAGACTCAGAGCTTCATTTGAGCTGAGCCTCAAAAAATGAGGAGAGAGAAAGATGCTGGTGTGGAGATTAGAGAAGACAGCTTAAGCACAGAAAAAAGCACAAAAGTGAGACATCACAGAATGAATCTCGAGTCATCAGGTATTTATATATCTGTATGACAGAGGAAGCTGAAATTATATACTACCCTTCCTATTAAATTTGATCTTTCATACAAATGACATATTTCTATGGATGTATTCAATTCCATGTGTTTTCTCCTACAGGAAAAATAGCTGGCATATAACAACTTTCAAATATCACTACCACTATGCATATGACAATTAGGTACCAAAGTAATGAATTGACATTTTTTTCTTAACTGAAAGGAGTTTTCTCAGCCTTCTAAATGTAAAACATTCATACCAGGAAGCCTCATTTCCAGGTATCCACGGACTCTGCTGATGAGGTCAGAAGGGGGACGCTCCCCTGATTGCCCTGGTCCAGCTTCATGTGTGTGAATGTCCAAGAGCAACATCTCATTTAGCATTACCTGACGAAGCTTTGGGGAGAATTCTGTCACCAGCTCCAAACAAGCAGCAAACAATTGTTTTGCATGGACAAAATCCTATTAAAAAGTATTTAAGTTATGTCAGAACTGTACATACACTTCAATCATTATGATTTTCGCTTGAATAGATAGGCAATATATGAACAAATACACTTGTATGCAAAAATACAAAGGCGACATATATATACATATATATATACACACACACACAAATAGATACACATATATGATGAAATGAGAAATGCAACACATAATAGCATTCACTGTTACCTATGCATTCAAATTTTATGAGAAAAACAGTAATGCTTTAAACATGAACAAATTTCACAATCTAAAACCTACAAATAAATCTATATCCCTAAGATCAAGATATAAGTGTTATATAGTAAAGAACTCTAAAACAAAAGGCTTCTTGAATATGAATAAGATGCAATAGTTATGACTTCAGATGCTCTGAAGCCTATTTATTGTCATCCCATTATGAATCTGGACTGAGGTACTATCAATAGTCAAGTCAACAAGCATTTATTAAGAGTTTATATGTGCCCAGGAATTGTACTCAGTGCTGGAGATACAAAAAAGGGTGGGGAGAGAAAGAAGAGGAAAAACACCCCAAAATTTAATGGACTATCAAGTAGGAGGAATGGCAAGATTAGTATAAATTAATTTTAGATTTAGAGGGTAATAAAGTATGAAAAGACAGAAAAGGGACAGGTAATAAAAGGATTTAAAAGCCAAAAAGGGGATTTTATATTTCATCCTAAAGGCAACAGATTTGACTGATAGAGTCAGACTTCTATTTTAAGAATATCAATTTGCAGCTGACTGGAGATGGATCCAAGTGGAAAGAGATTTGCAGCAGGGGAAAACAACCAGTAAGTCTCTGCAGTAGTCCAGACACGAGGTGAGAAGGGCCTGCACCAGGATTATGGTGGTGTCAGGAGAGAAGAGAGATGTTATGAAAGTAAAAATGACACGACTTGACAACTGATTGGATATATTAGGTTGATATATAAGGAGCAGCAAAAGACACTTTATATTAGACACCTGGATGACTAGAAAGATATCACCACATTTAGTAATAATAGGAAATTTAAGAAGAAGGTAAACCTAAGTTCAATTTTATGCATGTTAAATTGAGACTAGAGGTCAGGAGAGAGGGTAAAATTAAGGCATAGAAATGACTAAATCCATTAGAGTTAATGAGATCACCAAGGGGATGTAGACTATAAACAACCAGCCTAGTTCAAATATCAATAATATGGAAATAGGTCTTGATCAATGACATATATAAAACCCAGTGGAATTGTGTATTGGCTACAGGAAAAGGGTGGGAGGAGAGGAGGGAAAGAATATGAAGCATGTAACCATGGAAAAATTTTCTTAATTAATCAATTAGATAAAATTTTTAAAAAATGAGATCACCAAGGGAAATAGTATCAAGAAAGAAGGGAAGAAAATTTTTCCATGATTACATACAAAATTTTTCCAGATCTAGATACTGGAGGTCCTAGGTTCAAATCTGGCCTTAGTCACTTCTAGCTGTGTGACCCCGGGCAAGTCACTTAACTTCCATTGCCTAGCCCTTACTGCTCTTCCACCTTGGAACCAATATACAATATGATTCTAAGATGGAAAGTAAGGGTTTTAAAAAGAGAGAAAAAAAGAAAGAAGGGAAAAGGACCCAGAGTTAATGGGCCTGACCTAGACTAAGCTACAGCAAAGGACACTGAGAAGAACCAGAATAATATAGGTCAGAGATGGGCAAACTATAGCCTGTGGCCCAGGTGCCCCCTGAAATGTTCTATCAGGCCAATTATTCCTAATCTGACAAATACAATGAGTAGGATACAATACAATGAAACTTCAAAAGAGTTGCCTTAGAAACAGACTGAAAGATGAGCATTTCCTTTCCTTTCCTTTGGCCCCCTCTTTAAAAAGTTTGCCCATCACTGATATAGGTAATCCAAGGGTAAGGACTGGCAGGACAAGATTAGTGATATGATGAAGAGGGCAAGAACAGTGTATAGAACTGAACTATTCAGGAAGGAGTTTAGAGAAAGGGAGGAAAGAGTGTTGGGATCATGGCTTGATGAACTAAGTAGTCTAACAACAATTTCTGTGGATAAGTATCAACATCAAGACTGAGTTAAATGATTTTAATACTATCTTCTCTCTTGGTTTTCATGACACTACTCTCTCCATTCTCCTACCTATCTGGTCTTTCTCAAACTCCTTTGTTGGATCTTCATTCAAGTTTTACTTACTAACTTGGGCCATCTCTTCTCCCTTTACATTAATTCCCTTATCTCACTGGCTCTCAGGGATTCAATTATCATCACTATGTTAATTCCAGCCCTGACTTTCAGTCTTGCCTTTTCAACCATTTATTAGAAATAGTGAACTTTAGACATTTTAATTTAATTCCTGTTTCTGTTGAAAATTTTATAAAATACTTTAATTGGCATCTTGAAGACACTCTCTGTAGAGAAAGTGAGGCATGGTATCTCTTAATTTTGAGAGAATTTCACAACTTAAATGCAGAATTTTACAACTCAAATATTTCTTGTGTTTGCTGTTTCCAATAACCCTGGACAGCACACTTGATTATTGACTCTCTATTCAATCAAAGGCAGAAAATAAATATTCTTCAGTAAATAATAGGCAAGTCAATTAAAACAAAATGCCTTTCCTATACTGAATTATAATAACACTGAAGCCTAAAAAAAATATGAATTCCACCCCCCCCACCACCACCAAATTGGGAAGCTAGTCTTAAAAAGAAAAAAAACCTCATTCGGAATCAATGTGCTGTGAATTAACATAGTGCTAAATGTCCCTTAACTCTTAAGTTAAAAAAATAAAGGTATACGTTACTGAATTAATTGATCAAAAAGAAAAAAGTCACTACAATGAGAAGATAAAAGTTACTTGAGAAAATGGAGTTGGATTTTGGGAAAAGAAAACTGTTGATACCCTTCTCTGACCTTGTGCCCTGTGCTGAAGTAGTTACTTGGCCACTAGCAACAAATTTGCTAAAGAAAATATTAAACTATTTATTACAGGGGAAACACCCCTGTAAAACAATTTTTAAAAAAATTATACATATGCCTATATATAAGCACACCTAATTTGCCCTAATTCAGACACAAGTTTCCTGTGATTTGCCAGGCAAAGGTCATTGTCTTCACTCAATGAACCTGTATCTTTCCTTATTTCTCAGTAGAATGCTTATAATTTCTTCCAAAAGGTCTCTTCAGTGTTCCCAGAACACCATTTATATTCTCGATCATCACTACAATTGCAATGCCCTTACTTGGCCTCTTCACCTATAAAACAATATCTACTCTTAAGGTTCCAAGTCAAGTTTTAGCAATGCAATGAACAGCTGACATCAATTCCTCTTAACTTCTACAGCACCTTGCCTTGGATTATTAATTAACCTTTTGTGTGTCTGTGATTATTAATTCAGCTCTATATGGCTACTTTAACATTACATACACTCTTGACTGATGCCCTAAGAAATGATATTAAAATTTACTATTTATTATAATGAACTGAATATCAGAATTAGAAAAAGGCATAGAAAAATAAGTCATAGATCAGGCACCTGGGACAATTTAGACAAGGTGTAAGTGAAGAGGTCTAAAGAGGGATAAAGGCCTAGACCTGTGATTTCATTGGTATAAACAATTCCTTGATAAGTAAAGTCTTAGGAAATATGGAAAGGTTAAATAATTTGTCCAGTGATACAAAGGCAGTGTGTGCCAAAGATGAGTTTTGAATTAGTCATTTTGACTGTAAGGCTGGCTCTCTATCTGCTGGGCCACAGACTATAAAATAGGATTAAGAGACTTTAAATTACATGCTACTTCTCTGGAAGTATATTCTACTAAAAAAAATAAACAACACAGATCTTTCTTTACTCACCTTAACAATACTGCAGTGTAAGCCCTTTGCCATAAGAATGTAAACCAAATCTCTGGTTAAGCCATCTTTAATTCCTAGAATAACACTACTGTAAACACCCGGCACTTCCCACTAGAAGAAAAAAGGTCACTATTAATAAACCAAGATGAAAATAACCATTATGATGAGCCAATAGTTAGGATACAGATTGAGAATCAGAAGCAATTCTGGTGTTCACTTATTCCAACCTCTACTGAAATCATAAACCTCTTCAACCACGGCTTGAAAACATCTAATAATGAATTTATTGCCACAAAGTTATTAACTCATTTCACTTTTGGATAGCACTAAAATGTTAAGTGGGTTAGGTTATTAAGATGAAGGGAACATATAGGAAAAGCTTTCTTAAAAGGAGCCATTTTTTTCTTCCTGTCCAGGCAATCTAGAATATTCTTAGATGACAAAATTGCTTATTTCTTACTTCAATTTGGTTTAAAATAATGCTCTCCATCACCCTCCCCCCCAATCTGGTTCCTGGATTTCTTCAAAGGAATAAATCTTTTAAATACTGTATAATACTACTACTCATCTACCTTCACCTTATTTCTCTTGAAAAGAGCGTATCTTTCCAGAGTCATAGTTCAATCATGGGTCTCATTCTATCAAGTCTCAGTGATAGCATTAAGGTCAAATTACCTTCTATGGATTAGGACCTCTAATTTACCTTGCTTGTAATTCATACTTTGTATAGCTGTGTCTAGTTAGCTGAAGCTGGGTGTTTTTACTACTGGCTCTCTTGAATTTTTCTTCTGGGAATGTCATTGTAGCTCTACTGTAACTCCACATATACAGTATCTAGCTTAGTGAATAAACAAATCTTTTTCCCCATCCTCTTTTTAATTTAAAAACTTTTTTTTATTAGATTTGTAAGATAGCAAACAAATACATCATACCTTACTAGATACTGTCCAAAACTGGCGTTCTGAAGTCATGCCGTGTAATTCAATTAAAATCTGGCGAATTCTCCACGGATCTACAGATAATATAAGCTGATGCTCCAATTGCCCAATGTTGACACTTGCTGATGCTAAAAGAAGGAATAGATAACTTATGGTTAACCAATCATTTAAAAAGCACATTTTTTGTTAGTTTGATGTCTTGGTTTTTTTTGCGTTTTGTTTTTGTTTTTAAACTGGACCTATGGAGGGCAGTTCAGTGGTTCAGTGGATTGAGAGCCAGGCCCAGAGACAGGAGGTCTTGGGTTCAAATCTGACCTCAGACATTTCCTCACTGTGTGACCCTGAGCAAGTCACTTGACCCCCATTGCCTAGCCCTTACCACTCTTCTGCCTTAGAACCAATATACAGTATTGATTCTAAGACAGAAGGTAAGGGTTAAAACAAACAAATAAATAAACTGGACCTATGATTTCATTTGGCAAAGGGAGCTCCCAATGAGTTAATTGCCTTTCCAAATGCAGATTTCAGCCTCACAGTGTGACCCAGAGTATTGGGAGGTTAAAAGTCTTTTCCAAGTCATAGTGATAATCAGAAGCAGTACTTGAGTATGAGTCTTCCTGACTGCAAAGGTGGCTATGTCGATTAGGCCATGTTAAGAACATATCTTACTAAATATGACATGAACGACATCTGGAAATTGGAGAAGGGAGAATTCTATCTCAATATTAAGTTGAATTCTGTATTAACAGATAAATGAACCTATTTAGAGAACTGAAATGTCTTGTGCATGGAAATCTATTTTTCTTTTAAAATAATTTTATTATTAATCTTTTTGTTTTATTTTTTTAAACCCTTACCTTCTGTCTTAGAATCAATACTGTGCATTGGTTTTAAGGCAGAAGATTGATAAGGGATAGGCAATGGGGGTTAAGTGACTTGCCCAGGGTCACATAGGCTAAGAAGTATCTGAGGTGAAAATTGAAACCAGAACCTCCCATCTCTCGGCCTGGCTCTCAACCCACTGAACCACCTAACTGCCCTCTGAATCATATTAAAATTGATATTCCAGTGGAACCCAAAGACAAATAGAAGGTGAAGTTAAATGAAAGGAAGGCCTATAAGTTCTCCATAACAGAGGCAAATAAAGGAGTTACTGTATCTGGTTCTATCATATATCCCAAAGCAATAAGAAATATTATTTCATGGGACATGTGGTCATCTCAAATTATAACACTTGTGATAAATAGAATATAAAAATAATAGCACATTATAAATTAATATCTGTTGCAGAGGATAAAATAAGAGAAATTCAATCAAGAATCTTATTTAATTTTCCGAAATAAATCAACTCATAAAACTTCAATACTTGGTGACCACAATGAGAAATGGGCAAAAAGGAAGATAATAAGGCAGAAAATACAGGCCAGAATTAACAAAAAAGAGGTCAAAGGCTTGCAGACTACACAGAAGCTTCATATTTATATATCATGAATATACTAAAAAATTTAGCAGAAAAGTCTGGTTATTAATGTGAGAATTATCACTAAATCAACATTCTCTAAATAATTAAGCCTGGTATAACAAGACCAAAATGAATAAACCAGAACAAAAATGAGAATATACTGAACACAACTGAGGCAACAACTCTGATCTATCTAAATAAGAAATTCTTCATTATTAGCATTTCCCAAAGGAGTTCACCCAATGTAAATAATTCACCACCAGAAAACCAAAAAGGTCCTAGAATCACTGATCTCCTTGCAAGGCAGAAAGGCACAGAAGAAAAGATAATAGTTGATATTGAATACATACTCATTTTACAGTTAAAAATGGTAGAATAAATATAATTGGTATTTTCTTAGGAAACAATGAGAAGTCAAAGGAGGGAAAAAGTTTACATAAAACTTGGTAAGATACTCAACTAAGCAAAATTCCCTTAAAGAAATTTAAGGAGAGGGTGAACCCAACACGGAGGCTTAGAAGTAGCAAAAGCTAGAACTGCTCCAAGAATTCTTCCAAACCAACCTTAAAAAATGACTTTAGTCAGAGATCCAACAAGACGAAATGAGGGGGCTCTCCTGTAGAAAACAACTTGAAAGGTAAGCAGAAAATCGGTTTTCATGGGATAAGTGAGAACCAGAAATAAAACTGCACACAGAAGAGTATGGGTCAAGCATCCCCCACCTCCTGTGCCAGGTTTCAAGCCTGGGTAAAGGCCAATATTGGGATCCCCAGACCCTGCTGAAGCCAAGAGTAGAGCACCCCTGACCTATCCCTTGAAATCCCAAGCACTGGCACAAGCCAAGAGTAAGGCCCCAAAGTCTATAGTGCTTGGTCCTTTCAAGCCTGATCTAAGTGAAGCCCCTAGCCTCAGGAAAAATAGCTCACTGTATTCTAAATCCAGCAAGCCATCAGAATTAGCAGTTGTCAGAACTTCCAGTCTACAAGCAAAAGAAGGCTGGGAAAATGAGCAAACAGCAAAAGAAACTCCAAACCGTAGAAAACATTTACAGAGACAAAGAGCAAGGCACTATTCAGTTAGGAACCATGAGAACAAAGCAACCACATGTAAAACTTCAAAGAAAAATAGGAATTGGTCTCAGGCACTGGAAGAGATCAAAGAGGAATTCAAAAATCAAATGAGAGAGAAGAAAAATGGGAAAACGAAATGAAAATAATGCAAAAAGAAAATAAAAAGTTTAAAAAGTAAAACTGGTCAAGCTTAAAAAGAGGCACAAAATAAATGAAGAAAAGAGTATTTTAAAAAACAGAATTAGGGCAGCTGGGTAGCTCAGTGGATTGAGAGTCAGGCCTTGAGACCGGAGGTCCTCGGTTCAAATGTGGCCTCAGATACTTCCCAGTTGTGTGACCCTGGGCAAGTCACTTGACCCCCATTGCCCACCCTTACCACTCTTCCACCTAGGAGCCAATACACAGAAGTTAGGGGTTTAAAAAAAAACAAAAACAGAACTGACCTGAAAAAAGCGGTAAGAATATTCAATGAAGAAAAGAGATCCATGAAAAATAGAATTGACCAACTGGAAAAGGAGCATCAAAAGGTCATGGAATAAAATCAATCTTTTACTTCAAGAAACATCAAGAAATAACAAAACCAAATCAAAAGAATTAAAAAATAGACGAAAACATAAAATATCTCATTGAAAAAACAACTATAATAGGGAAATTGTAGAATTGGTATAAAACTTAAGATTAGGCAGAATAGATAACAGCTTGAAGAAATCTTGGACTTCATGGACATTCCATCTATTCTGGCTTATCTTAAGTTTTATACCAATTCTACAATTTCCTCATTACACAACTGACCTCGAAAACAGATCCAAGAGAGACAATCTAAGAATTATTAGACTATCTGAAATTCATAGTCACGATTAAAAAAAAAAAACAACCTAGACACAATTTTATTTTATTTTTTTAAAACCATTACCTTCTGCCTTAGAATCAATGTATTTTATTCTATGGCAGAAGAATGGTAAGGGGTAGGCAATAGGGGTTAAATGATTCACCCAGGGTCACACAGCTAGGAAGTGTCTGAGGCCAGATTTGAACCCAGAACCTCCCATCTTTAGGCCTGGCTCTCAATCCACTGAGCTACCTGGTTGCCCTTCTCCCCCCATCCCTG
Source organism: Gracilinanus agilis (assembly GCF_016433145.1). NCBI lineage: Eukaryota > Metazoa > Chordata > Mammalia > Didelphimorphia > Didelphidae > Gracilinanus > Gracilinanus agilis. The sequence continues at coordinate 632,782,454 of NC_058130.1, read as the reverse complement.
ACACAATTTTATAAGAAATTACCAAAGAAAACTGCCCCAATATTTTTGAAGAGGGTAAAATAGAAAACAAAAGAATCCACAGATTATCTTCTGTAATAAATCCCCAAATGAGAACTCCCAGGAATCCAAGTTCAAAAGGAGAAAATACTACAAGCATCCAGAAAGAAACAATTCAAATATCATGGCGCTCCAATCAGAATTACACAGGATTTGGAAGCTTGGAATATAATATATCCCAGAAGGCAAGGGAACTTGGTTTATAACCATGAATCGCGTACCCATCAAAACTGACTATGTTGTTTCAGGGGAAAATATGGTAATTTAATAAAATAGAAGAGTTCCAAGCATTCCTGAAGACAATGTGATGTCTAAAAACAAAATTCAAGAGATGCATAAAAAGGTAAATAAGAAAGAGAAAAAAATTTAAGGGACTCAATAAGGTCAAACTGTTTATAAAAATATATAGAAAGATAATATTTGTAACAATTTAAATTTTTATCATTATCACAGTAATTAGAAGAAGTAGACATAGACAAAGGGAATGGAAGTAAGCTATTTAGGATGATATATAAAAAAAAATTAAGGGGTAAAAAAAGCCTTGCACTGAGAAAAATGAGAAAAGAGAGGTAAAATGGGGTAAATTACATCACATAAAGAGGCACAGGAATAAATTATTATAATGGATGGGAGGATAAGAGTGGTAACAGGTAATACTTAAAATTTACTCTCACTAGAACTGGCTCAGAAAGGGAATAACCAGCAAGATTCTTTGGGGTACAGAATCCTATATTATCCTATACAGAAGTAAAAAAGAAGAGGACTAAGAAAGAGGGGTAGGGTGGAGGGGAATAATATAAGAATGGGGAGGTGCGATTAAAAGCAAAATATTTCTTTGGAGAGATAGACTGAAAGGAGAAAGTACAGGATAAAAAGGAGAAAACAAAATGGAGGGGGAATACACAGATGAAATTTATAACTGTGAATGTAAATATGATGAATTCATCCATAAAAAGGAAGCAGATAGCAGGGTAAATGAAAAAACAAAATTCTACTATATACTCTTTATAAGAAACACATTTCAGGCAGGAATCACACACAGTTAAAGGTAAGGGGATGGAGTAGAATCTATTGGACTTCAACTGAGATTTAAAAATAGCAAGAGTAGCAATCTCATATCTTTCTACATTCGATTTGTTGTGATATATTGTTTTGATTGAACGTTATAAAGAAAATCTTGTCTCAAAAAATGTAGCTGGAAAAAAGAAGGGTATTTAATAAATAAAAAAGATTTCAGTATGTTGTTTGAAACATTGGAGATGAATTATGAAAAGATGAAAATAGTTTTTACTATGAAAATAAATTCATACCCACGGAACCCTTGAAAGGCTCTTAAGAGATCAAATAATGGACCACACTTTGAAAACTGATGGTATAGATTACACCAGATCCCTCTAACCTGTTTACTGACTTATCTATAAAAGGAAGGTGGTTGAAACAGGGGTATGCATAACATGGCCAACTCTATGCCTATTTCTGATATAGCCAGAGAACTAAGACTACTTTTCATTGTTTTGTTTTGTTTTTGGTTTATTTTTTAAAATGTTTTTACATAAAGAAAAACTTCATTTTAAAATGTAAAAACCATTCTTAGCTCAGGGGATACAAAACCAGGCAGTACTTTGCTGACCTTGGGTTAGACTAAATGATTTTTACAAAGCATTCTGGGGGTGACAGTTTATAAACATATGTCTTAAGACTGGGAGAACACTGTGTATAGTAACAGTAATATTTTTTGATGATTATCTGTGAAAACTTGGCTACTCTCAGCAATGCAATGATCTGGGACAATTTTGAAAAACTTACGACAGGGAATGCTGTCCATCTCCAGAGAAAGAACTGTTGGAGTCATCTTTCACATGGCTTTATTTTGGAGATTTGGTTATGTATGAATGTTGCAAAAGGAAATTCTTTGTTCTCTTTGAGTTTACACTTGTGAAAGGGAATCCTTTATTCCCTTTGTCTATTTTGAGTTAACACTTTGGTTAACAATAACTTAAGTACCCCTACTTAGTACCTCACTAGATTGTGAAGACAAGATTAACTATCTTTTGTCTACTTTTGAATTGAATCAACAAAAGATTAAACACCCTATTTAGTACTAGGTGAGAAGCTAGCATGGTACTTGGAGAATTCACACCCTTAGAAATTCAATCAGTCAGAATCTGCAAATCTTTTTGATGAGAATTTAAACCTTCAGAAGGTGAGAAGTAGATCCTACAGAAATTGCCCCCTGGAAAGTGCTAGACAATTTGTTAACTGTGATTGGCCCCTGTGAAGAGGGCGGGGACAAAAAGTCACCAAAAAAGCAAGCCCCTAATTCCCTCAGAGGAGATTGTCTTTGAGAAGATAGTCTGAAGAGATTGTTTTCTGGAGATAGTCTTAGATAGTCTTCAAGGGAGCTTGACTATAGCTTGGATCTTGGGCTTGGAGCTTAGCTTCTACTTGGACTCTGACTCTTGGATTACTTCGGTGGGTGAGTAAAAGGCTGACCCCTTTCCTAGCTTCTGGAGAGACAAGCTTCCATCTTGGAGGAGGCCATATGGTTACTCACTACCACCCTTCCTGGTTGAGAGCTAGTTAATCTCTGCCTGGATTAAGCAGACCTGGAGCAAAACATTTAGGTTGATAGGATAGATAACTTCTCTATCCCCCTCACATTTCTCTTCTTTATTGTTTTCTTTTTATTTGTAAATATAATAAATACTGGTAATCACATAATTTCATATAATCATCATCCAACCATTAATTTTAACCTTTACAGTATGCTCTTACAACAATGACCAATATGGAAATGTTTGGCGTGAAAACAAAAATTAAATTAAAAAAATAAGAAGAAGAAAATATGTCTTAAATTCAGAAGAAAAGAGATGCAAATTTGTGAGTTGCTTGAATAAAAAATGGTAGTTGAAGCCAGAGGAATAAATAACACTGCCATGAGACATAAATAAATAAAGAGGGCACTGGAGAGCCATAACAATAAGGAATTCAGGAGAATGAAGACTAATAAAGGAACAGAGAAGAAACTTTTAAAGAGGCAGAAAGAAAACCAGCATTCTTGCTTTAACTAGTCTTACTAGTCTATTTAATAAATGGTAGCACTAAAGCAAAAAAAAACCATTCCCCCTACAAATTTTTATGCACTAAGACTTCTATTTGCTCTAGTGCAATAATGGCGAACCTATGGCATGGGTGCCGAAGATGGCACGCAGAACACTCTCTATGGGTACTTGGTCACACCACATTCCAGTTCGATACTAGAAAGGCAGAGGGACTCAGGTGGAGCTGCTCCCCTCTCCCTCTCCACAGTGCCTGATGACATTTTTTCACACCCCCCACCCTTCTGCCCAGCAGCCAATGGGAGCTCACAGGGGGTATAGTGGAACACCCACAGGTGGCAGAGCTTGAAGGGAGGGGAGTGCTCAGGCCACTCCCTTCTCCCTCTCTACACTAGCTGATGACATTCCTCACTTTACTCACCCCAATGCCCAGCAGCCCAATGGGAGCACTTTCTTCCTCCCCTGTGTGGTATAAAGAGAGGTAGAGCACGCCCAGCACTTGGTGTGGGGGAGGGGCCTGCCATGCCAGGTATGGGTGTTGGGGAATGACATAGCACTCAGTCTAGGGATGGAGGTAGGGCCTGGCACTCCAACTCTAAAAGGTTCACCATCACTGCTATAGTGCCTAAAAGTAGTTCTTAACAGGCAAAAAAAGAGAGGTAGATAATTTTTTTTAAACTCTTACCTTTTGTCCTAGAATCAATACAAAGTATAGGTTCTAAGGTAGAAGAGTGGTAAGGGTGAGGCAATGGGGGTTGAGTGACTTGCCCAGGGTCACACAGCTAAGAAGTGTCTGAGCTCAGATTTGAACCCAGGACCTCCTGTCTCTAGGCCTGGCTCTCAATCCACTAAGCTACCCAGTTGCCCCCAAGTGGGTAGATAATTTTAAAATCTAATATGCATTTTATTTATATATGTAAAATATAAATAAGAGAGCCTCATGGTATTTTACAATGTAAATTTCCATTAAAGCAAAAAAAAAAATCAATATTTGGCAGCAGATTTGTAAAACTGACCTGGGATATCATAAAATGAAGTTACCGGTTTGGTGCACAGATTTATTCTAGGTGATCTTTTCCTCATCTGTTCTATAAGTAGCTTCTGTTCATCATCTTTCAACAATGTAATGAAGAGTTCATGAGAAGAAATCATAAAGACGAACTGAAGATCGTCTAATCCCAAGCAGAGATTTCTACATTAACAAGAAATATTGGGAAATAAAGATGTGAGCAATTTAAATTTGTCACAACATTTCTTTTGTCAATAGATAATCCTTTGAAAAGCTATTAAGTATTTTATAACAGAATTTTGACATTATTGAGACAAAGCTTTCTATTTTTTCTCAATTCAAACTATATAACCCAAGTGGAAAGAGATAAGAAAATCAACAGTTTTGCATAGATGTACAGATTCTAATACTGTACTTGGTTAAGACCAGTGACAATGCAAATGCAGTAAACAATAATCAAGGCAAGTGAATATTTCATAAATTCATTGAGGAAATAAAATATTGAAGAAAAAAACACCTTCAGGTAATATTACACATTATAAAGCTATCAAAAATAAAGCACATACAAGTAAGTCAGCCTACCATGACTAAAAGAATTATAGTACATGGAAATAGTAGAAGCTATGCTGTAAGAAATTATAATTATGATTAATACAGAGAAGCTACAAAGACTTACCTGAACTGATGAAAAATGAAGCAAGCTAAGGAAACAATATTAAGAATGGCTGCAAAAACATAAACTGAAAAACCACAAAAAAACTGAAAATGAATATTGCAAAAGTATAAACAAGTTCAGCCTCAAAACAGAGATAAGAAAAGACATCCCACCCCAATTCCTCTGAAAAGATAGGGAGAACAAGGGTGTGGAATATTGCATAAGATTATCAAAATTTTTAAACACTGATCAATTTTGCTGAATGCTTTTTTCTCTTCTTCATTATAAAACAATCCTATAAAACAGATGGCTTTGTCAAAACAAAAAACATTGATAAAAATGTACTTAAAAAGAAAGACAATCTAATGTATATCTGTTCTTTTGAAAATACTAAGAAATGCAATTTAATAAGACTTTATTAAATTGTTTACTATATTGAAAAGCCCAAAACTACAAAATCGAGTACTTACTTTAGAAAAGCAGCCATGTTTCCTTTCAAAGTATCTGAAGCTTGTTCCAAATTTATTGATTTTGAACATACCTATGAATTAAAAGTTATAGTTAAAACAAAGACACTATAAAACAAAGTCACTATATAAAGTTAAAAAAGCACTTGTTCTCCCAACTACTACCACAAGGAAAGCTGCAGTGCAGCAAAGTTACAAAGTAATGCACACAAAACCTTTGTAATCTAATTGTTAAAATAAGATTTAATGATATTCTCAACAAGCCCAAGAGATCTAAATAATAATTTTCTAATTGATTTTAAAATGACTACAAAATGATTATCAATTATCTCAGTATTTTAGAGTAGTAATTGTAAATTTATATTGAAACATTTTATTTCACACCTCTGGATATTAAGATAATAAAATAAATATGCATGTACAATTTTTGAGTTTCTCTGAAAAGCATTCAATACTATCATTAAGATATTAGCTACTATATACTTCAGTTTCTTGTGAAAATCAAAAAGAAATTATACATGATTCATGTAATACATATGCTTTTATATATTTTGAAGAACAACCTGTGGAAAATAACATGATCTAAACACCATATGGTAAACAAACAATATAAAATAATTCTTAGTAAATATATAATACAAATGAACAAAAATTAGAAAATTTACTACCAAACTTTTTAAAGGTGGATGTTTTAAATTCCAGAAATGGAAAATTTACAATCTTCAAAAGAAGTTTAAAAGCATAAGTTAGTAAAAAAAATTCTTACCTCAAGAAGGAAGTCAATTTTCTCTTTGTTAGGTCTAAGAAATAGCTGGTTAAACTGAACACTAATTGTTCTACCCTCAAGGATATCCCGTACTGTGTTACAGGCAGAAACTTTAAAACAAATTTCATCTAGAGCTTCATTTCTGCAAAACACAAAATGACAACTCTCTTAAACTAAATAAATTATGAATAGAAAAACTTGTTACAAAAACTAAAAAATATTATTCATTTATTCTTAAAATAGCTGTTATGTGGCAGCTGGATGGCTCAGTGGATTGAGAGCCAGGCCTAGAGATGGGAGGTCCTAGGTTCAAATCTGGCCTCAGATACTTCCTAGCTTTGTGACCCTGGACACCTCATGTAACCACCATTAACTAGCCCTTATTGCCTTGGAACCAATACACAAGATGAAAGGTAGGGATTTTTACAAAATAATAAAATAAAAAAACAGCTGTTGCAGGGTCCTTTCCCAGATCTTTATTATTCTTTAAAGTGACAATAGGGAAATCCTTAGCCTAATCTAATCAGGGTTAGAATTAAGTCTGGGAGCCCAAGAGTCAAACTATATATCAAAAATTAGTTCCCTCTGTGCCAAGAAGGCTAGGGGCAATAGGGGGCAGGCAGCTAGGTGGTTAAGTGGATAAAGAGCCAGGCCTAAAGACGGGAAGCCCTGAATTCAAATCTGGCCTCAGACACTTCCTATCTGTGTGACCCTGGACAATTCACTTAACCCCCACTGCCTAACCCTTACCACTCTTCTGCCTTGGAACCAATAGTTGGTATCAATTCTAAGACAGAAGATAAGAGCTTTAAAAAAAAAAAAGAAAAGAAGAAGTCTGGGTAATGGACTCCCATAACCAATAGAGGGATTGAGATCCCATCTCTAATTGTCAATAGCCCATATACTCTGAGATTTACAGAAGAAAATTCTAGGGAATGAAAATTAATAAAGAAGCATTTATTAAGTGCTCAGTAAGTGCAAAGCCCTGTGCTAATAAATACCAGATATCAACACAAAATTGAAATAGTCTGTGCTCTCAAGGAGTTCACATTCTAATGGGGAAAACAACACATATGGAAAATTTCAGAGGCAAGTCAGATGAGAAAGTCCCATAGTCCTTAGGATGCAGCTTCAAGATACATCTTCTTTAATGTCTAAACTATATTAACACAAAGTGTGAAGAACCTTCTGTGCCAGTTTTTCAGTAGCTGTGGCTACAGCCCCTTGTAGGAGCAGGGCTTGCTTCCCAGGCTGATGGCTGAGGGCACTGAGCTGTCTCTATCAGGGTCTGAGGGCAGGTAGGTGGTGGTGGTTTGACTTGTCTGGCACTTGGCTGCCTCCTATCTTTCTCTCAGGGTGCTGAGCTACTTTGGATAATGGCTTGTCTGCCTGGACCCTGGATCTGGCTCTGAAGATTGAGCTGGAAGCAAGAGTGGTGGCCTGAAGGGAGCTTCCACTCCCAGAAATGCTGTGCCTCTATGTCAGTGACAGCTGATCAGCAGGTAATATTGGTATTGCTGAGGAAGACAAGGCCCTTCTTTACCATGATTCACAACGAAATATGAAAATCACAAACCAAAAAGGAAGAAAGATCTCCAAACCTATGCTACTATAGGAGCTACATTGGATCTCTGACCAAATTAGTAATTATCAACATAAAGTCCCTTGTTGGTGCTGGTGCTAATGCTGGCTTCAACAATCTGACTCCACAGAAGACAATAAGTAATGAATGTGAGCAGTTTCAGAAGAGTTCCCATTGCTCTTACTATCTATTGTGCTTCACCTGCAGTTGTTTGTAGCCCTCCTGCCTCAAATAACTGGCCATTGTGCCTCAAGAGGGAGTCTGAGGCAGAAAGAGTATTTTGAAGGCCAGACAAGTGGAGGGAGACACCAGAAGCAGGGAAAACAGTTAGCCTAGAGAAGTGAAGGAAAGAGGCAGTAAGGGCCTAAATTCTTGATTGTGGCAATTAGAGCCAAAAAGAGATACAGGTAAAATACCCTAAAAGAGGAGCTGATGAGTCTTAGCAGTTAAGTTCTCATGTAAACCTCACATGAACACTACATTTCCAGCTAAGGGACATGTCACAAATATGTCCTATTCATAGCAGATGCAAAAAGTGAGACATAATCTACCTTGGTCTATCTCAGAGCAAACCTGAGGCCTATCATAGGAAGTCTCACAAGTAACCGGAAATGATTTTCACATTGCACTACAAATACAATATCCCATTTGATCCCAACATTAACTCTGTGAGGCAGATACTAAAAGTATTGTTGCCATTTTACAGATTAAAAAATTGAAGCTTAACAAGATGAAATGCTCGTTCACAATGTAGAAATGGGATTTGAATCTCTGGTCTTTCCCAAATCCAAGGATATATCAACAATACCCAGTACTCTGTATGATAAGATGAAATTTGAGGGTCCCCCCCATAGGTGAAAATGCACTCTTACTTTTATCTAGAATGCAAATTTAATCCTTCAAGTTAAAAACTTACCCTTGCTGAGCTTTCTGGTAAAGTTCTCTTAGCACTGACTGCCTGAATTGAACAGGTAAACTCAGCGTTAGATTATCTTCAAGGAATATATTTATCACCTCCTAGAACAGATTCATAGCACTGTGTCAATTTCAAAATTCACAAAATAATTTCTTTCTTGAAAATGTTTAAAATGATAGATTCTGTTGCATAAAAAGTAAAATTAAAAGAAGATACTAAACTGGTAATAATTCTTTACTCTTTTTGTTAAAAATCCTTACCTTCTGTTGGCAATAGAGAAGCAAGGACCAGGCAATGAAGATTAAGTGACTTGCCCAGAGTCACACAGCTAGGAAGTGTGAAGTCAAATTTGAAACCAGGTCATCCCCCACCCCCAACGACTCCAAGCCTGAATCTTAACCACAGTGCTATCTAGCTGCCCCTTCTCTACTCTTAAGATTTAAAATTGATACCTTCCCTCTACCCCATCCCTTACTAATGACCACTTCCCAAAATCTTGAAAAAAAATAATAAAAGGCCATAAATTTGAAGCAATGGAAGTGATTTTGTACATGTCTTTTTCCCTATGATCTCTTTGGGGTACAAACCCAGCAATGGTATGGCTGGATCAAAGGGCAGGCAGACTTTTAGCGCTCTTTGGGAATAATTCCAAATTGCCATCCAGAATGGTTGGATCAGTTCACAACTCCACCAGCAATGCATTATTTGTCCCAATTTTGCCACATCCCCTCCAACATTCATTATTCTCCCCTGCTGTCACTTTAGCCAATCTGCTAGGTGTGAGGTGGTACCTCAAAGTTGTTTTGATTTGCATTTCTCTAATTATTAGAAACTTAGAACACTTTCTCATGTGCTTATTGATACTTTTGATTTCTTTATCTGAAAATTGCCTATTCATGTCCCTTGCCCATTTATCAATTGGGGAATGGCTTGATTTTTTTATACAATTGATATAGTTCTTTGTATATTTGAGTAATTAGACCTCTGTCAGTGTTTTTTGTTAAAAAGATTTTTTTCCCAGGTTGTTGTTACCCTTCTGATTTTGGTTGCATTGTTTTTGTTTGTACCAAAACTTTTTAATTTAATGTAATCAAAATTATTTATTTTACATTTTGTAATTTTTTCTAATTCTTGCTTGGTTTTAAAATCTTTCTTTTCCCAGAGATCTAACAAGTATACTATTCTGTGTTCGCCTAATTTACTTATAATTTCTTTTGTTATATTCAAATCATTCACCCATTCTGAATTTTATCTTGGTGTAGGGTGTGAGATGTTGATCTAAACCTAATTTCTCCCATATTGTCTTACAATTCTCCCAGCAGTTTTTGTCAAATACTGGATTTTTATCCCAAAAGTTGGGCTCTTTGGGTTTATCATACACTGTCTTGCTGGCGTCACTTACCCCAAGTCTATTCCACTGATCCTCCCTTCTGTCTCTTAGCCAGTACCATGTTGTTTTGATGACCGCTGCTTTATAGTATAATTTAATATCTGGTACTGCTAGGCCACTTTCCTTCACTTTTTTTTTCATTATTTCCCTTGATATTCTTGATATTTTGTTCTTCCACGTGAACTTTGTTATAGTTTTTTTCTAATTCTGTAAAGAAGTTTCTTGGTAGTTTGATAGGTATGGCACTAAATAAGTAAATTAATTTGGATAGAATGGTCATTTTTATTATGTTAGCTCATCCTACCCATGAACAATTAATGTTTTAATGGAAGTGATTTGGGGGAGAACACCTGAGATTCTTTCTATTATCAAATTAAGAAAAGAGAAAAACTTTGTTCAATAAATACAACAAATAATTTAAAACATACTTCAGTCCCGTATTACAACCAATCAAAGAAGATTGATAGGTATAGGGAAAAGAAGAACAAAAGAAAAAAAAAACAGATCAGAGGCAGAATAATACACATTAAAGAAACAGAAAAACAAACTTTCAGGAAGTTAAATTACTTATAACTTCAAATAATTCCACTAAAAAAATGTAAAAGCCTATTGTGTTTTGGCAACTACGAGAATACTGTCTTTTGAAAGTTCCCTCATGGAATTATCTCTGAAAGTCAGAAAGAGTTTATTAGGATTTTCTAGTCCAACTCATCCATATATTTTGTAGATAAGGTTTGGTTAATTAAGTGACCTACTGAACTTTACACAATCAGGATTACAACCCAGATCTTCAGACTGACCAATTCAATTTTAAAGCATTAAACACCTATAATACAAGATAATTAAAAGCAGAAAATAATATTAAAAACTTGAGATCAGAAAAAGTTTCTTGTAAGAGATAGAATATTAGAACCCTAAAGGAAATTAGAAATGGTGGTAAAAAAGGTATCAGGAGATTAGACATCCTGTGCAAAGGCAAGGAAATAGGAAATGGAACATTGGGTTTGTGGGAACATCAAATTAGATCAATTTGATGAGAAAAAAAGCATAGCTCCAATACCACATGTGGCCTTTCCTAACTTCCCTAAATTTCCCACTTATTAGTATTCTTACATTCCTGAAATTATCTTGTACATAATTTGTGTTACCTGTCTGTGTAAATGTTATATTCCCTCAGAAAAACATTAAATTCTTTAAAGACAAATAATATTTCATTTTTGTCTCTGTGTACTAATAAATATTTTTAATTCAACTTAAGGTATATGAATAAGTAAATAAGCCTAAAAGGGTAGCTGCAGTAAAATTATTAAAGACTTCAAAATGGCAAGTTGAAGAGTTTGAATCTGATGCAAAATTTACACGAGAATTAAAAGTCTCATTTATTCCAAAAGCTGGGATCTTTGACTTTACCAAATACTAGGTTGCTAAGGTCATTTATCCCTGTATATTGTTTATCTAATCTGCTCCACCGATCTACCATTGTATTCCTTATCCTGTACCAGATTGTTTTGAAGATTGCTGCTTTATAGTACAATTTTAGATCTGATATTGCTAGGCCTCTTTCCTTTACATTTTTTTCATTAGTTCCCTTGATATTCTTGACCTTTTGTTCTTCCAGATGAATTTTATTATTGTTTCTAGTTCTATAAAATAATTTGGTAGTTTGATTTGTATGACACTGAATAAATAATTTAGTTTAGGTAGAATTGTCATTTTTATCATATTAGCTCAGCCTTACTGAGCAATTAGTATTTTTCTAATTGTTTAGATCTAACTTTATTTGTGTGAAAAGTGTTTTGTGATTGTGTTCATATAATTGCTATGTTTGTCTTGGTAAGTATATCCTCAGATATTTTAATCTGGTCAGAGTGATTTTTAATGGAATTTCTCTTTCTAATGCTTGTTGCTGGACTTTGTTGGTAATATATAGAAATGCTGATGATTTATGTGGATTATTTTGTATCCTGCAAACTTTACAGAATTTTTAATGACTTTAACTGGTTTTTTAGTTCATTCTCTAAGTATACCATCATATCATCTGTGAAGATGGAGAGTTTAGTTTCTTCATGGCCTACTTTAATTCCATCAATTTCTTTTTCTTCCCCTATTGCTAAAGCTAGCATTTCTAGTACAATATAAAATAATAGTGTGATAATGGGCATCTTATTAGGAAGGCTTCTAACTTATCCTCATTGCAGATGATACTTGCTGAAGATTTTAGGTATATACTACTTGTTATTTTAAGAAATGATCCACTTATTCCTATGCTTTCTAATGTTTTTAATAGGAATGAGTGTTGTATTTTGTTAAAGGCTTTTTTTGCATCTTTTGAAATAATCATGTGATTTCTGTTAGTTTGGTTATTGATAGTCAATTAAGCTGATAGTTTTCTTAATATTAAACCAGTCCTACATTCCCGGTGTAAATCCACCCGGTCATAGAGAATAATCCTTGTGATATACTGCTGTATTCTCCTTGCTAGTATCTTGTATTTGGACCATGAGGATAACTCTCTACTTTTTCAGTTATGAAAGCTAGATGTTCTGTTATCTTTCCTTAAAATGTAGGTTATAAAAATAATCTTTTAACAACAAGTAGCTTCAAGAAATAGTGATATCAACCTCCGTCCTTAGATCTAAGGTAATCCTTCTATATCTTACCTGATAGTTGCCTGATCTCATACAGATATGGATCTGACTATATGGAGTTGACTGCTGTGATGTGTTATCAGAAGGTGCAAGAACATCACAAGCCTGACAATAGCCAGCTAACCGCTTTTCATCTATGGAACAATGAAGAGATAATGAGCCTATCTGTAAAATAAAAAAGTATTTTCAATTAATTATCAATATATCATCCTAAACAACAACAACAACAACAACAACAAAAACAAATCCTAGACCTTGAATTTTAACAGAACAATTGGCAATGATGAAAAAATAATTTTCATAGGAAATATAAGTAACAAAAACTACTCTTGGAGATCTGAATTTTCAGTTTAAGGATATAACTTATATGCCCCCACCGAGAAGGACTGACAAGTTAGCTAACACCAAATACGTATTTGAAAGTATTGAAAATCAACAAACTATAGAATACTAAAAACCAAAGCTTGGGGGAAATAAATAGCCAGAGATTTAAAAACAAAAAAAGGCCACAAAAGACTTTTGTGAGGGACTGCTTTAGGTAGGAAAGCAAAGAAATATTATTATAAAAAGCACAATACATTTTGAAAAACATAAAAGTATTCCAACAGCTAAGTCAAATATTAGGCAAATTAGGGATTTGAAAGATTATCTACGTCACAGTGAAAGATTAAGGCGCAAAGGAGTTCTTTCTTTCAGTCTTAAGAGCCTTCAAATTTTGTGTATGTATGTATGTATGTATATATATATATATATATATATCAAGGAGAAATGAAAAGATGAGTTGTTATTTACAGAGGAATAAATCCAAGAGTCAAGCAAGACACAAGATTCAAAATCCTGGTTGCCTAGTTTTTAAAAAATGATTAAAATTTAATTTTGCATGTTTGCAGTATAATTCAAGACTACAGATTATGAAAAATACTATATTTGCCTGAACATAAATCATACATCTTCTACACCCACCCACCCTTCCAAATATGGCCAGCATGATTACCTTTGAAAGCAATTCTTTGGTCCTGAAAAATTTTTCCCTGGCATTTTCATAGACAGCAGAATTTGTAGAACCTTGTTGGAAGTAAACTGCACCCAAATCATAACAAACCTGAGACAGGGAATATGTTTAGTAATACTCATTTTTCAAGCACAATGTATTTATTTCTTTAAATCACACACACAAATAAGGAGCATGATAATTAATTTCCACAAGCAATTAGTAATAAGAACAAAATACTTCAAAGTTCATCAGTGCGGGTACTCATATCTACTTGCATCATAAGAGCTGCCTGAGGCTCAGAGAGGTTATATGACTTATCTCTTTCTGATCCCATGACACTTCTCTCCAGCTTCTCCTCCTACCTTCTTTTGTCAACTTTATTAGATCTTCCTCCAGATCTCAGACCTCTAAATATGGGTATCCTTTAGGGTTCATGACCTGGGTCATCTTCTTTTCTCCCTCAATACTACTTTACTAATGGATCTCATCATCCCATATCTACACTGATGATTCACAATCTACCTATACTGCCAAAACTCTCTTGTGGACCTTTCATCTCACATCTCCAATTACCTTTCAGACATCTCTAACTGGTTGCTCAGTAAATATTAAATTCAACAAGTCCAAAATTTAATTCATCTGTTTCTGAGAGAACAAGATATATGTCAGAGTCAAATTTTGGAGAGCAAGGATGATTTAAATCCAACAGACGAAATCTGAAAGATAATTTGTCAGCAGATTTCCTCATCTTCTACCTTACTAGCAAGACTGAAGTCAAAAGGTAAGAATTACCTCATTTGTCACTTTCTTGCTTTAAGATAGGATATATCACTGTAACAATCTTCCTTCTCTCTTATTTGAGAAAAAAGATGTCACTCTTCCTCTCCAAAACTAATTCCTAAAACTATGGTCTCAAACTGCTCTGATAACTATGAATTGTCCAATACCTTCAATATATCTGCCTACAATAAAGTGTTAGTTTAAGCTTTTCTCACCGCCAGCACCTACTACAATGCCCTGCATAAAGAAATGACAAAATTTCTATATAATTGTACAACAGTAAATAAAGCAAGACAACATAGAGGGGGTCTATGTTGTTGAGGGACAGCAGAGAATAGTGAGTGTGTATGTTGCAATTAGAACAATATTATAACTGAAGATTCCACTTATTTCTACAGTACTTGAAAACTTTCTTTTTTTAGGAGGAAAAAAAGATCATTTATTTATTTATACTAAGCGTCCACGCTATTCCAGGAGTGATGCTTGTTACCAGGACAATAAAAATGAAATATTCTTGCCCTTGAAGAGCTTTATATTCTATCAGGGTAAACATCATGTACAGATGTAGGAACATATAAAATAAATGCAAAGTCATTTGTTAAGGGAGAACTATAAGCAGGAGGGATCAAAAAAGTTCTTATAAAATCTGTCTATCCCTTAGAGCCAGGATCAGGCTCTCTCTCACTGCAGAACTATTTGAATTGGGAGCCTGATTCCGTAGCTGATGGATGTTACTGGGCTAGGTTTTTGCCTGAGTGGCAGCCACTGACTTAAAGCTCCAACCCACAAAAGAAAGAATGCCCAAATTATTAGGAATTGTGTTAGGAGTTTCCAAAATAACAAGATTTCATCAGAGTTTATAAAAACTATTAACTTCCAACATTAACAAATCAATGTACAACAGAACAACTTAAAATCTTACACTATATCTAGATGTTTCTCACGCAGCATTCTTTTTTGTTCCAGAAGTAAGGAAGCTAGAATTAGCTACTGGAATGAGTAGAACTTCAATGCAGTAGAAAGAATTCTAGACTTGAAGTCAAGAGAGCCCTAAGCTTAAACCCCAGCTCCAACAACTTAGCTGCAAAGGCCTCCAACAACTTAGTTCTCTGTCCCTTCAAACTTATGACAGTTCTCCTCTTTTCCCTCTTCAGATTTATTTGAATAGGGAACTTTCTATTGTGGGTGACCCTGGACAAGTCACCCGGCACCTCAGAATCTGTTTCCTTATAGGTAAAACACAAAGAAAAGTGTTTTATGCCATTTACCTCAAAGGGTTGTTATAATTCAAGTGTTTTTTAAAGCATAAGAGTAGTATGTGCATACATATGAGCATCATAGATATCTATAACGCTTTAAAATATTCAATAGACACTTCAAATAGATATTAGATTCTCTTCCTACAACATTGATCTCAGATACTACTAAAAATCAGAGATCAGATATCTTTTAATTCCCTGACTGACTTTTCTTCCATCAAGGTCACCTTGACCCAAAAATCTCCCTACTGTATTTCTGGCTGTCCAATTCTAGTTCCATCTTCCCCTACCTCAGTATCTGTAAACAGAATTCTTCCCTATTAGATTATGAGCTCTTTAAAGTAAGAGACTGTTTTTTGCTTCTTTTTATATCTCCAGCACTAAGCACAGTGCCTGATACATAGAAGACATTTAATAGGTATTTACTGACAAAAAAATGAAAGAAATCAGTTGCATATAACTAATAATAGGGATGCCAAAAATAGTCACATTTAGCAGTCCTGATTTTTCTTCAAAGGCAATAAGCCAAAGAAATATTTAATGAACACAGCTTCAAAGATAGCAAATTTCTGCCCTCAAGAATTTTACAAGTTAGACAGCAAATTAAAACACAAATATCAAACTTAACAATAACAAGCATTAAATGATAATTCATGACTTTTAAGGTTACAGAAACCTGGGGTTAGAGGAAAATAGCTTTAGACTCCTTAAAAAGTTCATCAGATCACCTAACTTTAAAATATTATTTATCCATTGTTTGCTATTAAAAACAGGAAAAGACATAATAAAGAATAAATGGGGGGGGGGGAAATCAACCTGGTGAAAAGCTTAAATTATCATTAAAATTTAAGAATCAAATTCTGTAAATATAAAAAAATATTAAAAAATATATTCTGGTTCCAACAAAAACTCAAGTAAAGCAAAGAACGGGGTGGGAATCTAATTATAAGTACAAAATTGACTCTATTTCTCTATAGTTTTAAGTAAAGCAACTATGAATGCTTGAAATAAGTACCTGGCATTGCATTTCTTCAGTTTTTATTATTAATCCAGCTGTTAAACTCTCAGTTTCTCCATTGACCATACCCGGTTCCATAGCCAATAAATCCAGTGTTCTCATTGTATGGACATAAAGATCCTTGTTTAATTTCAATGCTGCTTCTAATACCAGAATAGAATCAGCAGCTTGTTCTTTTAGCTACAAATGTTCAAATATATTAAGTTAAAATTAAAATGAGGTACTAACTAGTAATCAAACATTTACTAAGCATCTAAATACTTAAAAGAAGCATCTACATCAGATCTGTGACACAAAGAAGGACAAAAGGATGAATAAAACACGTTCCCTATTTTCAAAGAGTTTACTATCTGATTTGGAACAGTAAGACACAAATATAATATGAAGCAGAATTCAAAAGAGAAAAAAAAGATTTAATTTGAAAGGAGAGAGGGATTTCTTTTCGTAAGTGATAAGAATCAGTAAAAAGATAAAGCAAAAATAGAGGTCAAATTTAATATGGATCTTGAAGAATGAACAGGATTATAGTTGTCATTCTTGTGGGGTTTTGAGAAGGGGAGAAGAGGGAAGGCTATCAAGGAACAGAAAACAGTGT
The DNA here is from genome assembly GCF_016433145.1 of Gracilinanus agilis. Taxonomy (NCBI): domain Eukaryota; kingdom Metazoa; phylum Chordata; class Mammalia; order Didelphimorphia; family Didelphidae; genus Gracilinanus; species Gracilinanus agilis. The sequence goes on along the minus strand of NC_058130.1, from coordinate 632,765,259 downwards.
AAGCAAAAACAAAAATGGAGAAGTTAAAAACTATAAAGAAAATTAAAAATTTTATCTTAATGATAATTCTGAAAAGTTTAATACTGACATCAAAATAACTTTTATAAATGTTTCAATAAGATTTGCATTCTTCAGTATAAGCAATAAGTATTCAATTTAAATGAAGCACAAAATTGAGAACTTTTTGGGGGCAGCTGGGTGGCTCAGTGGCCCAGCCTAGAGATGGGAGATCCTAGGTTCAAATCTGGCCTCAGACCCTGGGTGAGTCAATTAACCCCCATTGCCAAGACCTTACCACTCTTCTGCCTTGGAACCAATACATAGTATTGATTACAAGATGGAAGGTAAGGATTTAAAAAAAAAATAATAATAAAATGAGAACTTTTGCTTCCACATCTTATTTCTATACAATACTACCAAATTTCTATTTTTTTTTTAATATTTTTATTTAATACTCCAAGATTTTTAGGTATTTTAAGTCTCCTTCAAATTATGGGCAATAGAAAAGTATCAGAAACAAATAATGTGAATAATGGTAAAAATTAATGTGTTCCAATGAAGAGTGCTAGATTTCAGTTGGATTAGATCATCAGTAAGGTCCCTCTCAAGTTCTAAATATATGATTCTAATAAAATCCTATAATCACCAATCGACAGGGAAGAACTAAATCGCATTGAATCTTACAACTGTCATCTATCTAATATTATATTTAGTAGATTGCTTTTAACATGCTTGAATATGCTTCAAAGTTATTAGAGTTACTAATTGACATTAACACTCACCACTTTCAAAATGTTTTCTGTTAACTCTTTCTCTTGCTGTATTTGATTCATACTAAAAAAGTGAAATGAAATGGAAATATTTGAAAATAATAGGAAGCAATTTTATTTATACTGTAAAGGCATTAATAACTCTTTATATTTTAGTTAGGCCACTTAGGAGCATAAAATTCAAATAACAAATGTCAAAACATCCATCTTACAAGTTTAGTTCCCTTTAGTGCACAGAGAATTCCTTGTGTAAATGAAATCATAGATATAGCCTCAATACCTATAGAATATTGTAAATAGCTGTTAGCATAGTAATAATGTTTTATAAGCACATTTGAATATTATTTTGATATTTTAGTATTTGTTTTACCAAAATTACCTCAATCCGAAAACAAGCAGTTTAAATCCAAAACCTGATCTTTTTTTTTATTATTTTTCATTAATTTATTTATTTTTAAATAAAACCCTTACTTTCCATCTTGGAGTCAATACTGTGTATTGGCTCTAAGGCAGAAGAGTGGTAAGGGCTAGGCAATGGGGGTCAAGTGACTTGCCCAGGGTCACACAGCTGAGAAGTGTCTGAGGCCTGATTTGAACCTAGGACCTCCCGTCTCTAGGTCTGGCTCTCAATCCACTGAGCTACCCAGCTGCCCCCTAAAACCTGATCCTTTAAAGTATTGGAGCACAATAGTTTGGGAGATTCTGATTTGTAATTTCACTGGTATAAGAAACTCCTTGTGATGAAATCCCCTTTACCAATATAAATCTTCAATATCTCATTTTAAAGAGCTGCCTGGAAACTGAGAACTTTTGGGAAAGGTAAATGACTTCTTCAGGATAACAGCCAGTATGTTTCAGAGGTGGCACTTGAACCCAATCTTCCCAACTCAGACTGGCTTTGTATTCCTTTCAGTCTATGATGTCCCCAAGATGTATCAAAGTACATGTGCTAGTAAAAATAAGTGACAGTAAAAATACGACTTATAAAATGTCTTTGGTCCAAAGCAATTATAAATTTGTATAATACAGTTAACACTTCAGATATATGAATAACACAATTCTGTCTTCCTCAAAACTTCAATAAACTTGAAAAAAATTCTACACAGCCATCACCGTTAACATAACTGATATTCATAATTCTGATCTTAGGCCATCAAAAGAGACATTTGATAAGTCCTAGAAGTATCTGGAAAAAAAAACTTCAAAAAATAGTTTTTGCTTTTTTAAAAAACAGGACATTTTGGTGATTACTAGGGAAACCACATTTCTCCAAAACTTCATTTCTCAGATTTAATCTCCTAAGGATGACAGACAAGTGAGACATCCTTATAAAATTTTATGTTTTTTATATTTTAACATTTGAAAACTGAAATACCTCCTTCTGATATTCTTCATCTATTGATTATGTGAGTTACTGAAAACTGATTAATTTTTAATTATGTCTAAGAAGGAAATAACCATTTATTAAGCACTGAGTCCGGAATCAGGAAGAAAGGAGTTCAAATCTGGCCTCAGATAACATAATTGTGTCAATCTATGCAAATAACTTAATCTCTATCTGAATCAGTTTCCTCATCTGTAAAATGAGGGTATTAATAGCATCTACCTTATGGAATTGTTGCAAGAACCAATGAGTTAATATTTTTAAATTGCTTAGCACAGTGTTTGGCATATAGTATTATATAAATGTTAGCTATTCATAGCTATTAAAAGTCAACTAAGTATCTGAGAGCAAATATGAACTCAAGTCTTCCTGATTCTAGGTTCAGCTCTCTACCACTCAGCCATCAGCTATCTCTTTATAACACAGAATTATAGAGTTCAATAAACTTCTAGCAACATACACAAAAAATGGCAAAGGCATTAAAATGAGTCATTATATACAATTAATTCTCTACTATATTCATTTATCCTCCTTCCAAATTCTCATTAACACAATATCCAAAAAGTCTCTGTTAACACTAATCTTGACTATCTTTACAAATAGTAAAAAACTAGGATAGCAGGAAAAAGCAACTAAACCAAAACATTTTCCTTCCTAGTGTTATAGGAAATTTGTAGAATAGGACTTATTATATAGCTAGTATAAAAGCAGATCCAGCAAAACCTGGCAGAAGCTGAACATTCCAAACCTGGAATTGTTGGCAGGGGCTAGTTCAGGTAAAAAACTGACAGTTTTGCCTTGGAGAGGGAGTAGTGGAGATGGAGTTTTTGGTAACTGATCAGCTAGCTTGTGGACTTATACTGGGATCTTGGAAAAGTGGAGCTAATCTTGAATTCACTGAGGGACCTTCAATCAAGATACTAGGTTGAGTTAGGTGTTTTACTGGGCTGGTGGACAACACAGTAAACTCTATTCTCCCTAGCCTTTATTGGATAATTGGCTGATTATCTGGAGTCTCCTGAGACCTGATTCATATTGATATCATCCTGAGAAGTGCTCCGTGAGATTCCCATTTTCCCTTGCCTTAACAGCCCTGCCTAAGCTGGCTGCTTTAGTTAGTGTTAGTAAAACCATTTCCCCTACCCAACATTCTAACAGTTGGCCCATAGACTTAAGATGTCAGTTGATCCTCTTACCTCCTTTCCTGCCCTTGTAAACTATTAAAACCCTTTTTATAAACTTCCTTGACTTCTCCTTCCTAGTCTTCAAGAACCCACTGTTAATTTAAACTATTTCCCTGGCTGTGTTTGGTTTGTTACTTGTTCTTTCCCCAGCTTAGTGTGATAGCTTGTTACCTCTCCCAAGACAGCTGTGGACTACTTTTAACCCAGCTGTACTGGTGTTTCCCCTTTTAATTCCCTTATTCCCCAAGTCACTTATTTCACTAGCACAAAACAAGGAAGGCAAAGGCAGGTAAGACCAAATTATACACACATATGTATGTGTATGTTTAACTTTGATCAACATGCCTTTCTTTAAAAAAAAAAAAAAAAAGAGTAACATTTTAGCCCTACTTATAGAAAACTTAAAGCACCATTCTGAACTATTAAGGTCACAACACTTATTTCACACACATGTACATATATGTTCATGTACGTGTGTACATAGTTCATTCTAGTTTTTATGTAAACAACTGCATGGAATTTTAAGAAATTTGGGCTCTATGATTGTCCTATTTTTTAAAAAATACGCTAGGAAGAAATACTTAATCTATACTAGTTTAAGATAGTTAATGTATTCTGGATCATTTAAGAGTGGTACTGGACACAGAGTTAGAGAGACATGGTGGGCTTAAGTATCAACACTACTAGTCTTTAAGAAATCATCTCAAGCATACCATTAGACTCTATAATTATTATTTCCTTATCTGAAAAATGAGGATCATACTTGCAATTATTAACTTCATAGGATTATCGTGAGGATCAAATGAGATAAAAATATATAAAACAATGAGACATTAAATTTTCCTTTGCATGACACCAGAAATTTCTAAAGAATTAAGTTTAAATTTCTATTAAGAAATTAAAAGGGGGCAGCTGGGTAGCTCAGTGGATTAAGAGTCAGGTCTAGAGACAGGAGATCCTAGGTTCAAATCCGGCCTCAGACACTTCTCAGCTATGTGACCCTGGGCAAGTCACCTGACCCCCATTGACTACCCTTACCACTCTTCCGCCTAGGAGCCAATATACAGAAGTTAAAGGTTAAAAAAAAAAGAAATTAAAAAAAACTGTCAAGAAATCAATGATGCAAATAGAACTCAACAATGATTTCAATATGTCAAAGTACTCTGAGCAACTTACACACTCAGTTGTGGAGGTCCAGGTTTCACCTGTCTGATGGGGAAGCTACTTTGAACAATTGTTCTAATTGCCCTGAAATAAACAAAAGTTAAAATAATTATAAATGTAACAATTCAATATTTTTTTCCAAAAGTTCAACATAAAAGTTTCTTAAACTATAAAATGACTGAGATTTCAAATAATGAATAATAAAGATTGCTGAAATCATTCACAAACTGGTCTTTTCAGAGAGCTAAAAACTAAAATCTAGCAATCATAGAATGATGCTGTCGAGTCAAATTTCTTATGGCACTCAGATATGTTACTGGTATAACTACTACATCTTAAAGAATACCCTCAAAGACCTCCACATCCTTTGGAAAGCTGCCACATAAAAGATAGCTTCTTTTCAAAGTAGTTATAGAACTCAAAAGAAATAATATTAAAAGACACGCTGGAATTTGGTACATGAAATGATGCCTAATAAATTACCATCTTTGGGACTTACCATCTATTGTAGAGTAGTATAGCCATGGTAGTAGTTGGAGGTAAAGTAGATAGCTCCATATCTACATGTTTTGTCCCTGGAGGAACTTTACTGATACACAGCAGTTCATTTAGTAGCATATTCAGAACTGGAACAGACAAGCTAAAAGAAAGCAAGCATATTCTCTATTTTGGGGGATTTTATACTTTTATTAAATAATTCTTCAAGTGTGAAACCTCATAGCACAAAGACAACTTGAGGTTTTCAAAAATTGTGCCAGCAAAGATCTTAACAAGAAGGAAAGCTTTGAATGTAGTCCTGGAAAGGAACCATACTGACTTCTGTCTAAGGATCAATATAAGTTTGAATATGAAAAATTGGCCCTGTGTGATAAAGTTTTCTTCCACAGAAGATCTAAGGTACTGAAGAACTGTATGATCTATGTCAATCAAATGACCTGCACCAAAATCAACACACATCCCTTGATTTATCAAATTTTAGATGCATGAACAACAAAATACATTTCAATGTATAAAATTCAAATCACAGGACTCCCAAGTACAACTCTAAACCAAAGTTTAATTAAGCAAATTGAATAAATTTGCATAAAATTGTTTCTCTATTGTGAAATCTGTTTACCTCAAAATTATTAATTTTATTAATCATTAATGTTTACTCATTGATTATTAATAAATACTATTAATAGTTAATTAATAAATGAAACTATTTTCTTTTTGCTGCCAAAAAAGGAATTCATATTTCCAAACAAATAAAAACTGATTCCAGTACCTCAAAAAATGTAATATTAATTTTGGAAAAAAAATTTTCCATTAACAAAACTGTCACTAATTGAAAAACAATTCCATTATCATCCATTTCTTCTAACTCAATAATCACTCATTTTTACTACCTAAAGATAAAATTCCTTCCATTTTAAAACATATTTCAGCTGACATAAATGTTAAACAGCTACAAAACTGCCAGTACATTCCCTATTAAACCATCTTATCAAGTTTATATTTATTATATTCTTACTTTCTTATGTTTTATTTTAAAAATCATTTGTAAATCTCACATCTAGATGAATTCCTTTACTCACCGAGACATTTTCAAATATAATAGAAATCAAGATACATTTTCACCTTTTTAAGTGCCAAGAAAAATGGAAAAAAAGGGAATACCACAAAGTAGCACTTTAGATAAATCCAGTAGGAAGTTGCATACCTTTTCTCTAGTGTGTCTAAATCCCATTTCAAATGTGCAGCAACTTTAAGAGCAAGAAGTTTTAAAATTCTGTTTCTCTTGTTATCAGCTGGAGGTTGAACCTGGTTCTGTTCATTAATTGAAGGTTTAGAAGCCTGCTCCAAAAACTGAACTATTAGCTGAACCGGTGCAGGATCTAGGTTAATAGAAAAGCAGACATAGTTTTAACTTTTGATATGGAAATAATTTTTTCTCTCACCTCACAAGATAATCAATTAACTGTGCTTATACAGGATATGGCATAACCTACTTACAAATAAACTCTGTGCTATCAGATAGAGTGGGGAGAAATGACAAGTGTGTTCAAGGAATACAAAGTGAAGAAAAAGAAGACATTCTGTAGTACTAAGCAGTCATTCAAATATGAAAAATACAACGCTTACTACATGCCAGACACTGTGCTAAATACTTTAAAAATATTATTTCATTTGATCCTCACAACAACCCTCCAAGGTAGGTGCTATTATCCTCATTTTAGCTGGGGAAACTGAGGCATAATAAGCTCTAAGGGTCAATAGGTAGGACAATGAATAGGCTTGGAAGCAGGAAGACCTGAATTCAAATGCAGTCTCAGAAACTTATTAGCTATGTGACCCTAGGAAAGTTGCTTAACCTTGTTTGCCTCAGTTTCCTTACCTATAAAATGAGCTGAGGAAGAAAATGACAAACTACTCCAGTATCTTTGCCAAATTAAAAAAAATGGGATCAAACATCAGAAATCACTAAAAAATAACTGAATAATAATTACAAAGAAAACCAATTATACTGAGCCTCTTGGGAGTATGCTGTGGACCTCAGGTTAAGAATCCCTCATGTAGAGAGAGCAGTTTAAAAATCACACTGTATCATCTTTTTAAAAAGATAACTCAGTGAGGGAAGAAAATTTTAATAGAATGACTCAAGTCTGGAGACAGGAGGACCTGGGTTCAAAACTGACCTCAGATACTGTCTAGCTGGGTGACCTCAGGGAAGTCACTTAAACCCAACTGCCTACCCCTTACCTCTCTTTTGCCTTGGAACTGGTAAGGATTCTAAGAAGGTAAGGCTTTTAAAAAAAGAAAAAGGAATGGCAAATACCACAGATGCTATTAAGAACAAAACAAAATGACAGTAAGAAAAAATACTGATGAATATGCCTGCGCTTATGAGTTCCCAAAAATCTGGAAAGACCTACTTGAAAGGAGGCAGAGTGAAATAAGCAGAACACTGCACAGTGCTACAGCAATATCAAACGATAATCAACAGTGAGAGAATTAGGTTCTCTCAACAATACAAGGATCCAGGATAATTCTGAAGTACTTACAACAAAGAATGCAGAGAAAGATCTGTTGGATCATAATGCTGATCAAAACTTACCATTTCTCACTTTAGTTTATTTGTGTTTTTATTTTGGAGTTTTGGTTTTATATGAGTATTCTCTTACAATGACCAATATGGAAGCATGTTTTGCACAATAATACATTTATAAATATGTACTCCCAAAACGCGAATGTTTACTTACTCATCACTATACAATTTTTATGAAATGTCTATAAATGTCTCGAAAGTATCTTTGATGAAAATGTTTATAAGAAAGTAACAAGAACACAAATTTGATTTTGACTTAACAATCTTCCTAACTTCTCCACCTACCTAAAAATAGAATGGCTGAGTCTATTCTGGAGCATCTCAAGCAAAGGCAGGAGGACCACTAACCATTAGTGCGCTTGGGCGGGAGAGATGATGGCGTTATATAGGTAGGAAAACTTTCAAGCCGACAAAAGGAGGTGTGAGTAGCATTAGATAATTTTAAGTGAAGAAAAAAAAATGTTCGTGGTGAGGGGGTAATTTCAAAGGTAGAAAAGATGAGTACAGAAGCGGAATAATGTCAAAGAGAGAAAAGGAGGTATGTTGTGGTGGAGTAATTTCATGGGGAGAAGTGTGTAACCTTTTTTTAAAAAAGATTTTATTTATTTTAAAAATATATTTATTTTATTAATTACCTCTAAGGGGTGTATTTTCAGGCGGAGAAAAGGCGTGTGGAGTAAGGAATAATTTAAAACAAGAATGCGTTTCGGGGTTGTATTTCAAGAAAGAATAGGGATGTGGGGGATCATTTCATGGGAAGAAAATGAGATGTTAATCGTAAGGTGTTTATTTCAGAAGGAGGTATTATATAGGCGAGGGGTAATTTCAAACGAGAAAAAAGGAGGTTCGACTAGAGTCAGCTCGCAGATGCGGGGATGGCCCAGTGTTTGCGTGCGCACGTGCGCAGGGGCAGGGGGCGTTCCCCCCTTTCCGCCCCCTACCTAACAAGGGCCAGGAAACTGGGCAGGGGCGAGGCTCTCAGATTACCCTGGATCTACCCGCGGCTGCCCCAGGTGCTGGGCTTACCCGGGCAGGGCTTCCGCAGATGCTTCTCCAGCAGCGACTCCTCCAGCAGGAACTCGAACCAGCACGTCTGTGGCGGGGTGCAGGGCCGGCTGGAGGTAGCCGCCTCCCTGTCCGCCGCCTCGGCGCTCATCCTGCCGCCGCCGCCACCGCCACCGCCACCGCCGCCCCCTCCGCCGGCCGGGCCGGGACTGCTTCCCGGATCCAACCTGAGGCTGTGATGCGTACCTGCAGCCAAGTGACACGGGATGGGGGCCACGGAATGGGCCACCCAAATGCCAGCCGTCCCGTGAACCCAAGATAACAAAATGGCGGCGTCGAGGAGCGAGTATGATTCCTCACCCCCTCCGCCCGGGATCGGGCCAATCGGCATGCGAAGCTTGAGTGGGCGTGGCCACATCTCAGATCCCGCCTCCCGAGGCGGTTTTTGAAAGAAGACTTAGGGGCCAGAGGCAGGTGCTTGGAAATTGTTGGGCCAAGCCCAGAAAGAATCATGAAGATAAAAGAAAAACATCAAAGTATATACAGTTTATTATTCACTGGAGTCTGCAGCTATAAATATTTACCTAAAGCTAGAAAAATCCTTTCTCTTCGGAAGAGCCTTTAAGAAACTTCTACAGGGCAAATTTATATTTTTATAACTTAAATATCTAAACAATATATGTAAAATGAATGAAATATCAGTCTGTGGAAGTTTGCAGCTCTTCTGGATGCTGATATTCATTAATAATTATCTAATATAGAGATATTTCAGGCTACATAATACATAATTTGTGCTATACCTTTTAAACATAAGTATTTTACATATGAACAAGGGACATGCTTAGCTAGCTGCAGTTAGGTGCCACAAGGGCAGCTTAAGAGGCACAAAGGATAGAGCACCAGATCTGGAGTCAGAAAAAACTGAATTCAAATTTTATATCAGACACTTGAAAGCTGTGAGACCTCAGGTGTGTCACCTAACCCAGTTTACCTCAGTCCCTCATTTATAAAATGAGCTGGGGAAAGATATGGTAAACCACCCCAGTATCTTTGCTAAGAAAACTCCAAATTGGGTCACATTTGATCACAACTAAATATGCATTAAACACTTTTACAAACATCTCATTTGATCTTCACAACAATCTTGTGAGGTAGCTGCTATTATCCCCATTTTATAGTTGAAGAAACTGAGGCAAACAGAAATTAAGTGATTTATCCAAGATCACATAGTAAATATCTGAAGATGGATTTGAACTCAAGACTTCATAACTCCGGGCCCACCACTTATCAAGCTGCCTCTAGCTAGCTGGGAGTATGGCATGTTGGCTCACACAAAATCATTTCACCAATGTCTAAGATGAAGTTTAAATTTTGTATTCTGTTGAGACAATTTTCCCAAAGCCCCTCAGCTGCTAGTGACTTACTCTTCCACTTACTTTCCATCTACTCTGCATACAGCTTTTTTTCATTTAGATCAGTGCCAAAGTGGGTGCCACCGCCCCATCGTAGGTGCTGCAGCGATCCAGGGAGGCAGTGATGGCCACAGGTGCATTTATCTTTCCTATTAATTGCTATTAAAATTTTTAAAAAAATTAATTTCCAGGGGTGCCAAGTAATTTTTTTCTGGAAAGGGGGCGGTAGGCCAAAAAAAGTTTGGGAACCACTGATTTAGATATTTATATATTGTCTCTGCCATTAGAATGTGATTTCCTTGCATCCAAGGCTCTTTTTGCCTCCCCCCCCCCACACACACACACACAGCACTTAGCACTGTTCCTGATACATAAAGAATGCTTAATAGAGGCTTATCTATTTCTTTTTTTCCCCTTTGTTTGTTTAACAAATTTATTCAGCAAGATAACACTGAACTTGTGTCTAGCTCAGTGAAGGGCAAACTTTTTAAAGAGGGGGCCAAAGAAAAGGAAATGCTCATCTGTCCAGTCTGTTTCTAAGGCAACTCTGTCAAAGTTTCATTGTACTGTATCCTACTCATTGTCAGATTAGGAATAATGCTGGATAGAACATTTCAGCCCCCCCCCCCCAATCTGGCTCTCGGGCCATAGTTTGCCCATCACTGGTCTAGCTCATTTTCAAATTCAATTTAAAACAAATGCATTTCTGTTTATAATATAGCACGAACTTCATAGCAATATTTAATAAATTTATTGTCATATTCACTAAAAAAATTAATACATAAAAAATAATAAATTGCAAAATAATCAACATTGTACTATTCTCCATTTCTCTGAAGAGTAATCCCTATTTTGTGATTCATCAGAAGAGATAAATGCTTATTAATTTCTTGACTTCCCAACTCTTATGATTCTGTGTTGACTTCCTTGGTTTCTCATTACTAATAAATTCATTTTTTCACTTCTGACTAGCTCCTTGGATTTTGCTATTACCCCATATATTCTGGTTTGATTTGGTACTGTTAACTCTTCCAGATCCTGCTTGGCAAATAGTAGGCATGAATCAGTATTTGTCAAACAATTGTTTCTTTATTTTCTAGTCACAAACTTTGTTATTTTTTTAAAAATAAACTTATTATTTTTTTATTTTTGTGAAGATAGGATTAACTCTCCCCTTGTCTATTTTTAGCTAATCAAATCAAGAACTTAAGGTACCCCTACTTAACACTAAGTAAGAGAGTTCATGAATACCTAGTAAGGTCATACCTCCAAAAGCTACTGGCCCCCCCACCCACCTGCCTGGGCAGTACTAGGCAAATTGAAAGACTGCCATTGGTTTTTGTGAAGAAGGGGGAGTGGCAGGAAGTGACAGGAAGTGATGTGGGAAAAAGGAGCATAAAAAGAAGAGACCAGCAGCATGGTTGGCTTTCTTTCCTGGCTTTGGAGAGACTGGTTCTGGTGATTCCTGGCATTTGGAATGAGTGGCTGAGTTCCCTGCCTTGGTTTGCAGGAGATCTTTTCCTTGGATCCTGAGTCAGCTTGCTGGGTGAGTGGCTGAGATTCCTGCCTTGGCTTTGGAGGAGACTGCATTGGTAGAACTCTGAAGAAAACACCCGGACCTCTAGCTGAGGATTACCAGGAAATCCACATGGAGATCGGACTTGGAAAGGCCCTGCCAGGGCTGAACCGGACACCAGAGCAGAACTTAGGGTGGTAGGCTAGACAATCCTCTACCTTCTTACAGTTTTCCACTTTCACTCTTTCTACCTCTTTGTAAATAAAGCTGCTAAAAGTCATTTTGACTTAAGCTATAATATCTTTAAATCAGTGACCACAATATTACTTTATAATTCTCAAATTTAGTTAAAAACCCTAAATTTAATTCTTACATTTTAAACATTCATTTAAAAAATTTTTTAGTTCTGAATTCTCCCCTTTCCTCAAATTCCTGCCCTATTCATTGAGAAGGCAATCAATATGATACAAATTGTACATGTGAAATCATGCAAAATATTTCCATATTAGCCATGTCACTTAAAAAAAAAGGCATGAAAAAAATTATACTTCAGCCTCCACTCAGATTTCATCAGTTTTCTTTCTGGAGCTGGATAGTATTTTTTATCATATCCTTTGGAATTCTGTTGGATCATTATCTTGTTCAGAGTAAAGTCTTTCAAATTTGATCATCATTTCAAATATTGCAGAAACTATGTGCCATGTTCTCCCAACTCTGCTCACTTCACTTTGCATCAGTTTATATTATAGATTTTTTTAAAACCATCCTGCTCATCATTTTGTAGAACACAAGAGTATTCCAGAGTGATTGATTGTTGACAAGAACCCCACAGTCTTTCCAAAAGAAAATGTATCTTTTGTATGTATTCATTGTATCTTCATGTCTCATCAGGCTACACTCCTCTGGACTTCTTTCACATGCTCCAGAAACTTCTTCATCCTGTAAGATCATTTCAGCCCTAGATTTCACACTTCAAAAGTATCCTCTGCCCCTGTGGTCTCTTCTTCAGATTAGAATGTTCCTCCAAGAACCTCCAAACAGGCTAACTATCCCTTCATCACTTCATTTCTCAGCTGGAGGGAGGGAAGGAGAGAGGTTGGTTGGTTCCTGTAGGTGGCGCATCCCCCACACTCTGGCTTGTAGAGTGCCACAATTTAGGAATAGATCATTCCTAAGATAGCACCTAACCTCCCTCTTGAGGTCTGGGGAATGATGACAGACCTGATGTGCCTCCTGTTCTGAAGTGCTGGTGTTTGACCTTAGTTTCACTCCCATAAACCTCTAAACTTCTCATCTAATCTGGACTTTTCTACATTTCTTTTCTACAATTCTTTCTACAAAGTTTCAATTGTTCATTGCCATAAAGAACAGTATACACATACATTTTTATGATGGGGATATTATGCTTTATAATATGACATGGGGCAAGTCTCAATTAACTCGAAGAATGTCTAACAACCAATTGTAAATGTATTCTAGCCAGAGAAGTGTGTAATGTAGCCATGCTTTCACAAGTTCAGTGCCTAGGACAGTGCCATACAATACGTATTTAATAAATGTAGAATTTAACAGCAAGTGACTTTAACTACAACCTTATGATTTAAAAAAAATTGTATTTTACTGATTTCTTTTGCTGGGAGAGGGGGTTGGTTGTTTTTTATATTATGTTCTCTGATACATCTTCCTCCACACTGAACCCTCCTTTATAACAGAGAAAAGCAGTTAGGCAAAACCATTAATAAAAGAAAAGTGTTTGACAGCATATGTGATATTTCCTATTTCTTATCCCCCCCTATCAAGAGAATACACCCTATGATTTCAAATCAGTCAGGCTATCTTTTCTTTACATTAAAAACATAACTTTACTATTTCATTTCTTTGCAAAATAAACTTTAAAAAAAACCCAAAACCAATGATGAACATGATATGAACAAATCATCTTGAAAGTATTCTTTTTAGTCTATTATAAGGAAAAGGACCTACCCATTCAAAAATATTTGTAGCAGGTTGTTTTTTGTTTTTGGTTTTTTTTTTTTGTAGTGGCAAAAAATTGGAAACTGAGGAGATGCCCATCAATTGTGGAATGGCTAAACAAGTAGTAGTATATGATTATGATGGAATATTGTGTCATGAGAAATGATAAACAGGATGAGTTCAGAAAAACCTGGAAAGACTAATAAAGTGAAGTGAGCAAAGCAAAGAGAAGAATGTATATGGTAAAAGAAATATTATAATAACTGTGGACTAAACCATTATCAGCAAAACAAGTTTCCATGATGTTCAAGGAATTCATGATGAAAAAAATACTACCTACAGCTAAAGAAAGAACTGTTGAGTGCAGTTCAAATCATTACCATCTTCCACTTTATTTCCTTTGGGAATTTTTTATTGTACATATGTCTTCTGTCACAGCATGAGAAATATGGAAATACGTATTTTTTATTTCATTGCATGATATATGTAAAACCCAGGGAAATTGTTCATTGGCTATTGGGGGAGGGAGGAGGCGAAGGAAAGAACATGAATTATGTAACCATGGAAAAATGCTCTTAATTAATTTAATTTTTGAAAATTTTCATTGCATGTCATTTTTTCCAAATTGCATTTTATTTTTCTCCTATTACATGTAAAAAGTTTCCAACATTTAAAAAAATTTTTTTTTCCTCAAATTCTTTCCCTTCCTCCCTTTTGCATACTCAACCCCTCCCCTCAACTGCCTCCCACTGAGTTGGGAAGCAATCTGGTATAGATTTTATGTGTCCCATTATGTAAAACCTTTTTTCCATATTCATCCTTTTGTGTAAGAAAACCTAAAAAATAAGTTAAGAAAGAAAATTATAAAAGTTTCCTTTGCTTTGGAATCAGACCCCATAAGTTCTTTCTCTGGAAGCAAATAGCATTTTTTATCATGAGTCTTTTGGATTATCATGGATCATTGTATTCTTTTTTTTTTTTTTAATTTTTTTTTAAACCCTTACCTTCCTGTGTATTGGCTCCAAGGCAGAAGAGTGGTAAGGGTAGGCAATGGGGGTCAAGTGACGTGCCCAGGGTCACACAGCTAGGAAGTGTCTGAGGCCAGATTTGAACCTAGGACCTCCCGTCTCTAGGCCTGGATCTCAATCCACTGAGCTACCCTGCTGCCCCCCGGATCATTGTATTTTTGATAATAGCTAAATTATTTCATGATAGTTCATTGTATAGTATTTCTGTCTACAGTGTTCTGCTGGTTCTGCTTTCTTCACTTGGCTTCAATTCATGTAAGTCTTTCCAGATTTTTCTGAGTTCCTCTTGCTCACTTTTTTTACAGCAAAATAGTATTCCATTACAATTATATACTGTAATTTTCCCCATAGCCATTCCCTAATTGATGGGTATCCCCTCATTTTCCAATCCTTTGCCCCCACAAAAAGAGCTGCTTTAAATATTTTTTTACTTATAGGTCCTTCCCCTGTTTATTTTTGCCTCTTTGGGATACAGCCCTCTCGGCTATGTGTGCCATAAGTTCGCCTACATGAATGGATCTAAGGAAAGGTATGTTTAATACTCTCCTGGCCTGTGCTCTGGTCTGTGAGTAACCACGAGCACTCTTTTCCTCCTTGGAACTGTGACCAAGGTTCTCTGCTCCCTTGGGACTGCAAGCACTGGTGTGTGCCAGTGCTCCTCCTCAGCCTGAGAGAGGAGACCCAGGACAGCAACCTGGAGCTGCATATGGGCAATGGGACAAGAGTCTTGTGCCCAGAGCCAGCAAAGGGACCTCTGTAATCTCCTGAGCAATGGTCTGACCCCCCATTCCCCTTACCATCTGTGGCTAAGAGCTCAGGAAGCTTTTGTCATAGATTCAGCCATCCTCAATGCAATGGTGGGGCCTGCCTTGGAGTGCTGCTTTGCAATCCTCTTCCTTTTCAGTGCAATAGGTCTTTCATGCCAGCCTTCTAGGTTGTTTTGGACTGAAACATCATTTGACTTCATCTTTTTGTGGGTTATACTTTTCTAGAATTCATTTTGAGGCATTAAATCATAGTTTTTTGGAGGATAATTGGAAGAGAACAGGTGGGTCTATGTACCTTTTCCACCATTTTGGCTCTGCCTCCCTTTGGAAATATGTATTGCATGAAAGTCCTGGTATAACGTATATCAGATAATTTACCACCTGTGGGCGGGGGGGGGGGGGAAGGAAGGGAAGGAGAGAATCTGAATCATAAAATGTCAGAAAACAATTGTCAAAAATTGTTCCAATATGTAATAGAACCAGAGGCAAGCTGGGTAACTCAGTGGATAGAGCACCAGGTTGGAGACAGGAGGACCTGAATTCAAATCTGCCTCAGACACTTCCTAGCTCTTTGATTCTGGGTAAGACACAATCCTAATTGCCTAGCCCTTGTCCTTTTGTCTTAGAGTTGTTACTAACACAGAAAGTAAAAGTTTAAAAAAAAAAAACTTGCTACGGTCAGAATTTAGTAATATCACAATGACATAAAAGTTCTTTTGAGTTCTTGTGGCTATTACAGCTTTTTGGAATGAGGTTTATGCAACTATCCCGTCCGCGGTATTATACTGACATTTCTCAGATATATTGCAGGTTTGGTCCCAGACTACCACAATAAAGTGAGCCACAAATTTTTTGGTTTCCAAGTACATATAAAAGTTATGTTTATACTATAATATAGTCTCTGAAGTATACAATAGTATTATGTCTAAAAATGTCCATACCTTAATTTAAAAACACTTTATTGCTGAAAAATGCTAACCATCTGAGCCTTCAGTGAATTAGAATCTTTTTTGCTGATGGAGGATCTTGCCTTGATGTTCATGGGTAGCAACAGATCAGTGTGATAGCTGCTGAAGGATGGGGTGGCTGTGGCAATTTCCTAATATAAGATAACAAGGAAGGTTGTATTGATTGACTCCCTTTCACTAGAATACTTAGATGCCATTATAGGGTTGTTAATTGGCCTAATTTCAATATTGTTGTGTCTCGGTGAATAGGGAGGCCTCAAGAAAAAGAGAAATGGAGCAGTCAGAACACATACATTTGTTGATTAAGTTTGTCATCTTATGTGGATGCAATTTGTGGCACCCCAAAACAATTACAATAGATCAAAGATCACTGCTCACAGATCACCAAAACAGATATAATAATAATGAGAAAGTTTGAAATATTGTGAGAATTCTCAAAATGTGACACAAAGTTGCATGAGCACCTGCTTTTGGAAAAATGGAGTCAATAGACTTGCTTGATACAGGGTTGCCACAAACTTTAAAAAAAGCAAAATCTGTGAAGCACAATAAAGGAAAACCAATAAAATGAGGTATGCCTGTAATTTCAAAACAGAAATTACTTCAGAGATCTCTGCAGAAGGGTTATTATAGCAGCTGGCTAGTAGAAAGAGCATTGATTTTGAAGCAGAAGAGCTGCAGTTGTGCCCTTGTGCCATCACTTGCTAGTTATGAAAACTTGGACAAGTTATTTTCCTCTATAGAACTCTTAGTTTCCTGGTCTGTAAAAGGGGGGCCAGAGAGGAGGGAAGTGCCAGGAGTGATCCTGCCAGGTCTAAAAGGCTGTGATTCTATGAATTGGGTCACATGGAGTAGCTAGGCTTTTCAAAAGAAGCAAAAAAAAAAAAAAAAAAAAAAAACCATTTTAAGGCATATTTCCTAGAGTCTGGACTGCACATCTGATAGCACTGTCCAACTGGCTTTGGGAAGGGTGCATAGATTTGTATGAAACCACCACATATCCAATAGAGCTCAATCTAATCAAGAACTAAGCCTTTTAAGAACAGCATTTTTGCTTTTAGATTTGACTGGGGTCCACAGCAGGGAACAACCAGTCTTCATTGTTAAGTCAGCCTGAGCTCTAAAGAAGCTCCCATCTGTAAGACTGAAAATGAATGAATACTCATTTAAGTATTTAAATGTATAGGATTTAATAACAACAAAGTGAGAGAGAAAAGGGGTTCCTTCAGCCGAGTGAGCAGAGCAAACAGCCAGAGACCCAGCAGCCTACCATGCTCCAGACAAAGCCCCACAAATGTCCCCTCAGTGTGGGTTTCAGCAAATTTATAAACAAACCCAAGCCAAGGCACAACACCTAGACTCAAGACAAGGGAACCCTGGGAAGAGTAAAGAATGCTGGGAAATGAAGTCCCCAGGGTACAATTTTTTTTTTAACTTTTTATAACCCTTCCCTTTCATCTTGGAGTCAATACTATGTATTGACTCCAAGGCAGAAGAGTGGTAAGGGGTAGGCAATGGGGGTCAAGTGATTTGCCCAGGGTCACACAGCTAGGAAGTGACTGAGGCCACATTTGAACCTAGGACTTCCCGTCTCTAGGCCTGGCTGTCAATCCACTGAGCCACTCAGTTGCCCTTGCCAGGGTACAAATTTTAAAAACACACACGTCCAATATTGTGGTAGAGATCCTGGTATCTAAAATCATAATCAGGGTTATGAAATGTTAATAATGTCTGGATTCACATGAAGCTGATGGCAAGAAAATTTCACTTTTTTAAAATTCCTCAGAAAACCTAGGGAATCTTCATTTCCTAAGGACATTAAAGCCAGAAACTACTCTTCCAAAGATAGTATGAACATAAACCAAGGAAGAGTATTTACTGCTACTGTTAAGTTGTAACTGCTGTTGGGAAGCTATATTTGAAGGAATTAGAAAGAAAATCCATTTCTCTCTGATAATCTGAACTTTAGACTCCTTTCTTTTGTTTCATTTTCTTCTCTAACATTCTTTCTTTTTTTTTTTTCACACTACCTGAATGTCTTTGTTGTTGGTTGTTTTGTTTGTTTGTGTGTTTGTTTTTGTCTTAGAATCAATACTAAGTATCAGTTCCAAGGCTAAAGAGAGTTAAGGGCTAGGCAACAGGGGTTAAGTGACTTGCCCAGGGCAAGGACCTGTTTGTACAAAAATATTTATAGCTGTGTTTTCTGTGGTGGCAAAAAATTAGAGAATGAGAGAGTGTTCCTCCATTGGGGAATGGCTGAACAAATTGTGGTGTATGATGGTGATGGAATACTATTGTGCTGCTGCTGTTGCTGAATGATGAATTGATGGTTTTTTCTTTTTTCCTTTTTATAATTTTTTCTCTTAAAAATATTTTTCCATGTTTACATATTTTATTTTCTCCACTCCCAGATCCAATCAGCATTTCCACTGGGTTATATAAATGTTATCACTTATACCTTTTCCCAGCATTGATGGATTTCTACAAGAATTACACAAACTAATGCAGAGGGAAATAAGCAGAACCAGAAGAACATTATACATAGTAACTGAAACATTGTGGGACAATCAAATGTAATAGACTTTGCTACTGTGAAAATAGGATTACTCTCCCCTCACCTACTTTTTTTTTTAAACATTTATCTTCCGGCTTAGAATCTATACTCTGTATTGGTTCTAAGACAGAAGAGTTGTAAAGGCTAGGCAAAGGGGGTTAAGTGACTTGCCCAGGATCACACAGCTGGGAAGTGTCTGAGACCAGATTTGAGCCAGGACCTGTCTCTAGGCCTGGCTCTAAATCCACTGAGCCACTGAGCCACCCAGCTGCCCCCTCCCCTCACCTACTTTTAAATTTAATCACCAGAAGCTATATACTCTATTTAACTCCTAAGTGGGGGGAGGTTTACAACCCACGTGCTAAAGTGGATGACAACTCAAATGACTGACTGCCCCTTGGGCAGTCCTAAGCAAATTTATAGACCGTAATTGGTCCCTGAAAAGTGGAGAAAGGCACAAGAAGTGATGAAAAGAAGGGTCTTTAAAAGTGGCTACAACTTCCTGTGAGAGGAGGAGTTCAAGCTCTTTCAAGGCTGTGGAGGCCAGTGGAGAATCATCTTCTTCAGCGTGGACTCTAGCATTTAGTAAGACTGCTCTGAGATCTTCTTCCCTTGGATTTTGGATTGGTGAGTGGAAAAATCTGACATTTTCCTGGCTTTCAGAGAGATTAACACCAGATAGACCTCCCTCTTTGAGGAGGCTGAGTGGGTGAAACTTTTGCTTAATTTACCTCTGAGCCCTCCTGCTGGGGCTTCTGGAGCTCTGCCAGAGTAGAGCCAGGGGCCAGAGCAAATATTTAGGGTGATAAGCCAGACTTCTCACTCTGCCCTCTTTAACATTCCTCTCCTTTCACTCTTTCCCTCCTTTTTGTAAATAAATTGCTAAAAAGTAATATTTTTGACTTGAGACATATTAATCTTTATAATATTGGAGACCACATTCTCTTATATTTAGTCCAACCACAAATTTATTCCCTACACTACTAATAGCAATGCAATGATCCAGGATAATCCCAAGGGATTTATAAGAAAGAATGGTATTCACATCAAGAGAAAGAACTGTGGGAGTAGAAATGCAGAAGAAAAACATGATTTATCACTTGTTTATATGAGTATGTGATTAAGGGTTTTAAGGACTGCTCTTTTCCAAAAATGAATAAAATGGAAATGGGTTCAAGTGACTATATATATATATATATATACTTGTAGGGGAGAGGACTAAGGGGAGGGAGAAAACATGAATCATAGAACCATGGAAAAAATTTAAAAATACTTTTTAAAAAATGTGACTTGCTCAGGATCTCATTGTTAGGAAGTAACTGAGGTCAGATTTGAACTTAGGATCTTCCTGTCTCCAGGAACCACCTAGTTGCCTTGGTAAAATATTTTTGTTTATTTGTCCAATTTTAAAGAGGCATCCTAAATTTTGTTATATTGCACCCCACTGATGAATTTTCAGCATTGTCATAGTTAATTCTTTAAGGTGATTTTGCTTCTTTTCTGTGTGCTGTTCTTTTTTTTTTCTTTCATTAAGAAAGTTTTGGCTTGATATTTGATGATGGCATTTAAAAATTATTTATTTGGAATATTTTTCCATGGTTCCATGATTTATGATTTTTCCCACCCCTCTTTCCTCCTCCCTCCTGGAGCTGATAAGCAAATCCACTGGGTTATATAGTGTTTGATGATGGTATTTAACACACAAAAGAGAACTGAAAATGGGGAAGAGAGGACTGTATCTGGTAGGATAGCATATTTCTTCAAATCCAGGCAATTAGTAACAGGACTAGAAGGAGAACAAAGTCAGGCCAGTTTAGGATCTTTCACAAAATAGAAACTTCATCAGGAACTTAGCAGTGGAAGAAAAGATGTAGGTCTTTCACAAAAATAACCTAGGGTAAGCCACTGCAAAGATTTCAAAGCTGTTCTAAGACAAAGTTATCTCCTCTCCCTCCTTCCCCCCTCCCCCCACTGCCCTGAGAGAGGTTCTAGGATGAGTTAGCCAAGGAAGGGGCATGATTCTGAGGTCCAAAAAGTCAGGAACTAGGCAGGGAAGAGAATTTCTATGTTTATAGGCAATAGGGAAGCAGCTAGGAGTCAGGGAATGATTAAAGAGAAGTAAAAAAGGAGATGAGCTCAACTATTGAGTCTTGAGCAATCTGATGGAAAAGATGGAATGAAATGGGATCAGTGTAGGGAGAAGGATCTGCCTGGGCAAGAAGGGCCACTTCTTCATAGAATGGGAGTGTAGGCAGAGAAAGCAGAAGGCATTGGGTTGATGTGAGATGAGAAGGGGACAAAAGTAAGACTTTGGCTGATGGTTTCGACTTTTTTTCACTGAAATAGCTGAGAGGCCTTTTTTTTTTTTTTTTTTTGTCAGCTGAGAGGGCAAGGTCAGGGGGAGCTATGGAAAGTTTGAGGAAAGATGAAAATGTTTGGAAAAGGTACTGTGGTGAGTGGGATAATGAGTTATTTAGGAAATTGTAAAAGGCTGTATAGTTGGAAGATCTTGAACCCCTGGAAGAACTTGAACCCCAGGATTCCTTTCTGTATTTACCCACAATTCCTTTTCCTTTCTGTTTACATGTGTCTTTTGCATGATGATATAGAAGTTTTGGGTAATGCCCCTCTCCCTCTCTTTTCCACATCAATTGAGTTGTGACTGATCTTTGTTGCCCTAGCTCTCTCTTCCACATGAAGTGAGCAGGGAATGTTACCTGTGATCTCTAGCTCTCTAGTTAAATATTAATAAATCTCTATAAATATTATACTTTGGAGATATTGAATATTAATTTTAAAATCCACAATTTGATGACTTTACAAAGGGACCCCAGAGCCTAATCTATAGGTAAGTAGGAACTCCCCGCCACCCCAGTCTCCAGGACTTCCTGCCCTCGCAAAAGGCGGGAAGCCCCTCCAGGCTCCCACTCCATCTACTACCTTTTGGATCCTTTGCACCCCCCACACACACACATCTTTCCTGTTCTCCCTTCTTCTCTGTCCATTCTTTCCTCTACCTCCTCCTTCCTTCCAGATCCCCTGCAGCTCCTTCACTGAGCCCTCCAGCAGGGCCAGTGTGCCCAGCAGCTGCACTTGGCTCAGGGTTTCCCAGCTGCCTCCAGCCTCTGCCTCCTCAAGGTGCTGCCTTGAGCTGCTGCTAGCTCATGCAGCTGGTCCACCACCTGGCATTGTTGCAATGACTGTCCCTGCTTCTGCCACTTCTTCCATGATTGGTAAACTTAAAAGACTCCCTCTCCATCTCTTAGCCCCAGTGTGAGGGGAAGTCCCTTTCCTTGCAGGGCAGCTGGTTACCTCCTAACCTCTACCAGGCTCTTTGCCTTGGTAGGTGAGGTCCTGACCTTTTTCACCCACCCCAGCTTGCATCCTAGCTCCCTCCCTGCCCCAACTTCGGTTTCAAAAAACAAGGAAACTGCTTCAACTTCCAGTTTCTAGCTTCAATGGCTTTTAGACCCTTTTAGACCTCTGAGCAGCAAACCCAACCTGCTTTGTAGTAATATCCTCCATTTTGGATTCTGGCAAACATAATCACACCCCTTACTACCACCCACCACCATAAACCCACCCCCTACCCTAACCCTACCCCTTACTCCCACCCTCTACCCTAACTATACCCTTACCCCTCCCTGTTGTAGTGTTGCCTCTTAGCCACCAGAGGCCAGTATTGAGCACTCAGTTTCCCCCTGCCTTTTTCCTGCTGAGCTATAGTGGCTGTTTTCTGCCACCAGAGGGCAGCAACACCCAAAACAAACAAACAAATAAAAGTATTACAAATAAAAAAAAATTTTTTTGCAAAGCAAACCCAACAAAATCATATAACATCACATCACATAAAATAAAATGACAGATACCCCTTACCCTGCCTCTACCCCAAATAAGAAAAAAATATTAAAAAAATTTTAAAAATAAAAATGCATATATAAATAAATATATACATTGAAAATTATTCTCTTTTCCAATTTCCTTTGATCTACCCTTTTGATTGCAATGATCAACAGTATGAATACTACTCTACAAGAAACTCTTCTGGCTTTTGACCAATTAGGAACCTTTAAGGTTCTAGATGGCCTCCTTCTCCTTATGTTGCTTGGAATTTTCCTTTTTCAATTGTTTTCTGTTAAGTCACAAGCTTCCCTACAGAGAATGCAGGCCTCCCAATGGAGAATTCAGGCCAACATGCAAGTTCAATTGAACAATTTCATGCATTACTTCCAAGGTCAAATGGCAAAGGAAGATTCCCTCTGACACATGTCTGATTTTTGTAAACCTGTTTCTGAGTCACTAAGAGAGGAAAATCCTATTTCTCCTGAAATAGAGATGAAAGGCCCCTTTACTATATCCCAGGTGCAGAACTTCCTCTCTCATACTCTGAACCACCTCTCTCGTGCTCTGCAACTCCTGGCTAAACTTACCTGCCCTGATCCTTCTCCTAATGGCTCATCCTCCCCTGTTTCTCCTACCCCACAACCATTGAATGATTCCTATGAAGGCCTTTTCCCCTTAAGGGAAGCGCCCACAATAGGACGCAATGGAGATGTGGTAAACCTAAGACAACATACACCTCAAGATATAAAAGAATTGCTATCTAATACTCCCACTTTTGAAGAAGAACCATAACTGGTAACTAAAAAAATGGCTGACATATTTTTCCAATATAATCCATTTTACAAAGATGTTGAAATTTTGCTCAAGGCTTTTCTAACAGAATGTGAGAAAAATAAGATCATCTCTCATGTTAACAAAGTCCAAGGGTCCAATGCAGCATGCTAGCCATCCCAGGATCCTGAATGGGACTATAACAAATCTGAGGATTATTTGCAATTATATCATTGTAGGGAGGCCATTATTAATGCAATGTGAGAATGCTCCAAAAATACAGATGCATGGACCAAATTTGAAAGCCTTAAACAATATGATGATGAAATACCCTCACAATTCATGGATAGGCTCATTGAGCTTGGAAGCAGATATCTTGAACTTGATTTTTCTAAAGAAAGCGATATTAAGCAAAATAAGGCAACACTTTGTCCACAACAGTTGCAAAGTGGTCCAGGATTATTTTAAAACGCATTGCCCAAAGTGGCCTCATATGAATCTGGACAAATGAAGAAAAACTGCTGTTTATCTAAAGGTCATAAAGAAAAACAGGAAGAGAATAATAATTTAATGGAAATGTTTCAAAAGAAACTAGACTCTTTAAGTGGTAAAAGAGGGCATGACACCCAACCAATGGCACTTGCCCCTCTTCAAGAATCTTACTATCAGTCCTTTATATGCCACTTATGTGCAAAAAGGGGTCACATTATGATGAAATGTAGGAATTGGAAACAAGCAATTAGAAATAATAACTTCAGAAATTACAACTTTAGAAATAATAACAATTATAGAAATAACAATTATGGAAATAATAATTACAATAATGATTTCAGGAATCACAACTTTAGAACTGATAACAATTCTAGGAATATGAATCATGCAATTGATGACTCATACCAAATGACTCCCCAACAGTATATCTTGAGTGGAGCTCATCCCTGAGCCACCCAGGGTACTACTGCCCTTCAGGGGGGAGCCCAAGGAACTACCCAAAGATTATGAAGGAATACGGGGAGGGGTGTGGGGTTGGGCACAGGAATCAGAGATAACAACCTTTAATTTTCCAGACCTTGATGTCTTACTACCCATTGTCCCTATCCACTGCCCTAACCCCCCCATACTGATGAGCCCCATGTAACATTAAAGGTTGGTAACACCTATTATTATTGTCTTTTGGACACTGGAGCTTCCAGGTCTATATTGAAGAGTACACCTGACTCAGATTGCAGTTCCATAGGATCAATAAATGTAATGGGGGTATTAGGAACACTCCAACAGGTTCCAAAGCTTTCCCCTAGAATGGTGTCTGTAGGACCCCTACATGTGGAGCACTCTTTCTTCTTGATGCCTGGCTCCCCTTTAAATTTGCTGGGGAGAGATCTTTTATGTAAGCTTAGAGCCACAATAACTTGCTCTCCAGATGGCTCTATGTCACTGGAATTGCCTGAGGAATCCTTGACTTTGCTCCCTGTACTTCTTTCAGATAGTCATGAGATGAAGGAGTCTCTCACTTTTGAAATCCCAACTGACATACCTGAGTCTCTCTGGGCCACATCATTTTCTGATGTTGGCCTACTTAAATTGGCTGTCCCTGTCCAAATTAAAACTAAATCTAGCCCACCTCCTTCCATTCCTCAGTACCCTCTCTCTAAGGAGGTAATAAAGGGCATTACCCCAGTAATAAATTCACTAATCGACCAAGGCATCATAATTACCTGTAAATCTGAATATAATACACCCATCCTGCCTGTTAAAAAGCCAAAATTGGGGCTTGATGGCAAGTATCTCTATCGATTTGTCCAGGATTTGAGGGCTGTGAACAATCACGTTATAAAGAGACACCCTGTAGTTTCCAAGATAAATATTATTTCTATTATTCCTAGCACAGCTACATACTTTACAGTAGTAGACTTGTGCTCAGCCTTCTTTTCCATACCTAGGATTCCAGGTATATCTTTGCTTCCACCTGGAAAGGTTCCTATAGACCTGGGTTTGTTTATCTCAAGGTTTCATGGATCACCCTCCATTGTTCACACAAATTCTTAACTGCTGATACAGATGTCATTAAATTTAAATATAGCCTTTTAATCCAATATATCAATGATTTGCTCTTGGCTTCACCAAATGCTGAAGCACGCCAAGAGCATAGCAAGCATCTCCTTTTGGAGCTACATAAGAGAGGCCACAAGGTCTCCAAAGACAAAGTTCATTGGTGTCTCCCCAAAGTACAATATTTAGGTTTCATTTTAACTGTTGGGTCCTGTTTAATTTCTCCTAAATATATTGAAAGTATCCAAAAATTAAGTGCTCCTGCCACTAAAAAGCAATTGTGGGCGTTTCTTGGAGCAACAGGATTTTGTTGACAGTGGATCCCTTGCTATGGGGAAATCACTAAGCCCCTTGTATCACTCAGAAAAAACTCAGTCCCTGAACCACTTAAATTGGAAAAGGAACACTGAACAGCTCTTTCAAATTTAAAACAGGCTATCCTGTCTGTCCCTGTTCTAGGCATCCCAAATTATGACAAACCATTTACCGTATTTGTCCATGAACAGAAAGGGATAGCTTCAGGTGTTCTAACTCAACTTTTGGGACCTGCTCAATGCCCAGTAGCCTATTATTCAGCCCAGCTGGATCCAGTAGCTTCAGAAGCATCACCATGCCTTAGAGGAGTAGCTGCCACAGCTTTATTAGTAACCAAATCTGCTGATCTGGTATTAGGATGCCCTCTGACCATAATGTGCCCACACGAGGTAGAGGCATTGTTGAGACATGGAAAACAGGCATTTACTAATCAAAGGATTACAAGATATGAGATAACCCTATTGAATAATGAACATGTTACCTTAAAATGCTGTGGAGTTCTTAATCCTGTAACCTTGCTCCCTGCTTTGCCAACTTCTGGAGAACCTTTACACAATTGTACATCTTTAGTGTCTATTGCTGATAAGCCTCGTAATGACTTACTGGATTCCCCTTTGGATAATTCAGATATATTTATTATTTACAGACAGTTCTTCCTTTATGAGAGATGGCGTGTGCTGTACAAGAGCTGTGGTAGTTACTGAATTGGATACTCTTCGGTCAGCTTCCTTACCTTCACATGTAAGCACACAAGGTGCAGAACTCACAGCTTTGAAACATGCCTGTATCATTGCAAAGGATAAAAGGGTCACAATTTACAGACTCCCAATATGCATTTGGCATATGCCATGCCATTGGCATGTTATGGCTTCAGAGGGGATTCTCAACATCAGCTGGAAAATGTATTGCCAGTGCAAACTTTATTACTGAACTTCTTTCTGCCCTCCAGCTCCTCAAAGCCAAAGCTGTTGTTCACTGCTCTGCACACACAGGTGGCACTGACCCTGTCTCCAGGGGAAATGATCGAGTAGATGTTGCAGCCAAACTAGCAGCCTTAGAAGGACCTGAATTAATTTTGCCACTAACAATTACTGATGATTTAGATCTATTCCTTTCCTATAATGACAAGGACTTGAGAAAATGGAAGCAAAAATTTAAAGCTAAATAGATAAATGGAGTATGGGAGTCATCTGAAGGCAAACCCCTGCTCCCTAGAGCTTTCTATAACCAAATTTGTCACTCCATCCATAAACATGGTTGTTTCAGCACCCAAGGTCTTGTAGACTGTTAAAAAGAGTATGGATAGCACCTGGAATAACTACAATTGCCTCCATAATATGTACAGCTTGTCCTACCTGGCAGGCCTTTAATCAACATGCCTTTCAAGGAAAAGCCTTTGGTGGACAGCCTCTCGCTTATACACCATTTGAGCATTTACAGATTGATTTTATCTTTATGCCAAAAGCTGGCCAGTATAAATTTTGTCTGGTTATAGTTGATCAGCTCACCAGGTGGTCTGAAGCATTTCCTACTGCTTGGGACAGCAGCTTTTGTTGGCAAAGTTCTTTTGAAAGAAATTATTCCTTGTTTTGGCCTGCCAGCATGTATTGATTCAGATAAAGGAACTCATTTTACTGATTTGGTCTTATTGCAAATTTATTCATGTTTGGGGATAACTCCTAAATTTCATACACCATATCATCCTCAGAGCTCCAGCCAAGTTGAAAGAATGAATAAAGAACTTAAAACTATGATTGGCAAATTGAGCGTGGAGACTCATTTAAAATGACCCAAAATTCTACCTCTGGTCCTATTTTATCTCAGAAGCAGACCCAGAGGTGATTTACACATCTCACCATTTGAGATGCTATTTGGACATCCACTATTCAGGCACAACCATTTACCACTGCCTATACCTCATTGTTAGGAGGGGTACAAGCATTGCCCCCTGTATATGACAATTACAAACAATATTGCGAGAACTCCATGATCTATTATAAGGGCCCTTCTGTTCCTAAACTTTCTAGTGTTTTCAATAGGAATGGATTTTGCATTTTGTCAAAGGCTTTTTCTGCATCTATTGAATCATGATTTTTATTAGTTTGGTTGCTGATATGGTCAATTATGTGGATGGTTTTCCTAATGTTAAACCAGCCTTGCATTCTTAGCATAGATCCCACCTAGTTGCAGTGAATAATCCTTGTGATAATTTGCTGTAGTCTCTTTGCTAGAATTTTATTTAAGATTTTTGCATCTATGTTCATTTAAGAAGATTGGTCAGTAGTTTTCTTTGTTTTTGAGTAAATTCATCTTTAAGACTTTGCACAGATGTTTACATCTGCTACAATCTAAACATTATCACTGCTGGAAATCTTTGATGACAATAATTAACTCAGTATATTTGATTCCACAAAATCTTTTAGGCCTTTAAATTATGATACAGAAAAAAACATGACTTAAATAATCTTTAATGGACATTGAAACATAGATGAGAAATACATATCCCTTTGGAACTTCTAGATTAAATTCAATTTTTAGTTTTACAAAATAGTTTGATGAGATTATTCTAATGAGATAATATCCATACTTACATCACTTCCACTTTAAATTGCCTACATTTGAAGGTATATATTCTAGCTCTCTAAAATAATAGACAAGCTTTGTACTTAAAAACCAAAAGTGAAGGAGAAATGCATGTCATCTTGGGCACGTTATCATCTGAGAATCACCAAAGGAAAGGATCAACTTAATATTAGTATGTAATATTTGGATTAGTAATCTAGAGTATTATTCATATTTTCTATTATGCCAAGTTCAATAAGGAAAGGAGAGAATGGGTGCAAACAGGTAAGAGAGATTTTGCAGAGAGCAGTGTACAAGACATTGCCACATGTCCTAGAACCACAGAGCCGATTCTGGAATCCAGGAAATATATAAAACAGGACACAGAGAGCTGCCGTGGGGCTTTTGGACTTCCTGTTGGGGAAATAGCCTGAAGCTGACAACTTCCTTTTGCTTGGGATCTCTACAAGTTAGGAGGGGTTTGTTTCCTTTCCCCTTGAAGCCTATCTATCCTGCTGTTCTGTTTTGGATTCATCCTGCTTACCTGTGATCCACTCATGTTCTAGTGTCCTGAGTTTTCCCAACTGCTGTGAAGATCTCTGCCGGTCAGCCAGCAACTGTCTGTGAGAAGGCCTAAAGCCATCTTGGGCTTAACCTGAAGAGGGTTGAGCCCTGAAACAAAGGGGGTCAGCCTAACTGCTTTGAAAGACTATAAAATCTAACCAAATGTTATCTGGGAGGATTATTAGCTCAGGTAGTTAGTTAGCTGGGATTTTCTAGACAGCCAGAGTAGCAGTAGGCAGCAGGAAGACCAGAAAACCCTTTGCAGGGTTCATAGAAAAAGGGGGGGAGTTAGTTAGAACCCCTTAGATCAGGGTATCCTATTCCCTAATCCTCCATTCTAGTTTACCTTGGTTAAAATCAACCCTGAATTGTTTTGTAAATTGTCTAAGAGTTTGAGAAGTACGCTGAGCCCTGTGGAGATCTGTCTGTGCCTCATCACTGTGGGATACCCTCAATCTTGGTATCTCACCACTACAAAACAACCATACAGACTATCCACCTATTTTATAAGGAAACTGGACTAATAATCATTTGCTAGAAGTTTAATTTACTTTAAGAAAATTATACATGAAAAAGCTCAGACTTATACAAAGTATAAATTAAAGAATCATAATTTGCTTTACAAAACAAAAGGTTTTTAGAATCAGAAGATGAAAAACTGGGATCCTTTTAAAAGCAAAACTCCTTAGGGCACGTAAAAGATTTTTATTTGAAAAAAATTTTATATACAATTTTAAGCACATGCTCTCTTTGAAAAGTGAAGCACATAAGTTACAATATAAAAGGAATACTTTAAGAGTTCAAAGGCAAAAAGGGCTAAAATTCTCATGAAATCATCAAAATACAATTATAATATAATTTAATAATTCTCATGCAGGTCAGTTTTAATCCAGATTAATTGGGAATTCAGAGAAGTCTGAGTTTACAGATATAAGATTAAACTGATAACTATGTGCCAACACTTTTTTTGACTTGACTATCAACCTTTCATGTGCCAGTTTAGACTTTTTCTGAGTGTTGAAACTTTAAATATTAGCACACTGCTATGCAAATGGTAATTTGGACAGGCTTTCTTAAAAAAGATTTCAACCT
The DNA here is from genome assembly GCF_016433145.1 of Gracilinanus agilis. NCBI lineage: Eukaryota > Metazoa > Chordata > Mammalia > Didelphimorphia > Didelphidae > Gracilinanus > Gracilinanus agilis. The sequence goes on along the minus strand of NC_058130.1, from coordinate 632,735,249 downwards.
GAAAGCAACACAATTTTAATAACTACAAAAGCAGAAAGGAGATTAAGTATTGGAGAAACACAAAAAAATTCAATAACGAGCCAGGAATGAGAAGAATTACTATAGGTTAACAATGATTCAGTGCAATAGGCCTTGTTAAACATGCAAGGTAGTTATTTTTGTTTTTACCCTGGAGTTCTGAAGTATAATCAAATAACCAAAATATTTTTAGTGAGCATAGGTGCCTTAAAAGTATTAGTACCTTTCTCACCCAATAAATGCTAATAACAAACTCAATATAATGAGGACACTGCCTAGAAAATGAGCATATTAAGGAAATGTTAGCATAATTTCCCAGAGAAAGTGGGCAAAAATGGATAACTTTTTGAAAAGGAGTTAATTATCAAGGCACTTAATTTTAATAGGTTTGAAATACCAAAGACAAAGTATATTTGGATTTCCTTCACAAATACTTCTCATTCTCAAAAGCATGAACGCTGCTTAGATTGCTAGGACATATAATTAACACATAAAGGGAAATTATAAATGACCCAAGTGAGGACATTATTTCATAAGCAGACAACAGCACATGGAGTTGATACTTCCACCCAAAATTTTCCAGGTTTTGATGTGGCTTAACTACATACTAAAATTGAACACAGTTCAGGTATTTCTTTTTAACAGCTACTGCGTAAAAATATTTTCTAAATAAAGTTCAACTGGAAATTCTTTCATATAAATCAAAGAATCTGTTTAACAAAGCCAACTAATGGAAGTAAAAGAAAACATTATTTAAAAAAGGCCTCAAAATGACTCAGTGCAACATAAGACAATGATAATATCAAACATCAGTGAAAAGGTAACTTATTTGATGCTGCACTGGGAGGCCAATTTCCCATTACTGTTTTTATTCCTCCTCTAATATAGAGATATAGATTGCTTTTAGGACTGTATTTCTTGACATCCTCAATGTATATACTATTACAGAATTTACTACATACTCTGATAATCTTGTGAAGTGAAGCATAGTAGATAATATTTGTTCAATTAACAAGTTCAACAATGTCATAAGGTATAAAGCAAAAGACTACTATTAATGTAAAAATGTTGGGACCAGGTCAAAGGTTTTGATAGTTTATTAATAGAAAGGATAAGGTGAGAGATTAGAGAGGATGGAAATAGATCACTCTAAAGAAAAGCTGTTAACATATATTCTCCATTTAGCTGGCTTTTGGTCTACCAGTGGTTCCCAAACTTTTTTTGCCTACTGTCCCCTTTCCAGAAAAAATATTACTTAGCCCACTGGAAATTAAATTCTAAAAAATTTTTAATAGTAATTAATAGGAAAGATAAATGTATCTGTGGCCATTACTGCCCCCTGGATTGCTGCAGCACCCACCAGGGGGCAGTAGCGCCCACTTTGGGAATCACTGGTCTATACTCTTCTGCAGTAGTGCTAGCAGTCCTTAGTTCAAACTCAGAAGTCGAAAAAGAGGGCTTCTCCACAGCAGTGTTGTACACTGATGCTCCAGCTGATGCAAGGGGATGTCCGGGGATGCCAGGCCATTGTGGGTGCCATTAGGGTGGGTGGGAGCTATTTTCCCTCACATAATCCCCAAGAAGTACAAGTAGTTTTATTGAAGATACTTTACTATAATTACAGAATTATACATGTCAAAATTTAGACTAGTGAAACTGATTCTATGTTCATGACAACTCTATCAACACTGAATATACTCTTCATTTGATAGCCATAAAAGAACACACATGATTTTTCAAAAATAATTCATGCCTAATGAAGACAAAATTTTTCCTTCTAATGTAGTTTATAGTAGTGATGTAATTTCAGTGCTACTCTAAAAACTGAACATTCTGAAAAAAAATTTGTGCAAGAGTATGAAAAAAAACAACAACTAAGCACTATCTCTATATCCTGAACATAATATATGTACAGGTTGCCACTTCTCATAAATCACACTGATGTCTTAGCAAATATTGAAAGCTATTAAAGAGATCTCAAGAAGACTTGTAAATTTGATGAATGACAAATTTGTAAAGCTGATTAAAATTACCATTTAGTCTTTAATATTTAAGTTTTTAGGAGAGCTTGTTAAATGATAAAGACTTTCTAATTTATTTAATAAGTGCACAGATGTGGTTAAGAGCTGAGATCATGAGTAATTTTAAGTCTTTTTTAGTGCATATGTAGTCTTATTTTGGGATGGGTTATATTAAGGAGCTTCAATTTCCTTTAATAGAGCCAAGAAGTTAAGACAAAATAATTTATACCACTATAGTAGCTGGCAACAGACTAAATTGCATGAAAAATTCTGACAAGAAACATCCAAGCAAATTTTATTTCCAATATTTATATTTTTAAATATTTAACAGCCTTTGAGAAATGCATATTAAAAATGTAGGCACCAATAATTATTTTTAATCATGATTAAGCTGATATCAAATGTATGACATTTTACTGACAAAAAATTAACTACATAATAATACAGAATTAAAATGTATTATGCAATGGATATATTAAAAAAAGTAATGTACTCACTTATAAGCAATATTTAAGGAAAAACCAAACTATTTGTATGAATATCATAAATATTTGGATTTTGGACACAAGACAGAACAAAAAACTTCATGTAATTTTAAAAGACTACTTCCCTTTGTATAATGCCCATTTAAAATTATACTATTTATCTTTACATCTATTGTTTTCCTTAATTCTTTATTATAAGGATTAGTAAAGTTATATGCCATGGTATCCAGGACAAAAAGAATTCCCTTATAGACCAAATGAGTTATAGCAAGGTTTCACTGCTTTGCAATTATATATTCAAATCCAGGATATTCAAATCCATATGATAATAGGGTTCTAATATATTTTATTTAGATAAACATCTACAGGGAAGATGTGATAATACTTTAGAAGGTAAAATATAGAATGACCAATGCAAAAAAAAGTTATGTTACTGGCATAGTAAAAATTGGAAGATTTGCTACATTATCAACATTGTAAGTTTTGATGTTATTTTACCTAGAAAATTCTGGGTTTGGAAACAAATTAAGGGGAAAAGAATGAAAAAAAAAAAACATTTCAAAGGTCCAAACTTTGATCTGCAAAAGAATACACAAGTAGGAAAATAGCGTCCCATTTTTCTTCATGTCACACTGTCTTTGAAAGGAAGGCTTTGCTATTTTTCAAGACTGGAAGGATATCACAGTGTTGATTTTATATACAAAGTAAGATCTGTTCCAGTATACTCTAGTGAAATAATTCACATATGGAGAATAGTTAATTTTGATCTCATGGCAAAATCGTCCATATTTTGAGTAGGTAAAACTGTCACCTTCTTCACAAACCACCTATACCAAAAGATACAAAACAGCAAGTTAAAAATGTTTGCTTCAGCTCTATAAGTAGCAAAACTTTCAATGAATAACTACATCACTGATATAGATGCCATTTCAATACTAAATTTTATGAGCTACATGCATGTCATGTCAATCTTAAAAACTGACATTTTGAGGTATTTTCAGATTGCAAAGCACCTTCTCTAATTTGATTCTCCTAACAATCCTTTGGAGGTAAATACTATAGGTATTGTTTCCATTTTACAGATAAGGAAACTGAGGCTCATGGCAAGTAGGTGTGAGAGGCAAGATCTAAACCATCATTCCTGACTCCAAGTCCAACGCACTTTTCATTGAACCACAAAGTCTTCCTATTAATCTCCAAGTAAAAGTTTTAATTTGTCACCACAGCATAGCCTCTATACGAATTAGTTAACACTTTGGCTCCACAACAGGACTGTTCTAATGTATAGTTATTGTCAACTCTCAGTCATCTGAGTGGGGAAATAAGATTCCTGTGGTTTACTTTACATTCCATTCTCCTTTTTGGACTATTACTGAGCAAATAAGAAATGGAAAGGAAAAGTATGCTTAAGGCAGAGTTTTTGCACAATATGAGAGAAATATGGTTATTGATTCTAAGATGGAAGGTAAGGGTTAAAAAAATATCTAAAAGTCATGATGATAGGTAATGTTATACATAAATGTAGTACTTCCTTATCAAGAAACTAAGATAGAAAAGAGAAGAAAAGTAAACTTATAGAACACCAATCTTCACCAATAAATTGTTCCAGGGACGTGGAACAAAGTATGCTCCTAGCTAGGAGGGAAAAAAGAGATTTTAGTTGTCAGCAAACAAGATGGACTGAGTCAAGGTGACATCATGGACTTTTCTGAAGTAAAGGATGGTTCTGAGTGTGCCTCTCAGAGGGTTCCACTTGTCAGGTATCCCAACTCCCCAGGCATTTTAGATGCCAGAGATAGTTTTACTGCAGACTAGGATGAAAGAAGACCTAGTAAGAATAGGGAATTGATATAAATGTATAAATTAAATTGGCATATCTAAGTCTGCAAATAATAGTAACAAACATTGTATATTGTTTTATTATTTATACATTGTATATTGTATATTATTTTAAATGTAAATTCTAAAAATCAAATTTTGAAAATCAAATTTTGAACTTCATTTTCTCATGTTACAGTAAACATAAGTATTCAGTCTTCCAAACAGTTACTTACATGGCCATTTGCAATATCCAACAAGTCTTTAACCCTACACCCTCTCATGGTTCCCACTTCATTGCAGATAGCATCTTCTACAATCAAGTAGTTAGCTTTGTAGGACGTAAGTATCTTATAAATATCTTCAGCAGACCTCTTTGAGTAGATTTGATAGATCTATCAGATTGGAGAACAAAATAATAATGACTTGAAAATATATGAAAGTGCCAATCATCTGATACTTACTTACTCAACACCTTTGTGCACAAATCTGTGGGGGGCCAGAAGCACCCTAAACAAGGCTTCTGTCAGTGAGGAACTTGTTCAGTTGTGGGGAGTAGACTACTTTTAGAGTTTGGAAAAAGTTCAGTTTTGTACAAAATGTAATTCCTAGGGTTAGAAGTTAGAACGAGAAAGGACTTTACAGATCATCTTTTCCAACACCTTTTTAGGGTTTTTCATATATAATTTTAATTTCCTGAAAGTCAGGTCTATTATTTTATTTGCTACATGTGGCACCTAGCTAAAGAAGAACTTAAAAAATTATGATTTAAATATTTGTTGAGAAAAAATACTGAGATACTTATATTTCAAAATACTCCACAAAGAAAAGAGTGAAGAAAGTATGGCAAAGGTAGCAAATATCAGTCATTTAGTGGATTCCTACAGTGCTTTGTCTTGGAAATATAAAAATGCTAAATCAACCCCAAATTTCAGCTGTTTGATGTTTTTTCAATCATAGGAAATTATTATTCTGTATTTAAATTAGTAAGATAGGAGATATTGATTTCTAAGTTATGCCTATCTTAAATCCAAAATGCTTTATCTTGGAATCAATACTGAGTGTTGGTTCCAAGGCAGAAGAGCAGCAAGGGCTAGGCAATTGGGGTTTAGTGACTTGTCCAGGGTCACATAGCTAGGAAGTGTCACTGCATCCATTAACCTAAAGGATCCTGCCTGGGCAACTATTATAAAGGAGAGAGGTGTCATCCTTTAGGTCAATGGATGATATCCCTTCAGGACCCACCTGGGGTTAATTGATATTATTTACTGGGCTCTTTAGCTGATTAACATTGGAATCTGACTGCATCTCTCCCTTCCCAAAAAAGCGTTGAATAACCACTTCAGGAAGGTACTTTAAACTTTGATTGTATTTAACAAAGGAAGATAATGGGATGGGATAGAGGTATAGGGAGACCCTAACTTAAAATGATAATGATGAATCTCTAAACTGTAGGCAAGTAAAGGAATTAAGATGATAGCTTCTCTCTGGTACAGCCTGGCCAGAGCCACACCAGAGCAGGCAAACTGCTGTATAATCTTTCAGCTTTTTCTTCATTAGATGATGAGCCTAACCAGTTTGAGATATCCACCCCTTTCCACCCTCCTCTTCTTCTCCTGCCCACTTCCTGGATCCCTCCCAGGCCCTGGGAAGCCTAGATAACTAAGATGATTGACTTCCTAATATCTAGGGGCAGTAGAATCAGAGATGATGGTCTCCGTACAGGCTGTTGATATTACAGGAACAAACAGGAGGAGCTTGCAGGGTTGAGTCTGCAAGTCTCAATCCCACAAAGACCAGGATCCACTCATCTCAGGTCTCAGGGAAAGGAAAGGAAACAAGAACCCCTGCCAGGGCTACCAGGGTGGTTTTATACCACCCCCTGGGCCAACTGCCCTCTCCTGTCTGCATGCCTCTCTGGGAACATTCCGACATCCAACTGATCCACCTGTCAATCACAGTGTGAACTCCTAGCTTCCAGAGATTCAATATAACACTAGTTAACCCTTGAAATGCTTTCACACATATTAAAATACGGTAATTAGATTTGGAACATTAGACTCGAAGTCAGTAGGTTCTAGTCATATCTTGGAACATGGAAAAACTCTTTATTCTCTAAAGGACCTGAATAATCCTTAAAAGGAGTTTAAGATTCCCATCCCTTCTTGTAGCTCTTCTTGCTTTCTGCATTATTTTGAATATGAAGAATAATTCCAGGTACAAGGACAATAGATAATCTCTAAATTCCCTTCAATACTAAAATTCTACAATTCTATTAAAATTAATTCAAAGAACTTAAATTAGGTAATAATGATGGTCTGGAAAAGATGAGGTCAGACCTTTGACAAATTATAGAAATAAGAGATGATAAATGACTGAATGTGGTAGGTAAGAAAAGAAAGAATAGAAGATGATTCTAACCTAGCCTGAGTAGGAAGATGATACCATTAATAGAAACAGGGAAGGCAAGAAGAAAAAAATAATTTTTGTGTGGGGGGAGGAGAAGGGAACTGTTTTGGATATGTGCAATTTGAAGGACGTGTAGACATATAAATTGAATGGCTAGTAGCAGACTTGAAATTTGGGACCTACATGAACTGATTCAGAGTGAAATAAGCAGAATCAGGAGAACATTGTACAAAGTAACAGCAATATTGTATCAACTATGAAAGACTTGGCTGCTTTCAGCAATATAATGATATGGGATAACTCTGAAGGATTTATGACAAAGAATGCTATCCACCTTCAGAGAAAGAACTGTTGGAATTGGATGCAGATCAAAGCAAGTTTTTCACTGTGTTTTCATTTTAGGGTTTTGATTTTATATGAGTATTACCTGACCACAATGGCTAATATGGAATTAAGTTTTGCATGATAATAACAAATTCCAACCACCTGATTCAGATGAACTACATCTCCAGTCAACAAAAAAACTTGCTGAACTACTGTCCATGAGAATCTGAAAGAACATGAAGAACGGGAGCAATAATGTGCAGACCCAAGAAGGGCAAATGTTCCCATATGCAAAAAGAAGAAAATAAAGCCCATATCCCACAGAGCAGTGAGCTTAACTTAAATTCTTGGGTGAAGTGTAGAACAGTAAGTTTAAGGAATGATGCAGAGTTTAAGGAACAGATCATTTAAAATATGTTTCTTGAATGTAGACTAGGAAGCAAATATTACAAAGAACTGGCATGGTTTCATCTTGATCAGACTAAAATGATCTCTTAACGGGCAAAATAATTTTTTTTGATAGGAATACTAAACTGATAGATTGAAGGAATGTACACACTTATGGATGATTTGGAAAGATGTAAACTCGAGGATGATACAATTAAATAGATATTTAATGTCGTATTTAAAGAGTAGCTGTTAATGTTTCAATCTTGGCACATTAGGAGGTCTCCAATAAAATGCCCCAGAGTCCTGTGCTCTTTTTTCTTGGATATTTTCAACAATTTTGTTTTACAAGAAAGAACTTACTAGCAGATAAGCCTTAATTTTGGTTCCCTTAATAATTATCTTATATGCCTTGAGATAAAAAAGCTGATTTGAATTTGGCTTTCTAAAGTTGTTTCAGATTTTTTCCCATTTCTGCAATCAGCTGAACATAAGCACATTTTCACAAATCTTAATTAGCGAACTCTATTAAAATAGACTGGTAACAAGGAACCAAGTGCCCAAATGATTCCCCAGATGGAGAATTATGAATGCTTTACGTTTTCATTTCTCTTCAGAAGATCTTCATCATTGTAAAGAGGCAAATTGGTCACCATCCATCCAGTGCATAACTTAATCACACCCATCAACTGTGGACTCCCTGCAAACACAGCTGCGACTGGAGCCTGCCTTCTGCAAAAACAACATTGATTTACATATTAAGCAGACAAGGATATTGCTTAAAACAATATTTTATTTCAACTCTAAAAGATTGTGGCAAACTATGCATTATACATAGCGATGGATCTCTTCTGCTTAGTAATTACAGAAGCAGGGCTGCACAATATTAGATGCAAACTTAGAATTCCATATAAAGATGTGTCTACACTAGCAAAAAGAAAAAATAGGTACTGTTTAGGCTATAATCTTAGATAACACTTTTTTAAACCGTTACCTTCTATCTTAGAATTGATACCAGGTTTTGGTTCCAAGGCAGAAGAGTGGTAAGGGCTAGGCAATTAGGGTTAAGTGACTTGCCCAGGGTCACACAGCTAGGAAGTATTTGAGATGAGATTTAAATCCAGGACCCCCTGCCTTTAGGCTTGGCTTTCTATTGCCTGAGCCACCTAGGGCAGTGATGGGCAAACATTTTTTCTTTTTTTTAAATAAAACCCTTACCTTCTGTCTTGGAGTCAATTGACTCCAATTGACTCCAAGGCAGAAGAGCGGTAAGGGTAGACAATGGGGGTCAAGTGACTTGCCCAGGGTCACACAGCTGGGAAGTGTCTGAGGTCAGATTTGAACCTAGGACCTCCCGTCTCTAGGCCTTGCTCTCAATTCACTGAGGTACCCAGCTGCCCCCTGATGGGCAAACTTTTTAAAAGAGGGGGGCCAAAGGAAAGGAAATGCTCATCTGTCAGTCTGTTTCTAAGGCAACTCTTTTGAAGTTTCATTGTATTATATTCCACTCATTGTATTTGTCAGATTAGGAATAATGTTGCCGGGCTGGATAGAACATTTCACGGGGCTGCATCTGGCCTGCGGGCCGAAGTTTGCCCATCACTGCCCTAGATGATTTGATAACATAGATATAAGGTACTCTTGAGCAATGGCAACAAATATTACGTAAGAGACAATTCTCATTTGGATGTATAAATTCTGGTCTGATTATAAGAAAGTAATTACATATAATTATATTTCTTTGTTCAGTCTACTGAATTCTTAGCTACTAAAATGGGTAAATGATTACTAGGTTTCTTCCTTCATATTAGCACAGTGCCTGGGACATGGTAGTTACTTAATGAAAGTTAAAAGACTGACTTATAAAATGTCTCAGGGCATGCAATTTTGACCCTTTTAAAATGTATAAGCCAAAAGCATTCACTACTGTTAAGCTGTCTAAGAGGCCAACATAAGTCTATACAAAGGATAACCAATGGAAATCAATAAGGGAGGCTTATATTTCTCCTAGAAAATAACAGTTTGGAAATTACAGTTATAAAACTGGTAGTATGGAACTTAAATCAGCAAATAAAAACTTCCTAAAAAAGATGTATATTAAAGCTCCCCTTAAAGGAGTAGATAATTGTATTCTGGTGAATAATCAGAGCTGGACAACTGTATAAATTACAGATGGCTTAGACTAAGGCTGGAGAGGAAGAATCAAGTATACAGACTAATAAGTGAATAAAGTCAAACAGAGATAGAGAGACTGATTAAGATATGGACAGAAAGGTAGGAAAAGATAACTGGGGAGAGTCTTAAATCCATATCCAAAAATCTGTTACTTGTTCTGTTGTGAAAAAAGTTCTATGTAGCTAAGAATATGGTGTAGTAAGATTGCTTCTATATTAGCAAGTTGCTCTTTCTGTTTCACCTTGGACTTGTAATTTACTCTGCCTACCAAGAGAGATCCATAAAACCTCTGCAACTTATAACCTCAGAGATGTCTGGTACACTGAGAGGCTAAGTGACTGGTTAGTGTTTCAGACAAACAATATGAATCCACATGTTCTTGACACTAAGGCTTGCTCTCTTTCCACTGTGCCACATGATCAAAGGGAGATGCATATTAATGAACATAGTATATATATAAAGACTAGAATTTGATTAAGGAGAATAATTTTTTTCAAAATTTGTAGTGCCTTACAATTTATGATGCTAACCAAAATTTTATCTTTACCCAGACTAGTTTTCTGTCATATTTTTACATCCAGTCTATTCCATTAGCCAGTCAATAAGCATTTTTGAAATGCCTACTCCATACCTGGTACTGTGCTAAACATTGTGCTGTTCCCTCTGTTCTACCCTTTTCATGACTAATGAGCAGCTCTGTTTATGTCACTCCTCCATTCAAAAATCTATTACCAAAGCCTGCCACAATAGGGTTGCCCCTTTCCTAAGTATTTCCTACCAATCAGCTTCACATTTGTATTGTGGCTAAACTCAGCTTTTGTTTCCATTCCTTTTCCACCATTTCTTATCTCTGTGTCTTTAGATATGCTTGCCTATATTTGGAACAAGTTCCCCTCCCTACATTCCTGTTTGTCTTCTTCATAGAGTCCCTTTCTTGAAGAGCTAGATCAGAAGCTACTTCCCTAGAAGGGTCTTCACCAACCTCCACAAGTGAAAGTGCTCTCCACCTCTTCAAATTTCCCATAGCACTTTTGCCCCTTTACTTCTCTCACCATCACTGGATCGAAGTTGTCTGTATGTATCTTTTTTCTTAACAAAGCTGTAAACTCCTTGAGAACAGTACCCCCACAGAAAGTCTTATATACGATAACAATTTAATAAAAGCCAAAGTTTTTAAGTATTGGTTCTAAGGCAGAAAAGCAGTAAGGGCAAGGCAATTGGGGTTAAGTGACTTGCCCAAAGTCACAGCTGGAAGTGTATGAGGCCAGATTTAAAACCAGGTCCTCCCAACTCCAGGCCTGGCATTCCATTCACCTAGCTGCCCCTAAACATCAAAGTTTTATGAAACAATGCCATATAAGTTAATATAGTAACTGACATTTGCTGAGCCCTTCAAATTATATAAGATATTTTCCTCAGAATACTCCTGTGAGGCGACTACTACTGATATTATTAGCTCACTTTAAAGATGAGCCCTATAGAAGTTAAATGACTTGACCACAGTCTTTAATGAATAAGTGGAAGCCCTAGGATTGTTATTTCAAACTTATTTCTTATACTAATCATATTTGGTAACCCATTTAAGACTGTAGCATTAATGAGTCATAATGTCAATTATGCAATCGAATCAGTGGCTTTCCTAAGACATTAAGTTTTCAATGAAAACAAAAAAACTATGAACCTTATCTTATGACTTCTAGGTTAAAATCTTCTAAAAATAGTCACACTTACATGTTCTAATATTGACAAAATCCATTTGTGTTTTTTTTTGCCACATTGTATCATATTATTAGTATACTCTAAAAATAGGATTACAGATTTAGAGCTGGAACAGCCTCCAGAAGCCATCTATATGACTATCCTTATTTTACAGATGAGCAAATTGAGGCCCAGAGAGTTCAAGTGATTGGACCAGTATCATATAGGTTATGTTTACCAAAGTAAATTAAACATTTTACAGATAACAATTTTTTTCAGATATAGTTCAAATTTACAAGTATAATATCTCTCAAAGTACAGTAGCCAAAGAAACATTTACAGAAACTACAACTCCTAATCTTATAGTTACTATGTTTTAGATTTAAAAATTTGCTTACTTTTAAAAAATCAGTTATCTAAAAGTCTCAAATATTAACTATATCTAATAATAAACTTTTCAGGGATATTTCCTCCTTTGAATCATTCATAAAAGCAGTAAATTAAGATTAATTAAAACGGCTGAACAATAAGGTATTTTAAAATAAGATTACATAAGACAAGTTATGTTATTTCTGAAGTTCAATTCTTACTTTATCCATGTCATAAGTTCTACCGTGTCTGGGTCATAGAATTCCTGTAGTTCTGAAAGTTCTGTCATTATTCTTGGAAAAAACTAAAAGGTAAAACAAAAGCCCCCCCCCCAAAGTATACATTAGAAGCTAAAATGCTAAACATTTTCATAATATTTCATGAGCCTAAGATGCTAAAAGGAATATAGAATATAAAACAAACTAATAGTTCTCAGTGAAACAAAGCTTTAAGCCTCTATTCCCTTTCAAAAAAGTATGTTTTTGTTAAGCCTAATTCATATAGCTAAGTCATTTTTATTATGATCTTTATGTTCAACAAAAGTTTGTAAATAACTATTAGATTGATAATTATTCTTACCTTTTCTGACAAACATGTCCAAATATAATCCTATTTTAAAATAAATGGCTTATAAAGTTATTAGTAACTTTTAAAAGCACCTATGACATTTCACATGCCATACAAATAAAAGGATTTATAACATTTATATTTTATAGATGCATAAGAAAACTGGACTTGGTCTAGTATTTTAGTTTCAAGATTATAAGCTTTGCCACTATCAACTCTTTGGATATCATTAGCTTCATAATGAAGATAATTCTCCAATTTCTTTTTCCATCTTTACTTTCAATATGAATTTGTTTTTTCAAACTTATTACTTACACCAATCATATTCAGTAACCCATTGAAAACCAAAAAACTATGAATCCTACTTATGACATGTTCTAATTAATTACTGATATTTACAAAATTCATTTGTATTATGATAAGAATGCCCTATACCAAAAAATTTTAAGAGCACAAACAGCAAACTAAGAAAACAAGAGGAAAGCCAACTACTACATTCTGAGTATTTTACCGATTCAATTGTATGACTCTGAGGAAGCTCTCTTATATTTGTAAAAATTCTCTGTTCTTACATCTTACTCATGGAAGCAGCATATAGTCATGATATGAGTAAGAGATATAAGATATTGTTTGTTAATGTGTCTTAGTAATGACAATAATTTGTCTGTCATAAGTTAAGAGAGGAATTGGATATGGGACTTCATTTCATTAGTGGTGGAGACTCCCAGGTGAAGGAAGTTTTATCTACTGATGCAGGTTGGTACTTTCTTTGAAACTAATAGTCCTAGGATTGTCTAGAGCTGTAGTGTCAAACCCAAAATAAAAAGGGGTTGGGGGGGTGGGGGAACACACAGCACTAAACCATACATATAATGATCCTCATAGCCCGTATATTGACTTAGAAAATCACATCAGCACTATGTTTCAGCATATTTTTATTTTGTTAAATATTTCTCAATTACATTTTAATCTGGTTCTCCTTATGTTTGACATCTCTGATTTAGAGCCTTGAAAGGTTAAATGATTTGTTCAAGGTCACCCACTGTGTAATTAAAATCTGTTACCTAAAAACTATGATCCCCAGCAAAACTACAATTCCCAGAACACCACTCACTTCCTATTGTTACGTGCTGACATAGATACCACTGGGTATCAGAGGTGGAACTTGAAGGTCTTTCTGGGTTCTAGGCTGATTCTCTATCCGTTATAACAAGCTGCCTCTTCACAGATTAAATATAAAATAATGAAACGGACAGGATTGTTTCTTGAAGACCATTGATAAACATTCCTTTTTTTAGTAAAATTGAGGATCATTTTAAAGTGCCAGATTATCAAAATTTCATTTCTCAGATGAATTTGACTAGAATGTTTAAAAGTTAGATTTTGTCTCTATGTAAAACTATTTAATTCCAAATAAATATTAAAAGTACACATAGCTTTCATTTTCTGTATCTTTGAATTATTAAAGTATCCTTTACTAATCAAAAATTAAATCAGTAATAGTATCTGGCCACAGTTTAAAAACATTATAGTTGTAGATTGTAGTCTTAAAACAGTTTTAGCTTTTTATCATATATCTTTGCAATTATAAATATCTAGAGTTCATTTTTACTGAATACATTAAGCTACATTACAGATTAGAAAGAATGCCTCTTCATTTCTATCCTGATATAATGAGGGTTATATAAATTTCTAAATAATGAAAAAACATCTTACCTCTTTCCATAAGCTAAAACCTATAATGGTAGGTACAGCCATGCTCAGAATGAGAGCCTAAAACATTAAAACAAAAAGGGTCATTGATCACTAAGCTTTCCATATTTATTAATATAATTAAGGTACAAAAAGTCCTAATGAATACAATCTAAATATTAGAGAATCAGAATCTGAAGGGACTATAGAGGTCATAGAACAATTTCTGACTCAACAGAGAATTTCCTTTATAATATCTTCTCACCTCTTAACAACTGGTAACATTGCCTTTATTTATACATTTCTAGTGATAATGAAACCAAAACCTTCAAATGTAATCTATTACAATTTTGGGAAAAGTTTTTATTTTATTAAAATCCTTCCTAATGCTGAATCAAAATCTGCCCCCTCACTTCCTAATTGTAGTTCACTAGTCCTACTTGTGCAAGCTATGGTAATAAAGAATATGTGCAATCTGTATATTTTGTTTTGTTTTGTTTTTTTTAGAATAGTGTTAAAAGGAATAACCAATAAGCTGTAAACAATACCTTGACTCAATATGTATAAAATTGAGACTAAATGCTGTAATGGGAAAAGGATAGAGATAAGGATAAGATTTAAGAGAAGTAGAAGGTTGTCTTTAAGGCACATGCTAGGAACTCTAGAGAAAGGATTTTAGTAGGCATGGGGCAGAGGAGGAACAGTTTGAACTCAATCAAACCAAACTAGTGAGGGTCATAGATAGGCAGCTCAGCTAGCTCTTTTTGGGGAACACCTAGGTAGAAATAGGGAACTTGTGAGGTAGCTTGAAGACTGGAAGACTCCCTCTTGCAAGGGATATAGTTTATGGTGGGTTGGATAGCTAGAACCCTTAGAATCAGGGACACCTTGTTTTGATCCTCAGTTTGTATCCTCTCTTTGAATTAAAGAGATACTGATTTTATATAACATTGTCTTCAAGGCGTTTTTTGAGACTGGCCCAGTGAGGGAAAGTGATTCTGCTTTACTCTCACTAACAGGGGGCTAGAATACCTGCTAGGTATTTAGGGAGTTTTCTAAGTGAAAACTACATCTATCCATTTGAGTTCTCTTATTAGCCTTCTGATTTTATTATCCATCTTCTGTTTTTTTTTGTGCATAATTGAAAATGGAGGAAATGTGTGAAGCAAAACTAAAAAATAAGATGTTTCCAACATATATTCATTGTGAATCATTTCAATACATTTGATCTACTCAGCACAAGTCAGCTACCAAAGTTAGCAAAAAAAAAAACAAAACAGTATAGAGATATAATTAGCTCTTAAAAGAAGCTTATTTTTTCATATGAAAAAATGTTCTAAATATCTGATTGATTAGAGAAATGCAAATTAAAATAACTCTGAGATATCACATCACACCTCTCAGATGGGCTAACATGACAGAAAAGGAAAATGATAAATGCTGGAGGGGATTTTGGAAAACAGGTACATTAATATACTGCTGGTGGAGTTGTGAACTGGTCCAACTACTCTGGAGACCAATTTGGATCTATGTCCAGAACTATGCATTCTCTTTGACCTGGTAATACCACTACTAGGTCTGGATCCCAAAGAGTTAAAAGAAAAAGAAAAAGGAGTATTTCCACAA
Source organism: Gracilinanus agilis (assembly GCF_016433145.1). NCBI lineage: Eukaryota > Metazoa > Chordata > Mammalia > Didelphimorphia > Didelphidae > Gracilinanus > Gracilinanus agilis. The sequence continues at coordinate 632,719,660 of NC_058130.1, read as the reverse complement.
AAATATTAATAATAGCTCTTTTTGAGGTGGCAAAGAATCGGAAATTAAGGGGATGCCCATTAATTGGAGAAAGGTTGAAAAAGTTGTGTTATATGATTATGATGCAATACTATTGTGCTATAAGGAAGAGTATGAGAATAGTTTTCAGGATAATTTCAGAAAAACCTGGGAAAACTTATTGAACTGATGCAAAGTGAAATGAGCAGAACCAAGAGATCACTGTACAAAGAAACAGCAATATTGTAATGATGATCAAGTGTGAAAGACTTAGCTATTTTGATCAATATAATGATCTAAGTCAATATGGAAGGATTCATGATGAAAATTGCTATCTACCTCTAGAAAAAAAACCCAATAAATTCTGAGTGCAAACTAAAGTATATTTTTCTTGCTTTTTTTTGGTGACATAGCTAATAGAGAAAAGTTTTGATGATTTCATATGTATAATAGATATCATATGCCTTGACTTCTCAGTAAGTGGGGAGGGGGCAAAGTGAAGAAAAGAATTTGGAATAAAAATTTTTTTTTTAATCCTAAAAATAAATAAACTTGAAATTTTGTTTCAGAAAAAGGTTTAATTTTTTTTTTTTTGGGTAAGGTAAAAGACAGTTAATCATGTACAGCCTTACATAGCTAAGTATAAAAGCAAGTACTGCATAACAGTACATTTGTTTATCTGTCTGAAGCATGTAATACTTTTTGATCAGCCACTCTCTTCTCTGCATTTCCAAGACACCATTCTCTCTTGGTTCTTTTCTCTTATCTGACCCTTTCCCTCTAAGCCTTTATTACTAGTTCATCATCCATATCAGGCCCCCTAATTGTGTGTGGGTGCTCCCCAAGGCTCTGTCCTATGACTTTTATTCTCTCTACAAGCTCACTTTCAAACAATCTTATCAGTTTCCATGGGTTTTCTCCTGACATCTACTAATACATTTCCAACTCCCTAATGACCCTTTCAAAGTGGATGTATCATAGGTACCTCACTCTAACTCAGCATGTCCAAAACAGAATATTTTTCTCTTTAATCCCACTGTTTTACTGAATCTCCTTATTTATGTTGACAGTGTTACCATTCTTCTAGTAACTCAAATATATAATCTCAGCATCATCTTCAATTCCCCATTGTTCATCCCTGGACATATCCAAATAAGGTTCTAAAACTTCTAGTTTCTATTTCTATGTCTTTCACATCCATTCCCTTTTCTCTCTTCATAGGCTACTACCCAGGTTGGGGTGCTCATCATTTTTGTTTTGTAATTACTTAATAATACAATTTTGTATTTGTGATTAAGTTTGCATTGCAATAGTCTCCTAAATAGTCTCCCTGATGCAAGTCTCTCCTCTCTGCAGGCCTACCTCTACATAGCTGTCAAAGTGATTCTCCTACCTGCAGGTTGCAGCATGAAATTCCCCACTCAATAAATTTGAATGGCTCTTGATTAAATAAAAATTCCTCCATTTGGCATTTAAATTCCTTCATAAAAGGTTGCTCCAAACTATCTTTTCCCTTTACTTTGCATTATTTACTCTACAATACAGCCACAACCTGGCCTTCTTACTGTTTGTCTCTTGCCCATGTATCTTTGCACAGGCTATCTTCAATGCCTGAGATGTATTCCCTTAGAAGCACTTTTTTCTTTAAAATTTCCACAAGTAGTTCAAGGGACAGAGCCAAAATGGTGGGGTAGAAGCTGAGAAAGCTCAAACCACTATGAGAATCTCTCTAAAAAACCCTTAAAATAATGTTTCAGAACACATGCTGGAGTGAAAGAAACAACAAGGGTACAGAGTGAAGCAACAAATAATTTGAGATGTTGGCACAGAGGATCTGGTTCATTGGGGAGAGGGGGGAGTGCAGTCCACGTTAAGGTCCCACCAAGGAGTACCAGCAAGCCAACAGCAATCCCTGCCACCTCACATCTCCTGCCAAGTCCAAATCAAGGCCCCAATGCAAGTCAGCAAGGCATCTAGCTGAGCCTAGCCCAAGGGGGGGTCCAGAACCCTTGTCCAAGCCTGCTGTGTGGTCCTGAATCCCAGCCTAAGGCAGACCATGAAGTGTGTCTCTCCTCTGTAACCCACAAAGCAAGAATGTGAGCCCCTACCCAAGTCAAATGTGAAGTTACAAGTTCCAGAGCAAGGCAATCCACAGTGTGCCTGACCTGATCAAGCCCAGAAATAAAGCCCAAAGTCCCTGCCCAAGCCTGAGACTAGAACCTCAGCCCTAGCATGGAGTAGCTCATGGTGCTTTGAGCTCTGCAAGCCATTTGCAGTCCCAGGGGGTGAATGAATCAGCAGTGGGAAGTGTCTTCCAGAGAACCCCACCCATAGGTCATCATACCATCTTGGAAGAACTGAAACTTGCAGAAACCCAGAAATAGAGCTAAGGTTAGCAACAAGAAAAAAATGAAGTTTAAGAAAGTCCCTCCTCTACCCTGAAAACAGAGTCCATCTTTCAGATAAAAGTAAAAGTCAATGAACAAAATGAGCAAACAGCAAAAAAAAAAAAACAAAAAACAAAACAAAAAAAAAACAACCCAAAAAACAAAAAATAAAAAAACCTCCAGCTAACCATAGAAAATTTTTAGGGAGAAAGATGAGCAAGGTACAGACTCATAAGGGGACAGTGAAAGTAAAGCAGCTACCCAAAAATTTCAAAGAAAAATATGAATTGGTCTCAGGCTCTTGAAAAGCTCAAAAAAGATTTCAAAAATCAGTTAAGAGAGACAGAGGAAAAATGAGAGAAATGAAAGCAATGCAAAGCAGATTTGACCAAATGAAGAGGTACAAAATTCCAATGAAGAAAAGAGTTCTTTAAAAAGTAGAGCTGATCAAATGGAAAAGGAGGTTCAAAAGCTCACTGAAGAAAATAATTCCTAAAAATTCAAACTGTGCAACTAGAATCTAATGACTTCATGAGACATGAAGAAACAATAAAACAAAATCAAAACAGTGAAAAAAAAAAACAAACCAGAAGAAAACATGAAATATCTCAATGGAATAACAAATGACCTGGAAAATAGATCCAGGAGAGACAATTTAAGAATTATTGAACCTGAAAGCCACAAGAAAAAAAAAGCCTACACACCATATTACAAGAATTTATTTTAAAAAATTGCCCTGATATTCTTGAACAAAACGGAAAAATAGAAATGTAAAGAATCCACAGATCACCTCCTGAAATAAATGCTCAAATGACAACTTCCACGAACATTACAACTAAATTGAAGAGCCCCCAAGCAAAGGAGAGAATACTATGAGCAACCAGAAAGAAACAATTCAAATACAATGGAGCTATACTCAGAATTACCTAGTACTTCGCAGCCTCCACATTAAAGGATCTGAAGGCTTGGAATGTGATAGTCTAGAAGGAAAAAGAACTAGATTCACAACCCAGAATCACATACCCGGAAAAACTGAATATATTCTTTTTGGGGGAAAAATGGGTCAACTAATAAAATAGAAGATTTTTAAAACATTCCTTATGAAAAGACCACACATTAACTGAAAATGTGATGTTCAAGTATAAGACTTAAGAAAAGCATAAAAATATAAATAAGAGAAAATTAAAAGGATTCAATAAGGTTAAACTGTTTATATTCCTGTGAGGGGAAATGATATTTGAAATTCGTATAAAATGTGTCAGTATTAGAACAGTTAAAAAGGAGTATACATAGACAAAGGGTATGGGAATAAGCTGATTAAGATAATATGATATGCAAAACAAAATCAAGGAGTGAAAAAGAGAAAAGGAAAGGGAGAGAGATGGAATGGGATAAATTATCTCACCTAAAGAGATGTGAAAGACAATTACAATAGAGAGGAGGATGAGGGTGGTGATGGACAATGCTTAAACTTTACACTCATTGTAACTGGCTCAGAGAGGGAATAGCAACTCATTTGGTATACAATATACCATATAAATACACATGAGAATATAAATACTCATTTGGGTATAGAATCCTACCTTATCCTATAGAGAAGTAGGAGGGGAATAAGACGGGAAGGGGGTAAAAAAAGGGAGGGGGATGTGGTAGGTGGTGATTAAAAGTAACACTTGTGAGGGAGAGACAGAAAGGAGAGAGAAAGTGCATGATCAAAAGGGGAAAAAATAGTTGTTAATCATAACTGTGAATGAGAACAGGATGAACTCACCCATAAAACAGAAGCAGATAGCAGAGTGGATTAAAAACCAGAATCCTACGATATGTTGTTTACAAGAAATACATTTGAGGCAGGAAGACACACACGAAATAAAGGTAAGAGACTGTAGAAGAATTTATTGTGCATCATCTGAAGTAAAAAAAGCAGGAGTAGCAATCATGATCTCAGACAAAGCTAATGTAAAGATAGATCTAATTAAAAGAAATAAGGAAGGAAATTACATCTTGCTAAAAGATAGTCTAGAAAATAAAGTAATATCAGTACTAAACATATATACACCAAATGTTATATTTTCCAAAATTTTAAAGGAGAAATTAAATGAACTTCAGGAGGAAATAATAAAACTATATTAGGAGGGAACCTCAATTTCCCCCTTTCAGATCCAAAGAAATTGAACCAAAAAATAAATAAGAAGTGACGGAAGAAAATGAAATTTTAGAAAAGTTAGAACTAGTAGATTTGTAGAGAAAATTTAATGGGAATAGAAAGGAATATACCTTCTTTACAGCAGTACAAGGCACCTACACAAAAACTGACCATGTACTAGGGCATTAAAATTTCACAACCAAATACAGAAAAGCAGAAATAATGAGTGCATCCTTTTCAGCAGCTGGGTGACCCTGAGCGACCCACTGCCTACTGGTTGTGGCCCTATGCTCCTAGAATGGAGTCCCAGGATTAAAAAAAAATGCAATAAAAATTATAATTAATAAGGGTCCATGGAAAGAAAAATAAAAACTATTGGAAACTAAATCTGATTCTAAAAAAAGGGTGGGTAAAAGAACAAATTATAGAAACAATCAATAATTTCATTAAGAAGAATGACAATGAAGGGGGCAGCTGGGTAGCTCAGTGGAGTGAGAGTCAGGCCTACAGACAGGAGGTCCTAGGTTCAAACCCGGCCTCAGCCACTTCCCAGCTGTGTGACCCTGGGCAAGTCACTTGACCCCCATTGCCCACCCTTACCACTCTTCCACATATGAGACAATACACCGAAGTACAAGGGTTTAAAAAAAAAAAAAAAAGAAGAATGACAATGAGGAGACAACATATCAAAATTTATGGGATACAGCCAAAGCAGTATTTAGAGGAAAATCGATCTCTCTAAAGTATTTGATTATATCACTATTTCAATCTATCTCTAGTGTATTATATCAATAGAGGAAAAAGCAGATCAATGAATTAGGCATACTACTAAAAAACTAGAAAAAGAACAAATTTAAAACCCCAAATTAAAGACTAAAAAATTTGGAAATCCTAAAAATCAAAGGAGAAATTAATAAAATTGAGAAAGAACCATTGAACTAAAAAACTAGGAGTTGTTTTTATGGGAAAAAACACACAAACAAAATAGATAGAACTTTGGTTAATTTGATTAAAAAAGGAAAGAAGAAAATCAAATAACCTGTATCAAAAATGAAAAGTAAATTCATCACCAATGAAGTCAAAATTAATGCAATCATTAGTAGCTATCTTGCCCAATTACAGGTCAACAAATCTGACAATCTAGCTCCCTGTTACTTCCAGGGTTCTGGGTAATATTCTCTGTTTGGTTTTTAAAGTCCTTCATAATCTGGCCCCTTCCTATCTTTCTAGTCTTCTTATACCTTATTTCTTTCCATATACACTATGATCCAGTAAAAATAGCCTCACTTATATTACTCAAGTACAACAACTCTTGTAACTCCAAGGGTTTTCCATGGTCTTCTCTAATACTTGGGATCACTCTCCTTTATCATCTCTACCTCCTATTTTCCCTATCTTCACTTTAAGTCTCAGCCAAAGTTCTAGCTTTACAAGAATTCTTTCCCAGTCCTTCTTAATCCGAATGACTTTCCTTTGAGACTACCCTTCTCCCAATTTGCCCTGTATATATCTTGTTTATATGCAGTTGTACACTACAATTGTTTCACTGTCTATGTAGGATATTTGAGAGCAGAGATTATTTTTTGCCTTTCTATATGTCCCCAGTGCGTATCACAGTGCTTGGTATATAGTGGAGGCTTAATAAGTGCTATCTGACTACAGGGATGCCCTAGGACAAAGATGGTGAACTTCTTAAGAGATCCAGTGCCCAAACTGCAACCCTCACATTGCATATGAGCTGTTCCCTTACCCCAGTCAGGGGAGGAAGGAAGCACTCTCACTGGGCTGTTGGGCAGCAGGGCGGGTCATGTGAGAAATGTCTGCAGCAGGTGCATGAAGAGAGGGAGAGAGCAGTTGTCCCCTCTGGTTCTGGCATATGTACCATAGTTTTGCCAACATGGCCACGGGCAATGGTACTAGAAAGAATAGCTACAAGAGATATAGTATTGTGTGTTTGGAATTCAGGGAGGTGCCATTTAAAAGTATCTTACAAACTTCCTGTGGACATGTGGGGAACTTTGAGACTACATTCCCTGTGCTCCAATGGGTTTCCGGTTTTGAGATGTGGGGACATATCCAACATATAGGGCAGCTTAAATTTGGAGCTCGGGTTTGAGACAACCTCTTGGCTACGTAGTAAGGATGGGCAGCACTGGCAGTATCTTTGAAGAGATTTTATCAGACACGTGGTCAAATTATATATTTCATCAACATGGTCATGGCTATAATTAAACTACTAATTTCCCTCATTTTATCAGTCTTTATCATTTTTAATCATTACAAATATGGCAACCATACAAAGTTTGGATATCTGACTCAATTTTCCAGATAGCCTAAGAGAGCATTTAGAGCCATGCCTGCTTTTTGGCCATCCTGCTCAGCTCTTTTGAGCAATTTTTTAAAAAAGTTAAGTGGCTTTGCTCGCCATGTTTTCGCTAAAAGGAACAACGCGTTTTTGCCTGCCATGGGACTCAGCCAGGCAGCTGAACCCGACCCACCTTGGGGGGTCAGAGCAGCTGCTTCTGGCTTCTGACTTTAAACCCAAATTGCCAGTGCCCTGCCAGTGCCTCTGCCGCCGCTTCTGATCTCTGCCTAATCCCAAACCCCAAGCCTGCCAGTGCAGACCACTTCTGCTAATCCTGCCTACCGAATCCTAGAATCCTGAGATTTCCGAGGAGCGACCCCCGCCCTGACTTGCCGAGCGCCACCATTTCAGCTTCAGCCTCTGCCGCAAAAGTTTTGGGAAGTACCCCCCCCTCCTCCCTACTCTCTTGTCGAGGACTCTTAACCTGAAAAACCATTCTTGCCCTCCACGGGGAACCCCCGCCCACAATCTCTATACATGGGATTTTCTAAGAAATTGACCTAAGCTTTTCTCTAGCCCCTACCCCACGCCTCCATCTGGAACTAGCTTTTACTCTCCATCAAGCCGCATGGCCTATTGCAAACTTTCTTGAGATTATTAAACTGAAACTCAAGGGAAGAAATTCAACCCCACATCCTGCTTAGAACTTTGAACTTTAAAAACCCCTTAAGCTCAGCAGAACTCAATCAGAAGAACCTTGAATTGAACCAGGGGTGGACTTTTAAAACCTCAGAACTGAATGGGTTTTAAAAAGACTCTGTATCTTACCAAATTTTGCTGATTAGTTTTGTGAATTAATTTTGTTTATTTGATTTTCCTGTTGCACTGAATCATTTTAAGCTAATGAAGTTTCTGTTTATGATTTTATTATATTTCCTAATTTATTTAAGGTTTTACTGTATCAAAACAATGCTGTTAAATGTACCATCTATGAACATCTTATAGGAGCACATGTCTTTTAAGTTATTCTATCTTGGTAATTGTCTAAAACCTTAGAGGTTTTGATGCCTTGAGATTTAAATTGTAATTTTATGAGTGGTCTTTTAAATTTTACTTTAGATCCTAGTCCTTTCTGTATAAATGATAAGGTTTTTATGTATTTATTTTAAAGAATTGTTGGCTTAAAGGATAAGCTTTTATATATTTTATTATAAAAAAATTGTTGCCTTAAATGGGTAGAAGCATGAAAATTTCCTACCCGGGATATTTTTTTAAGAACAGGAAGCCAAGGGAGCTCCTGTATACTTCTATAAGAAGGATCTAGAATTCCAGAGGATAATTTAGACCAGAAGGTTTTTTTAATATCAGATTTTGATATGGAGGCAGTAGCAGAGTTTGTTGAGAAACTCTTAGCCAAGATTTAAAATTTGTAACAAGCATATTATTTTTTACATGATACTCTATTTGAATGTGCATTGTGAATCTGCTATTTTGTAAAACCCATTTACACTCACAGAAAATGAATATCATTTTGAGTAAAAAACCCTTCACTAGTTCTAAGCTATATATAAATATATATTTTTTTATTTTTAAAACATTCTTTTACCTAATTAGAGCAATTTATTTTTCCTTTTTCTTATCTTGTACTGGAAGTACATATATAATCATTTATCCTTTTTTTTGATTTTATAGTGATATAAGCTTAAGGCAAATATATATATATATATATTTGCTATAATGATGCATACATGAAGAGCCTTAGACTTTGGGAACCTGCCATATATTGTTAAATGCTATGGGACTGTGATTAATGCCTCTTGGTCTGATTCCAGGAGAAGTGCTAACAAGGGCCACATGGTCACGGAGACTTGACTGAGAATCTGCATGGATTGCAGAAGTTCTATGCCAGTACTGAAGGGCTTAAAACTGGGGATTGAGTTCTGGAGTCCCAGTCTTTTTTACAGTTTAGAGGACGAGGGTCCCCTTTAACTTAGATTCCTAGTAAAGCACCTAAGATTGGTTATTTATTGGTTCGTTCCCTGAGAAGTTGAAGGCAAATCAGACCAGAGAGAGACATTCCCCTTATTTCTCTATATATAGAGAGAGAATGGCAATTTTCTATAGTCCTGGCCCTGAATGGGTAATAGCAAACTGCTTAAATCACTTTAATTGGGCCTTGATTCAAGAGCCTGTTATTCTTTTTATTTTTATTATTTCTTCTGCCAATTGATTTCATACAAGCCCTGTGACTCAGTCATGCATCCTTAGCTGACCTGAGGTACCCTTTTCAGGGGAGGAATGTGTTGTTTAGAATTTTCCTCAGGGGGATGTGTGTTAAATTTTTAAAAATTCGATAATGTAAAAATATGTGTATATTTAACTTTTTTAGGAGTAATTTCAGGGGGAAATGTATAATTCTTAGAAGGAAATGTATGTTTTATAATCTATAATGTAAAGTTTAAATTCTTTTGAGAGTAATTTCAGGATAATGATTTTGCCATCTCCCCAGAATCCAGATGACAGACCTGTTTGGTGAAGGCACCATGAAGATACCTGAAGACCCTTCACTGGACCATAAAATCAAAATTCGAACTTTGGGTGCAGATGATTTGAACTATGGGGAGTTGAATGAGTTGAACGCATTTGTTTTGAATGTACACTTTCATGCCAATAGGGGACTGCTCCCAAATTGGTTTTTTGTCAATGCGGCTAGTTTTATCCATTTCTTTTATCCCCCAAATTCCTGAAATTTAGAAGTTGTCTATGTTTACAGATCCAGCAAAGAAAAAGGGTCAAACCTTTTTTTACCAGATCTCAGGGGGAAATGTGTGTTTGGAATTCAGGGAGGTGCCATTTAAAAGTATCTTACAAACTTCCTGTGGACATGTGGGGAACTTTGAGACTACATTCCCTGTGCTCCAATAGGTTTCTGGTTTTGAGATGTGGGGACATATCCAACATATAGGGCAGCTTAAATTCGGAGCTCGGGTTTGAGATGACCTCTTGGCTACATAGCGAGGATGGGCGGCACTGGCAGTATCTTTGAAGAGATTTTATCAGATGCATGGTCAAATTATATATTTCATCAACATGGCCATGGCTTTAATTAAACTACTAATTTCCCTCATTTTATCAGTCTTTATCATTTTTAATTGTTACAGTATGAAAAGAATGGGCATAATTTGGGGACTGACATTCTTTGGACTTGAGAGATAGAATCAAAAGGAACTTTGTGATTTTGAACCTGGGGAAATTTATCTTTAATAGGAACAATTCTTTAGTAGAACCAGTGAAGCCAAAGGGAGAAATTAATAGAAGATATGAAAAGGTGAAGGATGATGAATTTTGGATGTAATGAGTTTGTAGTGATAGTGGAATATATATTTACCATATGAAATGAAAGCAGTGTATTATATAACACAAAAGCAGTATTTCAATTGAGCATTTTCATCTAGAAAAATTAATTTCTGATGACATACTAGTAATGTCTTATGAGAAACTCAAATGTTCTTAAAACCAAGTTCTAATATTAAAAAACTGATGAATTATTTGAATTACAGACAATTACAAAGAAAAGCAGTGGGTAGCAACTGTTAACGTTCTAAGATCAGACGGCCATAAATCACACTTGCACGGTTAACTGCAAAAGAGAATCTAATTATTGTTAAAAGTCTACTATTGGGGGGCAGCTGGGTAGCTCAGTGGATTGAGAGCCAGGCCTAGAGACAGGAGGTCCTGGGTTCAAATCCAGCCTCAGACATTTCCCAGCTGTGTGACCCTTGGCAAGTTACTTGACCCCCATTGCCTACCCTTACCACTCTTCCACCTATAAGTCAATACACAGAAGTTAAGGGTTTAAAAAAAAAAAAAAGTCTACTATTGGCCTTCCCCAAGCTTAGAAAGATAACAATACTTCAATTAAAATTTGAAGACTTCTCACTTAATTAAATCACTTACAAATTTTTATCCTATATTTGTTTTAAATCCCAGTAATCTTTTTCATGTTTATTCTATTCAGTTTTATTTCCAATTTTATTAGCACTACAGCACAGAACAACAGAAGCTCACCAAAAATATTGGGTGTATAGCCTTCAAGCGAAGCCACTTGAAAAGGGTCATCCAAAGTTCAGGAGAACATACACCAAATGCTGCCAGCATGCACACATAAGGAGTCCAAAGGTATTTCATGCTGGAGGAGAAAAAATAATTTAAAGACAAGACACTGAATTTTTAGGAGAAATATCTTTTTTCCCCCCTGGTCAATAGTTGAGCTATGGTTCCAACTCAGAAGAGGCTGAAAAATTCAATAAGGAATGGGTCAAGCCTGGCATTTGGTTTTTGCCAAATGATTCTTTTACAGCTGAGATAATTATGATATACATGGAGAATGGTATATGATGACAGACTCAAAATAATAGGATTTCAAACAGCAGAAGAAGGAAAATCAGGAAAAAATTTTCTACATGTAAGGAAGAACTACTAGATAGTGATAATGAATTCACATAAATCAAAAGGCAGCAAAGGCCAAAAATAAGGATTGTTTCTAAAATATTAAGATAAATTCTCAAATAAAAATTATCATGGATTACACTAAGGATACATCCCCTAACCCAAAAGGCTGACATCAAAGAGAACAATATTATTCTTGTATAACATGTCCCCTGATACCTGCTATTAATGACAGAATATTATCCAGACATACCACAGATATGACTCTATGTGACAATTCATACATACTTAAATTAATCAACAAGTATTATATAACAAGATAGCTGTGGAACTGAGAAATAATGTTCAATCACTGAGCACCTACTATGTCTGCCATAATACAAGGTATTTTACAATAACAATAAGAGATAGGATTGCTATACCTCAGTGAGGTATAGAATGGCAATGAGAAAAATTCACTGCAACAAATCCAAAAGATTACATTAAAAGGTTTTCACAAGAATACAAGGCATACTAATTTGGGAAAATTCATTTATAACTACTAACTACAACTTACATTTATATAGTGTTTACAAAGTGTTTTATTCACAGTAACTCAGAATAACCCTTTGAATTCATATTATTCTAATCTTACATATGAGGAAACTGACAGCTCAATGTGATTGAAAATGTTCTGTGAAGTCCAAATACATAATTTCTGTTGGTGTTAAGAATCTCTTTAACCTAATGTGCTAATAACTTCATGGAACCTCCCCAGGGGAATCCATGACTATTTAAAAGAGATCAGCATAACTGCCCAAGCCAGAAAACCAAAATGGGTGGAAAACATATCTCTTTATCAGAGGTGTTCTTGTTATTGTGATATGCATTTTAATATATTATCCCTCAGAGCCTGGGGCATTTTCCTCTTCACTCTTCTTCTCATTCTATAGACATTTTATACCATGTCCCCATTCTGTGCCTCGCTTGGTATTACTACTCAAGTGAATCAAGGAACAGTCCTCTCCTTAGCTATGCCAATTAATGAATGAATGAAAAGACATTCATTAAGTACTTATGCATTGAACTCAGATCTCACAATAAAGTCTAGCTGTCAAAAGAGCTTACATCATAAGGGAATCTAACCATAGAGGAAGGTTTGGCTGCTTGGTAGAGAGAAAGGCATCATTTTTAATAACATTTTGATTTGAATTTTTTCCCCCTTTTAAATCTGGAATGTAACTTCCCGTTTGGCACCTTCTTTCAAATGTAGAAAAAAATATGTTTGTATTCCACTTTAAGGATATACAATAAGAATATAATTTTTACACAAATTCAAATTTACTTCACTTTTGAATCTATAATCCAAAATCCACCAACTGATCATTTAGTTAGCAAATTCTTCTCAAAATTTAGTATATGAACTTCTATCTCTATAAGTGAGAATGAGAATGATGAAGCTTTTAGGCTCTAAAATGACTAAATTTATACACACAGTACAATATAAAACTCTTAGCTAAGAATGGTGGGTCTACCAAATACGAAAAAAAATCCCACATCTCTCATATGGGAAGAAGAAAATATCCCATAGCAGTAGTCATTTAAATGAGAGACAGTTGGTGACAAATATTCATACAGAATATTGGTAAGTATTCCTGTATTTTACCTAGTGGAAATTACAAATTAGAGTGATTAGAAATTACTTATTTTCTGGCTAAAGCAGTCTATGAAATGACTTCAAGAGCTCCATATGGCCCTCAGGATAAAAGAAAAAATCCTGAATTTAGCATTAAAGACCCTTCAACATCTGCTTCCAGCAACCATTCCATTCTCATTTCATTTATTGCCCTTCATATTCAATATCAGCCTGAAGGCCAAATCTTGTTGGTAATAAGCTTAGAATGGCTTTTACATTTTAAAACAATAAAACTTTACTTTAAAATGCATAAACTGTTCTTAGCTCATTTGTCATATAAAAACAAGCAAGGATTGCCCTCAGATGTAATTTGCTGACCTCTATAGGATCAAATCAGATATGTGTAAAGCATTTTGCAAATATTTAAGTATTATATAAATATTAGCTATTGTGAGTAAGAAAATATTGCTACCCCCTTATAAATGATTAAAATTTCATGTTACTAGTAGTTTTAAGATAATCATAATTGTAATTCTAAGATAGTTAGAAGTCATGATTTTAGAAGGCTTTTTCGTTTATATTTTAGTAAAATTTTAAAACTGTCTTAGCATAGGCCTTGGAGTCTGCCCCACCCTTCTGAGTTGATATATCATGCACCCTAACTTGTGACTGGGTATGCATCACTAGCTTAGACTTTAGTTTAATAGCCAGATATGGTATTATCCATCACCACCCACCCTTATCTGGAGTAGGACCAGATAACCATCCTTCTTCCCCAGATAACCATCAAGTGATTCTTAGGTCATGGTTGGAAGATCTCTTTCACCAAATAAGGGGTACTTCCTAGTTGACCTAATCAATGAACAATGTTGCTGGGTGTCTTTATCCTTTGAAGGGTATCACTAGTCTTATACTACTTTTGTACTTGTATGAAAAACTTGGCTGTTCCTTTAAAGTTATAAAAGAAGGTCTCTCCCAATGCACTGGGTCTTCTGATATCAAACAGGAGTCCAGCTTTGTTGGAGGATTTGGCTCTCTTCCAATAAACCTAAGTAATTACTTGGCTTGGAGAATCTGACTCAATTTATCTAAACTGCCTGTTCTTAAGAAAATTTTGATACACTATTAGTGTAGTCAAATTGAACTACTAATTCTTCCCCATTTTCATCTTGCCTTCTCACAGCTCTATTTATTTATTTGAACAAGACATCCCTCAGCCATGGAATGCATGCACATTGGAAAGTCTGCTCTTCCCCTTGAAGCCAAGCTCTAGCTGCTCTATGGAGCCTTCCCTAACCCTGACTACCCCTCTTTCCCATCCAACACTATGACAAAAAAAAATTATCTTCTTTAGGTTTATTATTACATTTTGCATGAGCCATTCCTTCATACTTCTATATTCCAACTTACATCATAATCATTTGCTTATGCCTGAGGTTATCAAACTCACTAAATGCAAAACTCCCAAGTGTAGCCCAAACCAGATTAAAATGTAATTCAGAAATTTAAACAAAATAAACTAAAATATAACATATTATAATGTTAATTTGTGGTTTTCTAAGTCAGCATGCAGCCCACAAGACCGATTTCTATTTGTGTTTGCTACCACTGATATGTACTCTTTTGTTTAACTGGATGCCTTTCTTTAAAAGAATAAAATGTACATTTCCACATTTCTCCATACACAGTGATAGATATTTGGTAGATAAATGATAAATGGTAGACACTTAATCCTTGTGAAGCTAAATTATTTTCTGTGAGGTTAGCTATTGACTAGGAATTCTGGGGTTATGTAGAAATAAATGAAAGTGAGAAGAAGATAAACATCTAATTATTAATAACACAATGGCTACCTGAGAAATTCAAGTTAATTAAGAAAAGAACACAAATCTAGCTTGACATTAATATCTGAAAACCCAATGTTCAATTAAATTTAATTAAGAAGTATACAAAAAATGATTAAGTAAATGAAGACCACGAAATAAATTCTATCTAAATGTAAATTGTGATAATAATTTGTAAAGGGATAAGAGAAATGAGTATAATAGGGAATTCTAATAAATTTCATAATGTTGAACTACTAAAGAAGCTAGATAAAACTCCAGGTCAAATTCCTGGAAGTGATTGAAGTTTGCATAGTTTTGGTTGCATTAAATTATCCATATGACAAGAAAAAATTAATTCACTCTAAAAATTAACAGGCCAAATAAAATTATACTTACCCTTCTAACACCATTGCAAGAGAACCCAGTAAAATAGTATGAATTACATGATAAACTATTTCTGGTCTTTCTCCAATTCTACCATCTTCAAGAGTAAGTATTTCTTTTAGAGGTTTGCCACTGTGGAAATGAAATGAGATTTTTATTTTTTACAAATTTATATCTGAGAAATCAAGGACTTTTTTTTAGCCCTCTTTGAATCAGGTCAAAACTCATAACTCAAATTTAAACACCAAAGAAAGAAACATCAAAGATTCTTGGAGTTTAGAAATATCTCCTACTGGCCAATTATTTGGATCTACTAGCTATAGCCATTTAATCAAGAGAATAGATTTCTAAGACTTTTTAGATGACTTCCAGAGAATGCCAGCCGCACTACATGATGCCAACTAATCAAAGTATTAAAAAAAAACTGAGGAAATAGAATTTTGGAAAGCCGTCCAGATTTTCCACATCAGTTAGCACTCATTAGTGAATGTTAAAATAGATGATGGTTAATAGCATCATGAATAAAATTAAGTCCTTTGAAACTAAGCATTTGCAAAAGACTTTTTAAAGAGATAAGATGAAAATGTTTGTAAGGGCACAAGTATTAAATCACCTGCACTGCCAAGAGGAACAAAATTTACCAAACTTTAAAAGTTATAAACATCTTCCTATTAACTAAAAACTGAATATTAGAAAAATAAGTGAACTTCCTTTGCAAAAGCTTATTAAGAGGATAGACATTTCTTCCAATAACTTGAATACAAGAATAAAACATTGCTATTTCAAAAAAAGTTAATTCTACTCTAACTCAAATTAGATTATCTCCTTTATTTTTACTACTGAAAATGGAAACAGCACACATTTACCAAGGAAAAACTTAACCTCAGAATCGAGATAAATAATGGCAGTTACTTTTATTGCAAAGTCGATTCAACTTCTGAATGATGAGAAAATAATTTGTATTAAGCCCAAAAAGTTTCACTGCTTATTCAATGCTGAATTTATATTTTGATGTCAGATTTTGAGGGACTAAGATGAAGTTTCAATTTTCCTTATATATAATGTATACATGTATATTATGTATATATGTATTATATATAAGGAAAATTGAATATATATATAAAATTAAATACAGAATCTTACAATGCATTGAAGAAAAGAAAGAACTTAATTAACAATTTCATATTTAAGCATTTTACTAGACAATGGAAACCTTTTACAAAACATGAATTTTTACATTTATCTATGGTATTTTGGGTAATGATAATAACGATAGCCGACAAGTATATAATATTACATTTATGGAGTGCTTTGCATATATTTTTGTCTTCTGATATATCTAATAAACCTTTCTAATACGTAGAGGGTGCAAAGATCATCTCCATTTAAAGCTGTGGGCAATAAAGCTTGGAATTAACGCTAAATGCTCTGATCATTCAGGAAACAGGCAAGGAACAGAGCTGGGAGTCAAACTTGGGTCTTCTGAACCCATGCTCTTTCCCCTACACTCTGCTACCTCCTGGATACTTACTTGATTCTCCTAAAAATAACTTGTATCACAGAAAAAAGGCAAATAATTAAAACCAAAATATAGAAAGGCAATAAGGATGACTGCGTCAATCTCAAAAAAAAGTCCTGAGATGGAGCCTGCAAGGATTCTTGACAAAGGAGCCAATTCATTGTAAAATTCCTATAAGAGAAAAAAAAGCATGACAATGATCCATAAGTTTTCATAGAAATTGAATGTCAAATTAGCTTTCAATTAAAAATTAAAATTTAGTTCTCCAAATATATTTGCAATAGCGCAATAGTCTTTTTTTACACATAGCACGAAGGCTATTTTTCCAGAAACAATGTATCTGTATTGAATTTGAATCTGTATTTTATCATCTAATCACTCACTGAGGAGTTTTTAGCTGTCTCAGATGGAGTAAAACTATAAATCTAACCTTATCAAGATAATGTTCTAATCAACTGAAATAATTGACCACAGATATTTATTGATATAATGAAACAGAATTCAATTTCACCTTGCTAAAAATGGCTATTTGCTGATTTCAAATTTGAGGTTAAAATTTTTTTTAAACAACAGGAACCTGAGGTTAAAATGTTGCACAGAAACATGAAGCTTTGAATAAACTTACTGTGAAATGAAAAGCTGAATTTTAATGCAAACAAACAGGTTTTGGTCTTATAAATATGCATCTTTGAAGAGGGCCTTTTTCTGTACTCCTAAATCCAAGTAGACTCAACCAGTCAAATCCATCCAAATCAAGAAATCCTCTAACAACATATTAATATGTAGTCATCCAGCCTCTACTGAAGGGGAACCAACTACATTTCAAAGCAGTCCAGCTCACTTATGGAGAACTCCAATTGCTACTTTTTATTTACAAATTTGCCTTTTTGGAAAATCCATCCCCATTGCTATTTCTACCCTCTGGGGTTGAACAGAACAAGTCTAATCCCATTTCCAAATGAGTCTTTCAAATGCTTGAAGAGAACTATCAGTGTTCTTCCACAATCTCTTCTCTAGGCTAAACATTTCTAATTCTTCTGAAAGGAGTTATGATCTGCATTTCTGCAAGATGTACCCACACTAGCCAAAGTATAAAGAACCTGAAAGTACTGAAGTCTAGATTAAATCTTAAATTGTATTATTAATGTTATGTTTTTAAATATCTAACTACAATGGAAAAATAATTTGTTAAATTATTTTACTTTTGCACAAATAGGCTTCTCTACAAAATAAACAACCCAGTATTTGCTTCAAGGTTCTTGAGAAAAGGGAATAAAACTCAAAAGGGTAAACGAAAGAGGTGGCACTCCCACAATGTACTTGACTTCTGAGAGTTCATTACATTTGTCAGATTTTATGCAGAATCATGTACCTAGTATAGGAGAGTTCAAATTGCTTCTGATACAGGATCTTCTTTCTGGTAGAAAAGCTCCTCCTCTAAGTGTTTTAAATAAAAATCAACAAAGTAAATTTCTTCACCCAAGGATCAAACCAACTTTTCAGATGGCATTCTCAGTTCACTTAGGAAACATCCCACCCTAAGCAAGCTTTATTTAAAACTCTCATGCCTTTAATATTGGCCCTAAATTAGGTTTAAGTTAAACGTGGCACTTTATTCTTTTGAACCCCTCCCCTACTTATCCTATACTTTTCCTCTATTACACAAGGGAAAAATAGGCATTAATGTGATAGTGTTTTTTAAAATTACATCTTCTCTATATAAGGATATAACAGTAGACTTTTAAAAGATGAAAAATATCTCCTTAATTCTTCTTTGAATTAAAGTTTTCTAATTTACACAGCTTACTCTTAATTTTCTAGAGAAAAAGAAATAAAGTCAAATGTGAAACTTACTTAGTCATATTTAGTCCAAATTTTGCTTCAAGGAATTTTAACATGTGCCCATTTTCTTTGTGTGGAACAAACATCTGAGGGAGAACAGCATGATCATATATGTTAACATGTTAATATAAGAAGAATGAACATAGGAATAAGAAGGCAAAATTATAATAATTTTAGCATAAAAAAGGAAACACTGTTATGTGGATTCCTTTAAATTCTTTACCCATTCTTTGGAAATAAATTTAGTCCTTTATAGTTAAATTAGGTAATGACAACTAAAATTTATTAAGGAAAAATTGTAATCTGGTATGTTGAATAAAATGAATCAAAGTTGAAATAAACCAACTTTTCAGAAGGAAATCTTAGAAAAAACTCCCATTGTAAGACATCTTCCATAAAGAGTCTCACTACTTTGAATAATGTCCCTCAAGATAGTTAGGCTATCATATCACTTTCAAGACTTGTCAATTCAATCAAGTCTGATCAATCTTCGAATGAGAATTATCTTTTTAAAGATATTATTATCATGTTATTCTCTTATTTTTAGTGGACAATCATATCCAATATATTTCATCATTCAATCTATCTTTATTAATTTTTGAGAACTGCTTACCTTCATTACAATATTCAGCATCACGGTTAGTATAAATATCAAGTAAAAATACATCACTTTCACCATTCTGGCTATGCAAGTTCCTTTTTTCATATTCAGCTGTGAACAAGATTTTTGAACAAAAATATACATGAAATAGTTCAGTCTAAAAAATGAATTAAAAAATAAATCACAGAAGATGGTTCAGAATTACCTGTAGACATTTAGCAAGCAGTAAGGAAGCTACTAAACTTAATAAAGGAGATACCAATAAAGCTGGATTTTCAAACTGTAGTAAATATCCCAGGAAGAGGGACAACAAATAGATTTTATACACTTCATGAACCTGTAAGGACAAAAATAAAATCAATTCAAATAAAATAAGATGTTTTAAAAATTGTATTTTATTCAACATTCATTTTATTCTTTAAATTATTAAATAATTAGTTAAATTTTAAACCAAATCTTTTCTTTGATTTACCTTAGTTCAGCCATAACCATAAATGTTTGACTGAACTGAACCCTAACTTAAATTTGTTTCATGGATTCCTTCCTTGTAAAAAGATGAGATAATGTCATACTACGTAAATACCAAATAAATGTTTTTGTTGATAATGAATTGAATGATTTCACCTTAAAAAACAAACTCTTTGTATACAAAGGTAAGTTAAAATATAAGTTTCTAAATTAAAATCATTGGCAAGATTTAATCAGGATAGAGAGTTTCTAAAAATGGATGCCAAGTAAAGTTCATTTTGGAACCTTTTTGTCACATCATTGTGAAAACATGAATTTTAAAGTCTCTAATAGCATAACATCCTAAAGCTCCACTACTTCTAATGTCATTCCATGAAAATGGATCCTCATTTCGGATCAGCCCAGAGATCATACCAATTACAACTCTATTAAATTCAAACTCTACAGGAATGATGGGAATCTTGGATTTAAATCTAGCCTCAGACATTTCCTCACTGTGTGTCCTTGGACAAATCACCAACTCCAGTTGCCTAACCCTTACCATTCTTTCTTCCTTGCAACCAATACTTTGTATTGATTCTAAAACAGAAGATAAAGGTTTTAAAAAAATATTCAACATTCTAGGAAAAGAAGAAAAATTAAGAAATCTACCATGGGATCAATAGCATACCATACCTAAACATTAATAAAATTATTAATGTTTATTATTAAAATAAAATTATGGCATAAAGCAAAATATTTTGGGGTTTGATTAGTTAGAAATAGTCGTAAGTGGATAATCAGGCAAATGATGTTATGTTAGGGTTTCCTAAGTTTATGTTTGTAATAGTGATATTATTACAAAAATGTGAATCAGGCCATCTCCTTATGAAATATACAAATATTTAATTCTAGAAAAGAAAGTTAGACTTTTAAAAGCTACAGGAATATTTTACTAGGAGTTCAGAATTTGTATAGAATATCAAAAATACTAGTGGCTAAAACTGATCTGCTAGGAATAGTATGATTAGCAAGAAAATTAAATGTAAAAAAGTATTTCAGAGAAAAAAGAATCTTTCAAAAACTGAAAAGACTGTTTCTGAGTCAGGTGTGAACTAGATATTAGGTTGGCAAAAAAGGAATTTCAAGACTCCAAAGCCAATAATTAAAGATTCTTAAAATACATCAAAAGGGAAGAAATCAGTTTCGGCTCTCCCTTGAAATTAGTGAGGGGATTTTAAGGGCTCAGGGATAAAAAGGAAATTTCATGTGATAATAAGAAGCAGAATCTGGGTGAGGAAAAGCTCATATGCCATGAATGTTTCAAAGAGCTACAAGATCTTCGTGGGTATGACTTAAAAAAAAATATTTATTTGGTGAAAGGGGCTTGGAGAGTAAGAAAAAAATGCCTTATAACTGAAAACAACAACTAAATTAAAAAAGACTTAATGATGTTTCTTCACTGTTTTCACATGATTACTTCTGGTTATTCTTCCCATTCTCAAAGTAAGCCTTCTTCAAGGGGATGATCTTAAACTTCTAAGTGAAAGCAGGACATTCTGGACTTACAGAACAAATTTCTCTCAACTATTTAGTAGAAGGCATAATACTTTGAAAGCATAAACAAAAAAGAATATAATTATTTGGATTTAAAATAAAAAATTCAAAATATCATAATACCTTGTCTGCTTGCATGAGGGAAAATGAGTCCAGGAGGAATAGACAGATTGCTTGAAGAAATAGGAGATAGTGACTGTATTCCCACATCATCATGAAAGTATATGTTGAAGCACTCACCAACAAGTAGCAAAATCTCTAGGGAAAATAAAGAGGCAGAACCTAAATATCAGCACCATTCTTATTGATATCCAAGATCATCACCTTAAACCTGAGGCCACAGAATCTGTTTGGAGACCAGACCTGGGAAATTTTAAACTACAATAAACATATTTTAATCCATTTTACAACCACTTTATTGTTACTGGATAATAATGCTATGCACTGAGCATTTTCTGAGTAAAGAACCTTCAGAAGACAACTAGTCAGTATAAAGGCAGCTGGATATAGTGTAAAAAAGTCAGACAGAGCAGGGAAATCTACTACTAGTGAATCCTAATCTTAAAATGCTAAATGATACACTATTTCATAAAGTTGCTATCAGGAAAGCATTTTGCGAACTGTAAAACGTTATACAAATATGAGTTAGTTCTGTTGGGATAATTTCAAGTCAGAAAAATGGGGATAAGAGAAAAAAAGAAAACATGAGTAAGAATATTAAAAGATATTTTACTCCACCTACCTCCTGTACGCACACAAAAAATGACTACAAGATTAATAAGAATTTTTAAATTTAAAAGTAAAGAAAGGAGTAAAAGAAGGTAAAGGAAGAAAGCGAAGAGACTAAAAGCATTAGTAATCAAATTCTGCTAGTCTGACATCTTTCTTGAAAAGTGTAGTTTATTAGATAAGGAAAAATTGATTGCCCCTGAGATAAAATGGCATGATTTAGGCAGGTAAGTATCCATCGGAAGGCTAGCTCTGGACTGAGCTTAAAAAGCAATGAGATACCTATTCCCAGTTCTCCCAAGTATGACCTAACCTTTTTTAAAAAGCTATTATCAGAAACAT
The DNA here is from genome assembly GCF_016433145.1 of Gracilinanus agilis. NCBI lineage: Eukaryota > Metazoa > Chordata > Mammalia > Didelphimorphia > Didelphidae > Gracilinanus > Gracilinanus agilis. Next base: position 632,697,514 of record NC_058130.1, on the reverse strand, counting down.
TTAGATCATTTCAACTAAATATAGCAAATGGAAAAAAATATATAAATCTATGGTGTCTTCATCTTGTAGAAAAGCCTTACTGCAACACAGAGGTGACCTTGTGTCACTGAATGTTATGTCAGTGGAGTACTAGCTCTGGCAAGTTTTACCATGCTAGATAGGTTTTTAACTGCAATGTAGCAGACTATGTTTGCTTTCTGAAGACTGGCCTAGGTAGGCAAGGAGAAGCTCATCTTCATTAAGTAGTTAATTGGTGAAGAAGAACTCTTTAAACTACAGAAATCAATAAAATGGATAAAAATACAAAATGACCTTTAGCCCTGTTCAGGTCCTCTTCTACTGCTACCATGACATTATAATGGGGCAGAGAATGCTAAGAATCACCTAGTTATTATGATATTAATAAAAATTAACCTCTTTGGTCATAGCTTATTTAAGATAAGATCCTTATCCAGGGACTAACAAGGAGACAACTCTACTGAAGGAAATAAGTTCTTTCAATCTTAACTTTCTCAATGTAAATGAAACTGGAAGACAGAAGAAAGTTGAAACTAAATAGAAAGATGCCTCAAAAGCTCTTCCTTTTTGGAGAAAGAAGATGGCAGAGTTAAGTTTTTATCATGACTCAAAAGGCAAATAATAAAGTTGATTTTATGGGACTACTGACCATTATATCACAGTGTTTGTGATAAACATTTGTAAAGACTACCATCATAATGAAGTTATCTTACATGACAATATCTGCTTCAGGGGATAAGGAAGCAGAGAAAAACAATGAAGAACATGGTAAGATTTCCAAATTAAATAAATATACATTTTAATGACTGATGACTTCAATACATATTTGGACAGGGGAAGTACAGTGAAAAATATGCTGAGAAACAGTTCAAGAATAAGAAATGAAAAGGAAGCCTTCCCAATAAGACCAGGGAAATAAGGATGGCCATTATCACCAATCTTATTTAACATAGTATTAGAAATGCAATAGGAATAAGAGAAGAAAAAATAAGTGAAGAATCAGAATAGGCAAAGAGGTAATAAAACCATCTTGTTTGTAGATGACAGGATGGTATATGTGGAAAATCCTAGAGATTCAATTGATAAGCTAGTTGAAACCATCAATTTTAGCAAAATAGCAAGATATAAAATAAACTCACATAAATCATCAGAATTTAGATAGAGATAGAAAGAGGGAATCCATTTAAAACAACTACAGAGAAAATAAAATGCTGGGAATATATCTGCCAAAACAAACTCAGGAAAAACATATATAATTATAAGACACTTTTTACACAAATAAAGCCAGATCTAAATAATTGGAGAAATAGTAATTATTCACGGATAGGCAAAGCCAATACATATAAAATGACAATCCTACCTAAACTAATCTATTTATGTCATCCCAATTAAATAACCAAAACATTTTACTGATTTGGAAAAATAACAGAATTCATTTGGAAGAACAAAAGAATCAAGAATCAAGAATCAAAAGAATTAATGAAAAAAGAATGTAAAGGAAGGAGGTCTAGTAGTTCCAGATTTTTAACTGCATTATACAGCAATAATTATCAAAATATCAGGTACTGACAGGAAAGAAAAAGGTTCATCAGTGGAACAGGATGAATGGTAAAAGATTATAGTAACCTTGTATTTGACAAAGGCATAGATTTAGGTTTGGGGGATAACCATCATTTGGCAAAAATTGTTGGGGCAACTAAAAAGTACTTTGGTAGAAACTAGGTATAGAACTACATTTTATGCCATTCACTAGGAAAAGATCAAACTGGATACATGTTCTAGATATGAAAGGAGATATCCTAAGTAAATTAAAATAGGGAACATATTTCCTATCAGATTTATGAATAGGAGATGAACTTATGAGTTACCAAGAGATGGAGAGCATTGTGAAATATAAAATGGATAATTTTGAATACATTAAATTGAAAATTTTTTTAAAATAAAACAAATGATGTCAAGATTAGAAAGAAAGCAGAAAATTGAGTATAAATTCTTATAGAAAGACTCTTAGGTACAGGGTTCATATCTAATATATAGTGAGCTTTCTCAAATTTATAAAAATACTATTGATAAATAGACAAAATATATGAATAGACAATTTTTGGATGAAGAAATCAAAGCCATATATAGATACACAAAAATTGCTCTAAATCATTAGAGAAATGCAAACCAGACAATTCTGACACTCATCTCACACCCATCAGATTGGCTAAAATGACAAATGATGGAGAGGATATGGAAAAATGGGGATACTATTACACTGTTGGTGGAGCTGTGGACTTATCCAACCATTTTGGCGAGAAATTTGGAATTATACTCAGAGAGTTAGAATGTGTATACTCTATTTCCCAAGGAGGTTGGGGGAAAAGAAAAAGAAGCTATATATATTTTTTGTTTTCACCCAGCTTTTTTCTTTTTTTCATTTTTCATTTAATTTAGAATATTTTCCCATGATTACATGATTCATGTTCTTTCCATCCGCCCCATAAGATTAAAGAATCTATATGTTCCAAAATATTTCTAGCAGCTTCCCATGTGGTAGCAAAGAACTGGAAATCAAGGGGATATCCACCAATTATGGGTAAACAAATTGTGATATATGATTGTGATGGAAAACTATTGTGCCATAAAGAAATGACTAATAGACTAATTAAAAAAAATTTTGGAATAACAAACAGTAAAATGAGTAGAACCAAAAAAACATCTTACATAGCCACAGATTTAATAGTTGAAAAATAAATAGTAAATGTTGCCTGGAGGGAAGGGTTGAGACACTTGTAAATAAATTCTATTAATAAAAAAAAATTGGCTTTCAGAAAAAAAATGAAAGAAATCAAAGGCTCACAGACTATATACAGTCTATCTACCTATTGAGAAAGAAAGAGAAAAGGAAAGAGAGGAGAGAGGCAGAAAAGGAGAGCAGGAGAGAAAGGATGTCTTTGAGGGTACGAGAAAAGGGAAGGCAGATTTTGATAAATGACATTCTAGGAAAACAATGTAAAACAGAAGTTTTTACTGCTATCAGATTTAGAGAACTGTGTAAGGCTTGGGGAAGGAATTAAACATTTTAATGTGAAGACTTAGAGGATAGTAAAAGATGCTAAAAAGAGAAATAAAAAAGTAAAAGAGATATAAGTTTCTCCCTATTTGAATAACTTTAAATTTTGAATAATTAAGTTTAAATGACTTAAAATTAATGTAAAATCATTTCCAGTGGAAGCTTTCAAAGCATTTCTTTCAGTTCAAATAAAACCATTTAATTCATTTTCATCATTACTGTTTTCTTCAACATATTTACTATTGGTCTTTCTCTTAAAGAGTGTGTGATTTAAATCATATCAGTTTGGTCAAGCCAGGTTTCAGGGAAATTTAGTACTTCTTTTAGAACTTGAAAGTGATGTCACCATATACACACCCAGTTCCTATTTACAGACAACAGAATTTAAAAGAAGATGCTTGCCTTTAATTCTCCAAACTTATGCAGTATCTAGGTCAACTATCTGTTTATCTGTTTTCTCTGTTTACCTATTTATCTGTTTTCTCCATTCCTTTTCCAAGTTAAGACACAGTGACAAAAAACAGAAGAGTTAAATTGTTCAAAAATAGAAAGCTAAGATTAACATCATCTGTGATGTATTTGTGTATAATATGTGTATGTTTAATGTGACCAATGTATTTATTCTCTTATACTGCAAAGCTGAACTAATCCACCAAAACTGGGAAGGTGACAAAATTAAAGTAACATCTGTTGGCATTTCCATCATCCATTTATTAATGACAAAGTTTAAACAAGAAAGAAGAAAAGATTCTTTGCTTCATTGTTAAGCCATATTATACAAACATAATTATAACTCTTTCTGTCCAAAAATAACCACAGGGCTCCATATTCTGGCTGTTCTATTAGGATTATAAGTCATTCAACCAATGAAACCAATAGGTTTCACTGAATATTCCGTAGCATACCTAAGGTATATAACAGGGGCTAAGTAAACAAGAGATTAGCATTTTACCTCAACAGAAGTATTTATGTTGTTTTTCAAATAGCCTGTAAGAGCAGCAACTTGACATGCAAAATATGGTAGTGCCCAGTTTTCTCTTAAAGGAATAGAATATTCGATTCTTGTTGTATCTACCCTAAAATGAAAATACAGAAGAAAAGCCAAGTTAAGTTAGCTCTTTGGAATGTTACTACAATTAGAAACTACATTTGGTTATTAGTACCAGCCTCACTGACAACAATAGCTAATGTCTTTATCAAAATTTCTTAGTTCTTTACATGGTTGCACCTGAAAGGATAACACATCATTGCAAATAAACTTGATTATAAAGTATGTTTTTGGTGCTTTTAACCTATTTTCAGAAGAAGCCACCAGATTCTAATTGATGCCAATTCAGGGTCAACTTAGTGCTATTATTTTTCAGGATTACACTGCTAAGTCACCAAAAAAAAAAAAGAAAGAAAGAAAGAAAGAAAGACACACAGTAGTTGTGCTGGGTATTCTGATGACATTGTTTTCTCCATATGTACTTTAAGCTACCCTACAACACTGTCAGGAAAACAGTATGGCATAATGGATAAAAGGTAGACCTTGCTAACAGAAGCATCCAGATTCAAATCCTCCTCTGTCTGACATTAGTAGCCACCCGAATGTAGGCAGGTCATAATCTCTCAGTGGCCAAAGCAACATTTTTCGACTATAAATTATAGACAGATTGCTGAGTTGCATCTGTAGAGAGTGTGCCATTCCGGGAGTTTCTTACACCAATGAAATCAAAGATTTGGATCAAAACAAATAAGCATTCCAAAGTTATCCTTGGATAGTAACTACTCTCTCACAAATCCCAATCAGTGGAGCTGTGTGGCAGCAAGCATCTATGCTCACTGATATGGCACATTTTAAGGCCTAATTTTTTTATTTCTCTGACTAAACCAGTGGTTCCCAAACTTTTTTGGCCTACCACCCCCTTTCCAGAAAAAATATTACTCAGCCCCCTGGAAATTAATTTTTAAAAAATTTTAATAGCAATTATTAGGAAAGATAAATGCACCTGTGGCCATCACTGCTCCCCTGGATCGCTGCAGCACCCACCAGGGGACAGTAGCGCCCACTTTGGGAATCACTGGTCTAAATCTATGATTAAAATGGTGTAGGGAAATTCTAGTGGGGGAAATTCCCTTCTATCAATGTAGAACAGCAACTCTTCTACAATATATAGCCTTAAAGAACTGCCTAAAAAATAAAGAGCCCAAGTGATCTGGCCAGTGTTACAGTTAAATATCTGTCAGGGGCCGGTCTTAAATCCAGGTTTTCATTACTGACATTGACAAGTCTATACACCAAATCATGATGCAGTATCAAGCTGGGATATAGCATTAAAATATATTAAGTATGGCTCAGAGGTATTGCTGGTAAATATGTTCTAAGAAATGGTTGTGGCATTACAGCAAATTCAAGTCCTGACACAATATGGAATTTTAGGACACGCTGATGCTATTCTCTAGTGTACTTAAACACATGCTTTCTCAGGGAAGCTAGGTAGCACAGAGGGGATATAGTACTTGGCCTGGAATCAGGGGGGAATCTGGAATCAAATATGGTCTTAGATATTTCTTGGCTGTGTGATGGTGGGCAAGTCACATAACCCCAATTGCCTCACCTTTACCCCTTTCTGCCTTGGAATCAATACTTAATATTGCTTTTAAGACAGAAAGTTAAGCATTTAAAAAGTATGTAAGGTATTAAAATATATATATTAGCTTTCTTTACCCAATAAGTCATCTGCTCTTCACCATACTGCCAAATATACATATGAACCAGGATTTCCTGAATCCTTTCAATTTGGAAGCATCTCTATGTAGCTTCTTGGTAGAGATTATAAAACATCTATATCTTATCCTTCTTATTAATTTACAAGAGTATCTAAATTTGTAAAATGATCTATGATATCTTACATGTTTTGTGAGTGATTCCAGACCATCATTGCAATATAGAAGCTTCTTTAAGTTTAAGCTCATCTCAAAGATCTTTAAATTATGTATTATTAAAGTATGCTTTTTGAAAATTTCCTTGATATAGTTCAACATTCTTTTATAATCCATCATTAAAACTTTTAATGTGACTATGCAAAGTTTTAATACAATGGAAATCATCAAACACTTTTATGTTTGGAGAGAGGATGGAAAGGATAGGATACACATGAATCTAGGACAGGATACCATAAAATCTAATATTAAAAGCTATGTCACCATAAAATTCCATGAATATTTTTATTAACTTTTCCAGGCATGCTTCTAAGATTATAGAAATAAATTATAACAAATTTTAGAAGTTGTCATGGGAATCTGAAATTAACTATAGTATCTTTAAGATGGAAGTCCAAACAGAAATGGGAGTCACTAAACTCTGTAGAAGGATCCCTGCACGTCATATATTGACTTAGAAAACAATGTTAATATTATCTATTTTTTATTGTATTTTTTATTTATTTTGTTAAATATTTCCTAATTAAATTTTAATCTGATTTAGGCTACAGTCAGGAGTATGGTGGGCTTTGGGCAAATGTTTGACATTTTGCCTCATATGAGTTTCACTACAGTATCCTCAACAAGTATTTTTCCAGACTCTAATTATTGGCAATTTACTACATCATAAGGCAGCCTATTCCATTTTCAAAGAAGTTAAAGTTTGTCTTCTTCATATTGAATAAAAAATTTGCTTCCTTATAATTCCCACCTGTTGGTCCTAGTTCTCCCTTCAGACAAGATAATTCTAAAACCTCTTCTACATGACAATCCAACTATCTGAAGACATATTGTATGTCCTATAAATCTTTTTCAGATGAAATAAATTAATTTCTTTCACTGATCCTGATGAGACATGTTTTAAAGCTTCTCTCCTCTTCTTTTTCCTTCTTCTTTCACTGCCAGAAATAACCAAGGTCATAATGTGTTTAGGTAGTTACCTGTCATAACAATAAGAAGGCAATTCTATCAATGTCAAATATATTTCCACCTAGTACAAATTCTGTAACTTCTTCCAAACAAGATCTTCAATGGAGCTATCTTACCTCTACTCCTTGCTTGATAATCTGCCTTAAGTCTTGGTTCCTTATTTGTGGTGATTATTTTGAAATTTAAAAACCTACCTAATTCACACTCCTATTCTCTATTTCTCCCCATATCTGATTGATGTCAATTTCCTTTGCTAGATTATTACCTATGCCCTGTTTTCTTTCTCTCTCTCTCTCTCTCTCTCTCTCTCTCTCTCTCTCTCTCTCTCTCTCTCTCTCTCTCTCTCTCTCTCTTTCCTTTCTCTTAGAGATCTATCATTTCTTAGGAGTTAAATTATCATCTCTATGATGCCTTCTATATCTATATATCCAACATTTCTATCTCTCCTGAGATCCAGACCCATGTAGCTATCTGTTCGATGGACATCATTAATGAGGTGTCCCATAGACATCTCAAATTCAATATATCCAAAATTGATTTTTTTTCACCTAAAACCACCTCTCTTCCTAATCATCTTTCCAGTCAAACAGATGAGTAACCTCAGAGTGATTGCAGTCTCTTTTTACCTTACCACCCTTCAAGGTAAGTCAACAATCATATATATAGCAAGTGCATCTATGATGTGACAGTTATTGTGTTAAGTGATGGGGATTCAAAGAAAGACAAAAAAGTCCCCAACCTCAAGAAGCTTATAATCTAATTGGGAAACCAACATGCACCTAGCATAGGTTAGTGAAAATACAGAATTAAGAGGAGTGTCTTATTCAAGATACAGGCCAATGTTATCAGTCAGCAAAGTATGTGGAAGGGAGTATTCCTATGTCCAAATAGTTCCCATATCTTTTGCCATATCCCCACAGTGTCACATGTCTCCTTACTCCATTCACACTATAACCACCCAAATTAATTATCTTTCATTACCTCTCATCTAAATTACTGCAATAAATTCCAAATTGGTGTCTAGCCTCCAACTAGTTAACATCAAAAAGACAGTTTTGAACATGTTATCAACTCCCTTGCTTGAGAATCTTTAGAGATTCTCTACCGCTACATTATGATTAAAAAAAAATTCCACTGATTTTTAAATTTTAAAATCCTCCACAATCTGGCTCCAACATTACCTCTATAGACTTATTTCCCATTACTTGCCCGGATCCAATCAAACTGATCTACTTTCAGATGCCCACATACGACATTCCATCTTCTACTTATATGTCTGTGCAGGTTGCCCTCCTAAGAAGTTCTTTAATCTCACTTCTACCCCTTGGAATTCCTGGTTCCATTCAGCCTCAGCTTAAGTGCCACCTCCTACATGAGGAATTTTTGAGCCTCTTATGTTTCATGCAGCCTATTCCAGTCTCATCAAAATTACTTGCTATAAATTTTATATTTCCTTATCTGTTTACATGTCATTCTCCCAATTCATTTTTTACTTTGTACCTAGCACAGCAGCTGGTTGTCAGTTTTAAATGAAAAGGGGAGAAAGGGAACGAATATATCTATTTCTAAAAACAACTGAAAAAAATAAGGATATCTACTGAGACAAAAAACACCCGAATTACCTTTTGTTAAGTAATGGAAAATTATTTTCTTACCTATTAATAATGAACCATGCAACAGTAAGCATTCCTGCTAGCCAAGTTCCACTCATAACCCAGCTTGTTACAAATAATGCAGTCACATAAATTCCCTGCAATCCAAAAACTATACCAATGTAGAAATATACTGGCTCGATAACCTCCTGAAATAGGGGAAATGAGTGATGTTAGAATGGCATTTGAACTGCTGTAATACTAAAAAAAAATTGAACTACATAAATATTGGCAAGCTACAGTAATAATGCATACTTCACTACCAGTTGCTTGATACAGTACGCTGGCAATCAGTTCTGGATACAAAGTCATTTGTTGTACTGCATTCATAGTCTTCAGTGATACAGTTTTGTTGTTGTGTGTGAGCTCATAAACACCTAAAGACAGAAAAATTCTTCTCCAGATTATTTATTTTGCTTTTTTACAACCACATAAAACCATATGGCTTTTGGTTGTCACTCATAGGAGTTACTGCTAACAAAAATGTGTTTATATTACTCAGGAAAAAAACCTCTGCAAGTTAATGTCAAAATTCTTACCATGAAAAGTCAGGAGATGGTCATTTTATCACTAAATATCATTGTTCAAAAAATTTCACACCAAAGGAAAATATAATATTTAAACAACTAATTGTAATGTTATATTAATGACATTTTCACAACCTTGTTTGTTGCCTTTAAGTTTTACTCTAATATCTAAAAACCCAATTTCTTCAGTTATTTTCTTGCTACATACTTGCATGACAGCACATTTAATGGGCACCTGGAAGTATAACAAGACATTTCACAAAAAAAAAGTTCCATCAAAAAAGGATGTACATGAAGGAATAAAGAAAAAATAAAATACCTGAAAGAGATGAGATAGTTGAGTTCTACTTTGAAATTATGGTACATTTCAAAGAAAGAAAAAGTATGTATGGCACATTTAAAGAAAGAAAGCAAAGAAGCAACAGCGATGTCTTGACTATTTCAATAAATCCAACGTTGATATTACCTTAGAAATTTTTAAATGTTCAGGCTTTTAAATATATTTACATAAATATATAATCAATAAATAAACATTCTATAGTAGAACTATTTTCTAAAGCTGCCAAAAAGTAAAAAAAACTGAGGTATGTCACAATAAACAGATTCATTAGTGTAAAAAGTGACAGAGAAGCAAGTCATCCTTAAAGATGCTTTTCAAAAGCTTAAAGAAGTAGCTTTGAAAAATGTTTTATTTTGATCCTGGGAAGCCCTCTCAGTTCAGGCTTTATATCAAAATCAGGGAAGGGAATCTAAAAATATAATACTCTCCTTTATATTATTCATTCTTTTGCTGAAATTTGAGAAAGATCAAGAATTACCTAAAAAAAGATTTAATGTTCATTATAAGACCCTTATACTCAGGTGCTTTAATTTAGAAAATATTACTTTTTGTTTACTTCAGAAGTCCTTTAATGATTAAACATGTAAATATGAGTGTCATACCTCTTTCAAATGAAGGAGCCTTTAACATTTCTTTATAAAAGGAGTAATAAATGGCACTGTCACCCTGAAATGTGATTTCCCGTTCAAGCTCCTAAAAGAAAATCAAATTATTATTAAAATTGTCATTTTTTAAATTTCTTCCACAATCTCCCCATCTTCTTTACTTTTTAGAATGACTAAATATTATCAGGGTAGCTAGGTGGCACACTGAATAGAGAGCTTGGCCTGGAGTTAGAAAGACTCATCTTCTTGAGTTCAAGTCTGACTTCAGACACTTACTAGTGAGTGTGGGCAAGTCACTTAACCCTGTCTGCCTTGGTTTCTTCATCTGTAAAATGAGTTGGAGAAGGAAATGCCAAAAAAAACCAAATGAGGTCATAAAAATTTAGATACATCTGAAAAATGACTGAACAAAAATATTGTCATATGGGTTGGTTTTGTGTTATGCCTTTGAATGTATAGTACAGATTTCATAGAAGATGGTGGTTTCTGAATTGTTTGCTATTTATTTATCCCTTTATTCAAAGAAATGTTCAAATTTTCCTACACAAATTAAAAGCCACGTGGAGAAGATAAGACTTAAAAATATTTAGAATGGACTATAACTTATAACTCACCTTTCAGAAAATAAAGTCTAGGATAGAAATCAGAAGATATGTCTTAAGAATAAAAGAACAATGGAACAAGTGATCATGAAAAGTGAGGTGTTAGTGCATAAATCAAGGACAGATTTAAGAGAAAATGATTCAGGTTTAAGCTTTCAAAAAAAAAAAAAAGACAACAGAAAAAAAAACAATTAGTTACATCTTTCCTACTATTCCAATAAAATGCTAAAAAGCTCCCAGTTGGGACCAAGTACTGTACAAAAAAAGAAAGTGAAAATACTACTAGAAGTTCACTAGAAGAGTGAGAAAATATTTTGAAGCTGTCAAAATAAATCATAAATCATCAAGAAACTCTCTTTATGATCCTGAATCAAGCTTTTATGAAGCCCTAAATCTCATTCACAAGACAAATATTCCGAAAAGTTAAATTCTACAATTAAAATAGGATTGCCTACAACCTCAAAAATGCAAATTGAAATGCTTACAAATAAATATAATACACTGTATTAGCTTTTACTAAGTCAAAGCAGCTGCAATCAGCATTTTTTTTTGTTTTTTAACCACAAGATCCTTTATTGATGTTAAATAAGTTAAAGTATAGGGGATCATTTCTATCATTCATAATTAACTGTTAAAAAAAAAAACCCCAAACCAAAAAAAAACCCTGCCACTCTTTAGGCTACAGTAAAAACAAGGCAGGTGACCAGTGATGACACTGCGAATTATGCCCGCTTACATCAATGCAAGACAAACTTAAATTCACAGACCTGTTCTGTTACTTAGAAACCTAACAATAACTGTAAAGACAAGTACCAAAACATAATCATTTAAACAGAAAAAACCACCATACACATCACAATTACTAAGGATCCTATAGTTAATCAATATACTCCATTTTACCATAGATAGAGCTTACCTATGCTAATGTAGTGAAAAATCTTAAAAACACTCTGGTTTATCTCTCTTTTTTGAGGAGGGGAGATGGGGGAGCAACTGAAAATCAGACCATTACAAATATCCCAAGCCCTGGAAATTAATATATTTAGAATTCTTAGATTAATAGTTGATTAAAACATTAACTAATAAGGAATAATTATGAAGTAACTTTTAATACAAATAAAATATTTTAATAACCTGGACATTTTATTTTCATATTTAGTTGAATCAATTTCAGAATGGAATAAAACCCACAATAGATAGGCTACAATTCAGTGCTAGAGAAGAAAAGCTTTCAAATATTTCACAAGTTTATATATTATACTGAATAGTTCTCAAAAATTCTATAGGTATGCCAAATAACACATTTTCTGAACTGTCCGCAACTATAAGTAGTGCAAACCTTAAGTTATCCATGATTAATACATATGATATTCATCTAGCTCCCTATAAAACACAGCTCTTGACAACATAAAATAAGGTATCCTCAAAATTCTACCATACCTGTCTGCTGGAAAACCAGAATCTTCGTTCATGGTATGTTGACAAATATAGTGCATACATCATACCACTAGTAATTGCTGCAAGACAGCCCAAGAAAAGCTTTGCAATTCGCTGAAATAATGCATCTGAAAAAGGATGGTAAAAGCAATCTTAGATATATATAAGACTATAGTAAAGCCTTAAATGAAAAAATAAAGTACCTACTCCATCATAATATTTCCTGTTTAAATTTATTAAGTATTAAAGTTAAATGTAAAATACCCTCAATGGGACTGCAACTACTTTGTAACAAAAGGAGAACCTCCCCCCCCCCACAAGATGTTTTCACACACAAATCATAAATATACTATTCAGCAATAAGGAAAAATAAAAAAATAAAATAAAAAACCAAAGTTTGTGTATTATACTACTTCATTATAATATTTCAAATGAGACATCTGAAGAAACATTTTAATTCTAAAATTTAATTTGTAAAATTGTGATCAACATCAGTTTTGACATTTTTTTTGATGATAAAACCTGCAAAGCACTATAAAGGCATTCACTGTGTTATTTAACCAAAATGCTCATTGAGATCAGTGGTTCTTAACCTGGGATCTATGGATATTTTTAAAAACTAGAACTTTTTCCTTTCATAGTCCTATTTAATTTTATGCATTTAAAAATACTCTGAGAAAGGGGTCCATAGGCTTCACCAAACTGTCAAAGGGGTCCATGGCACAAAAAAGAGTTAAGAAGCCTTGTACTAAAGAGATGTTTTATATTCACAACATCTGAGAAACACTAATATCTAATAAACCAAAGGTTAAAATAGCTCTGAATCACATTTTGAGAAAAGTTGCAAGTGCTGACTGTATCATATAAGAAATAAAATTAAGCATAAGGCTTGTTATCATAAAATTAGATAATGTGAACTAAGGAAAAACAAGCAAAACTTAAAAACTAGAAGAATTTCAATAGAGGCTTTATAAGTATATTTACTTATAAGTAACCTGAATGCAAAATACTAATTCTTGACTTTCATTATCAATGTAACCCAAAACTAGAACCTAAAAAATTTCCATCAGAATTTTAGTCTACTAATCATTCTGTTCTTCAAGATTTTTTTGGCTGAATGTGTTTACTGCATGAAACATTTTTTTTTTTACTTTTAAGTATAATTCTAAACTGAAATTTTTAGTTTTGAGATTTTTTTTTTCAGAACTCAATTTTCAGAATTTCTAGCTCAGAACTTTTTTTTAAAATAAAGAATTTTTTTCCATGGTTATATGATTCATGATTCACCCCTTCCTGTTCTTTCCTCCACCCTCTTGAAGCTGATAAGCAATTCCACGGGGTTATATACACGTATCATTGTTCAAAACCTATTTCTATGTTATTCATATTTGCAGTAGAGTGATCTTTTAACATCAAAACCCTAATCACATCCCTATTGAACTATGTGATTTATCATGTTTTCCTTCTGCATTTCTGTTCCTCCAGTTCTTTCTCTGGATGTGGATAGCATTCTTTCTCATAAGTCCCTCTGGACTTTCCTGGATCATTGCATTGCTGCTAGTAGAGAAGTCCATTACATCGATTGTACCACAGTGTATTCATCTTTGTGTACAACATTATCCTGGTTCTGTCCTTTCGCCCTGCATCAATTCCTGGAGGTCATTCCAATTCCCATGGAATTCCTTCAGTTCATTATTCCTTTCAGCACAATAATATTCCATCACCATCATATACCATAATTTATTCAGCCACTCTCCAATACGTGGACACCCCCTCATTTTCCAATTTTTTCCACCATAAAGTAGCTCAGAACTTTCCATACTAAGCACTGAAATTCTTAGCTTCTAAGGAATATCCCAGTTTAAAATATGGGATGAAAATAAAGCAGCTAACTTCTAATTAAGATACTACTGACATACACTATATAACCCAGGACCAATTCATATAACTGTATTCATATAAATTCATATAATGTCATGTAGTATCTTCATTTGCAAAACGAAAATAATCACAAAATTCATCCATGGGATTCATCACTGTTAACTAGGAAAAAAAAAAGTACTGCATAGGGAGTTCTAAACTTACAAATAATCTGTTTTTCATCAGCATGACTGGTGTCTGAAACCTGGGACACCTTTTTCCCATAGAAACTATATTAATTTTGCAGGCTGGACCAAAAAGCCATTACTGAAATGCTGTGCATTTTCAATTAGCTAGTTTTTTCTTTGAAATACCCCAAAGTATATTTAAATTAAATAAAGCCCTTTTAAAATAAATATACAGTGCTCAATACTCATAGTATAACCAGCCTATATTCTGAGTCCAGGGCTCATATCAGATGATGGAGCTGGTTCCTCTGAGTCATATCCATTACCTAATCCCCCAAACATGCAACAGTCACTTGGCATAGAGATTAAGATGAAGAACTTATGACATTGGAGGTACAAGAGGTTAAAAAACAAGGCAAAGTAAGCTTTATAGCAGAGACTGTGATTTCTATCCCTCTAGGTCCCAAAGTAGTTAATGACTTTTTCTTGATTTCAAGTGAAATGGAAATGGTGTGAGGAGGAAAAAGTTGACGATAATGGAAAAAAAAGTTCCAACAATTATGCATCCAAGTAATCAACCCATCAAAAAGACAGGTGGGAATTAGGAGCAGGAAGAAAGGAAGACTGCAGTTACAGGAAAAGATAAGAGAGAACTCTGGAACCAACATGACTTACATTTGGAAGATCTCCTCACAGTTGGAATGTCTACAGTTTTCTCTTGCAGAGTTTGTAGAGCTGTTTGCTTACTTTCAGGGAAGCTTGACTTTTTTCTCTCACGTAATTCTGGTGCTGATCCTTAAAATTTAAGAAAGTTATTTCAACTTTATATGTGATGAAAAATTATCCTAAATCTTTAGGCAGGCACACCATAAAAGTAGAAACATACTGACATCTGACATTAAGAAAATGTTCTTAGTATTCTACCATTAAGTTCTTACAACTCCTCTGTCCTCTCTATTCCAATTGTCAACACCCTAATATAGCATTGGTGAAGGTTTTCAAGTTCACATGCCTAAACTGCAACTTCAAGCTGCCTGTGAGCCCCCGCATTACCCCGACAGAAGAGGGAGGAAGTGCTTGCTTTGGGCAGCAAAGCATGCAAAAAATGTCCTTAGGAGCTGAGAAAAGGGGGAATGCAGCAGTTCCCCCTCCACCCCGTGTCACATGTGCCAATACTTCGCTAATGTTGCCCTACTACAACTATCATTACTTCCCAGCAACAGGTCTTCATGCCTCTGTTCTCCTTTCTCTATACTACCTTTTACAATGTGACTCAAATAATCTTACAGGATTATAGATTTAAAGGTCTGAAGGGAATTTAATAAATAATCCAATCTCATTTTACAAATAGGAAACTGAGGCTCAGGGAGAGTAAATGACTTAGCCAAAGTCACATAAATAGTTCAAATTTGAATTTGGGTCCTTTGGCTCTAAATCTAACCTCCTTTCTATTACATCATGTTTCTTCCCATTACTCTTCCCCATATTTAGTTATCTCTCACTTCTACTCAAAAATTTTCAGTGGTTTCATAGGTCCTACTGAATAAAATTCAAATTCTTTTCCATTCTATTCAAAGTCTTCCAAAATTTGATGTAATCTACCAAATTTTCCTGATTCCAGATCTTTGTCACCACTAATCCCTATGTTTGGAATGTTCAACCTGTCCCTCTTTATCTACTAAATTCCTTGTTCCTTGTTTGGTCATGTCCAATTTTTCATGACCACACTTGAGGTTTTCTTGGTAATAAGATACCAGAATGGTTTGCCATTTCCATCTCCAATTCATTTGACAGAAAAGGAAATGAAGGCAAATAGGGTCACACAGCTAGTACATATGTGAGACTGGATTTGAACTCAGGAAGATGAGTATTATTGACTCTTTGTATTCACTATGCTGCCTAGCTGCCCCTACCAATTTCTTTTCTCCTTTTTTAATTTATTCACTCAATCCCTCTGTTCCCTCTTCACACCACAAAAAGGCATCATACAACAAAATATATGTCTTTAGTGTTTCCACTTCTTAGTTCATTCTCTGGAGGTGAACATTCACAAGTTAATCTTCAAATATCAAGTTTGTAGCTGTATGTAATGTTCTCATGGTTCTACTTGTTTTTACTCTTATCTCATGTAGTTCTAAGTTTTAAAAAAATTAATCTACTCATCTTTTCTTACGGCCCCTACCAGTTCTTTAAATTATGCTTCTTCAAATGACACCTCTTCCATGAAGCCTAGTTTAGGTAAACTATTCTGATTATCGTTGCATGCTATTATCCCTTATATCTTAGGATTTTTTATATATCTAATATACGTGCATATTATTATGTATTATACTCCCTATGTATATAAGCCCTCTACTAGAATATGATCTATAATGGTGATGGCGAACCTATGACACGCATGTCAGCAACAACAATGACATGACATGACAGTCATTTTTGATGACATGTGGTCACATGCAGCCACATACAGAGAAGTATGGGGCCACATGCCAAGAATGAAACATTTGCTGTGGTGTAGTGTAGACACTGTGCACTATAGATGATAATTCTACCTATATCAATTTACCTATTTTGGTTTATTAAATAGTTACATATTATAATTATACATTTTTGTTATTTAAACTATAAATATCACAAAATTATGGTTTTTTTTCCTCAAAGTGACATACCACCCGAGTTATGCTCAGTTTTTTGGCAAATTTTGACACACAAAGCTCAAAAGGTTGCCCATCACTGATCTATGAATTATTTCATACAGAAATACAAAGATATTTCTTTCTATGTCTCTCAATACCTAGCAGCCCATATTTGTCTATGAACAAATTAATCAGTTTTTCCCTGCTTCAGATCTCTTCTAATTCAAGTCTATCAAATACTCAGCTGCTAAAATGATCTTCCTGAAGCACAAGTCTGACTGTCATGTACCATATCCCTATCAATAAATACTAGTAGGTCCCTATAATGTCTACCATCTAAAAGAAATTCTGTGTTTGATGGTAAAACACACATTTGTCATGTCACCACTCTACTAAATAAGTTCCTACGAATTTTTTTCAGTCTTTTGACTTTGCTTTAATGTTTCTTATTGTTTTATGGAATCATTAAATTCTATTTGGTCAATTCTAATTTTCAGGAAGTTTGTTGCTTGAATCAGTTTTTGTTCCTCTTGGACCAAGCTGTTAATTTTCTTTCCAATTCTTTCTTCCCTCGTTCTCATTTCTTTTCAAAATTTTTTCCCCACTAGCACTCTCATTTCATATATAAAATAATTTTAAGTTCTTTAAAGAAAATTTTTGTTTCAGCTCCTCCAGGAATTCTAGTTCAATTTGTGCCCAAGCTGTGTTGTTCTCTGAGGCTTTGCTTGTATAAGTTTTGGAGTCATTCTGTTCTTTTGGGTTTGTGGCTTAAACATCTCTATCATCGTGATCCTTCCTTATAATGAGATTCTTTTTCTGTTTGCTCCTGCTTACTTCTTAATTTTACATAACGGGCTTGGCTCTGTCACACTTCTGGAGGGAATATCTGGGTTGAGCAGTGCTCTCTTGTGTCCTGCTATTGTGTGGCTCAGCAGACAGAGAATAGAAGTTGGGAGTCAAGAAGACTCCCAAATCTGGCCTTTCTCACTCGCTAGCTATGTCTCCCTGGGCAAGTCACTTAATCTGTGTCTGTTTCCTCATCTGTAAAATGAGGATAAAGAATAGTACCTACTTCAAAAAGTTTTTAAGAAGATCAAATGAGTTAATATGTGAAAAGTGCTTTGCAAACCATAAAGCTTTATAAAATGCTTTGTCATCATATAGGAATAATGTGTTAATCCAATATCTCAAGAACAACTGAGTCTTATGTGGCATCCCAGGTATATTCTAATCTTGAAAGTTTTATTGATGTATTTAATAGTGTAACCTATGTGCTCATGGACCCAGACTCATGGTCATAGTATTTCTTGATCATTGTATTTAATTGTTACTCTATTAATTCTGACCACTCTCCAAACTATAGTCCCAAAGTCAGGAAAATTCCTGAGCAGGATGTTAGCTGCCACGGGGTCCTAGCTCCTACCTTGAGAGACCAGATTCCTTGCCAGGTCACATGTCTGATTAACCTCCTCCTCTTTGATCTTGTGGTTGTCAATTGAGCCAATGTTAAATAATATGCCATGTCACATGTTCACTAGCTACCTCCCATTCCCCATTCCTTGATTCTCCAATAATAGATTGGGGACATGTGTAGCTCTCTTTCTACCACCATCAGAGGAACATGCACGCTGGATCCCATGTTCTTGAAGTCCTTGTCTCTGAGTCTTTCTTCCTTTGATGTGTTCCCTCTCTCTCTATCCCCTTAACCCATTTTCCTTCAGTTTCTAACTCTCCTTCTCAGGTGTCCACCCACAAATATATTAAATTTGTGGCTGCAGGTGGTCACACCTGGATATATTTAAGCTTTTAATGCTCTCAAAGCAGATCTAGAGTGAAGTCTGAGCATTAAACTCTACAAGTTCCTGACATGCATTTGATTCTGAGCAACACAATAGTGGGTTCACCCCACTGACTTGAGTTGCATTAGATTTTTGCAGGACTCAGCCCCTGGCAGTCAGTCAATTCTGCAAGTTGTGTCAAGCTCCTTTTTGGTCTGGGCTCCCTGCCTTGGTTACTATGCTGAAGGCTTCAGACTAATCTAGGTTCTAGAAATACTTAGCTAAGCCTCACTGCTTAGCTCTAAGGGCCAGAGCCATATAGCTGCTGCTTGTGTGATCACAGTGTGATAAATGGATACATTTGAAACACAATGCTATCAAACCCTCTGGATTCAAGTATCCTATAAATTACTTGAAGTTAATAATAATTTATTTATAATATTTTTACTTCCTTCTTTCTTAAGCTATATTCATAGAGCATAGATTAAGAAGATTTAGAATATACCTTAGAGTCCAATATCAACAAACATATTAGATTATACATGAGAAAAATAAGGCTCAGAGAGATTAGGTAACTTGCCAAAGGCAGCACTGGAAATAATGTATAGGACCAAGATAGGGATCTCTGAATCAATCTAATACTTTTCTTAAAGGGAAAATATTTGCCACTAGCTGACTGGTGAATTGGAATTAATATCTTAATGCATTTAAAAACTAAACAAGGGGGGCAGCTGGGTAGCTCAGTGGATTGAGAGCCAGGCCTAGAGACAGGAGGTCCTAGGTTCAAATCTGGCCTCAGACACTTCCCAGCTGTGTGACCCTGGGCAAGTCACTTGACCCCCATTGCCTACCCTTACCACTCTTTTGCCTTGAAGCCAATACACAGTATTGACTCCAAGACAGAAGGTAAGGGTTTAAAAAAAACAACAACTAAACAAAACTCTAACTCCAACTCTCTTGTACTACACTACTCGTACTACATATTAGTTACGGTAAATAGCAATTTACATCTGGAATATACAAAGCAATCAAATTCTTCAAATACAGACTAACAGTAAGATTTTATTTCAAAGAATCTGAAAAAAATAACTGGCAATTTTACCTTGTTATCTCTGTCCTTTATAAAGAAAAAAATGTTAAATATATTTTGAAAAATCACCTAATGCTTCTTTCATTTCATCATTACAATCTTTAGTTTTATTTTCCTAGGGGAACAGCAAGAAACATGGAATAAAAGAGTTCAAAATGTGTTTATATGCATAAAAACTATTTGCAGGTGATTTTTCAAGTGAAATATTACTACTAGGTGGCATAGAGCACTGGACCTGAAGTCAGGAAAACCCAAGTTCAAATCCAGCTGCAGACATTTACTAGAGTACCCTGACAAATCATTTAACCTTTTTCTGCCTTGGTCAACTTATTTTTTTTTTTTTAATCTTACCTTCCGTCTTAGAATCAATACTATGTATTCATTCTGCGGCAGAAGAGTGGTGAGGGCTAGGCAATGGGGGATGGGGTGACTTGCTCAGGGTCACACAGCTAGGAAGTGTATGAGGTCATATTTGAACCTAGGATTCCTGACTCTAGGCCTGGCTCTCAATTCACTGAGCCTTTCAA
Organism: Gracilinanus agilis; assembly: GCF_016433145.1. Taxonomy (NCBI): domain Eukaryota; kingdom Metazoa; phylum Chordata; class Mammalia; order Didelphimorphia; family Didelphidae; genus Gracilinanus; species Gracilinanus agilis. The sequence goes on along the minus strand of NC_058130.1, from coordinate 632,677,302 downwards.
TTGCCCCTACAGAAAACTCATTTGTAAAATAGAGTTAATAATAGTCTCTACTTCCCAGAGTTGTTGTGAGAATAAACTGATATATTTTACAAATCTTAAAACACTTATATAAATATTATCTAATATTATTATTATTATTATTATTATTATTATTATTATTTACCTGAAGACCTTGACTTTCAGGTCTGCAGGAGACTGGTAGCCCTTTTAGGGACAAGCTGACCACAGTGCTTCAAAGAATGTTACTAAGAAAGATTTAGAAAAATTTCTACCAACATCAGAAGGTATTTTCCAAATTATAAATCCCACATGAAATAAACACATGTTCTGCTAAAGATAACAGATTTATGAAAATATCTAAGTTTAGAGGCCAGAAAAATGGGGAGGATGGAAAAGGTGAATATTCATATCATAAATTAATCTTTTCTCTTGTGAAAAAAGGATTCAAATAAAAGATTCCAGAGTATATTTAAAATGAAAGAATAATAGAATGAATACAAGTATAAAAAATATGGAATTTTCAGTCTGAACATAGAAAATAAGATAAAGCAAGTTAAAACATTTTGGAAAAATACAAAATGCTATATTAGTCTAATATACTATATATGAGGGAAGATGGTACATGCATTCAATCAATTTGGTTCTAAGTAAAATATATTGTTTTCAGATTGTGGTTTTATAATATAGAATGATTCCTCATTTTTATCACATGTAACATATTTATATAGATTTCATTCCTGAACAAAGCTGCTATGTTTGACTTTCTATTTCACATTTTAGTTTTCAAAATGTAAAAACCATTCTCAGCTAGATGACCCACGCAAAAACAGGCTTCTGTGTTGCAAGTCATAATTAGTCAATCCAAGTTCAAGTGTATAAAAGAGGGGAGTAAGAGGATAACATCCTTCTAGCTTTGTTGTGCAAAAGACTTCGAAGCTACTAAGTATCCCAAAAAGGTTTTTAGAACATCAACCCAAAAAAGTTTTTTGTTGTCTTTAGATTTATTTATAACAACTTTTCATGACAAAACATCAGAGGAAAATATTATTCAAAAAATATCAGATAACGCAAAATATTAAAGCTTAACATTACAGTAAAGTAAAAAAACTATCATACCACAAAACCATTTAATTTTTCCCTATTTTTTTTATTTTTACCTGCATAGTTTATAACAGTAAAAAAAAAAAAAGCTTTGCAATACGATATTGATAATTATAAAAAACGCTAAAGGGAATACTTGTGCTACTACACACCTGAGATTCATCAGGAAAGGAATAGTTATCAAATTACATTTAATCTGGTTATGAAAAAAGAGATTTGCTTTGTCTTCTAACATGCACTCTAGCTATAAGATGAAAACAAGTTCAGAGTTGAGTCTGTGGAGCTTACATTATCAACTGCAGAGGAGCTATTTGGTTTTGAAGTTGCTTGTATAAAGTGCACTAAATTTAGATTAAATTTTCTACACTGAAATCTCAGAGGAGGCAGCTAAAGTCTCTGTACCTGTAGTGTTATGAGTAAGATTAAATTAGCTGGTTATTAGGTATTGATTATGTATTGATTAGGAAGTACCTAGCAGGAAGGAGCTGGAGCTGGGAATTCCAGGTTGGAATGAAGGAGGAGGAAGCCTGGTAGGTTTGAGTACAGCTAGGGCTTTTGTGGCTTTGGGATTCTCACTGCAATCCACTGATGATCTCTGGATGCCAGGAGCTAAAGTTGTCTCAGGAACCAAGTAGTAAGGGTTTTGCTTGAGGCACTATCCGCCAGAACTCAAACTACACCTCTTCTCTTGGCTCTGTAGATCTTGTCCTTTACTAGATGCCACACCACACAGGATCCCAGGGGAAATCAGGATGCAGGATGTCCTTTGCTCTGAGGTCTCCCAGGCTGGCAACAGTTTTGCTCACCACTAATGGGAGTCCACACTCAGGGCACAGCCAGACTTCCTCCTCCTTCATTCCAACCTGGAATTCCCAGCTCCAGCTCCTTCCTGCTAGGTTCTTCCTAATCAATACATAATCAATACCTAATAACCAGCTAATCTAATCTTACTCATAACAGTAGACATATTGCAGTAAGCCACTGGAAGCTATAATTCTACTGATTTCTCCCTACCGTTGAATAAATTTTAGATCTCAACTAGAACAAACTCTGTATCATGCCCACTATACCCCTTTTATGGCAAAAATATCACCTCTACTCAGGAATGTAAGCACTTAGTGCCTAATAAAAATCACCACCACTAAATTATCCTCATGTTAACATTTACTTTGCTGCTATTACCAGCAATATAGCCTATTATTTAGTGGCAACAATATACAAAATAGTATTGTAACCAGACCCTACACTATTTATTGTTTTTCATACTCTTCATGTGTATCAATTATTCAGTTAATGCCTTTCACAGGACAAGCAGATATAAATTTTGGGGAAGAACAACTATATACAATTTAGAAATCCTATTCTATGTGAAGGCAATAATCTTTTCAATAAGTCCCTCAAGTTTAAATCTGCCCGAGAGCATCTTTCTCCATCTTCAATTGTATTCACTTGCCTTCCTAAACTTTTAGCATCATGCTCTATAACCGATTAACCTTGGAAACTTTCCCTACGACCTTGGTTCTCCCAAACCCATTATTCTTATCTGAATATTTCTGCTCCATAATCTTCCCCCAATTTTTTACCCCACTTTCTTCAAATCTGGCCTCTTTTTATCACCCTCCCCCACCCCAGCTCTCTGACCTAATATTGTTCTTGCTTGGAATTACACCAACCTTTATTGCGTGCCTAAACCAAGAACTTTAGAAATGCTTTTTGAGGACGAGGGTCACTCTCCTCAACTTCTCCCATCCTTCCCCAATCACACCCCCACTTACCACCTCAAAAGTTAATAAGGATAAACTACCACCACACACAAGATTCCTGTTCATTTCTTTCAAACAATTTCGATCATCTCCAAGTTAATCTACTGATTTTCCTCAAAATCATTCCCCTACTCTCCCCTGTCTTTACTTACCTTCCTTCAAATGCTAACTGCCTTCCTACCCCTCACAGCCCAAATGTTATCGCTTTCTCCCTCTCCCAAATGTTACGGCTCTACCATTCCCCTCCCCACGATGTTCCTGCCAACTACCGTAAATGTTACTGCTCGACCACCTCTCTCCTTTCTCCCTACCCCAAATGTTAGTGCCCTACTATTCCCCCATCTTCCCCAACGTAAATTGCCCTCCGACTCCTCCTTTCCATCTATCTCGCAAAGTTAGTTCTCGCACCCCTCCCCCGGCCCACTCTGCCTCTGCCTTCCCTTCCCCCCCTCGACGTTACTCCAGGCGCTCCTCCCCAGCCCACAGCCCCCTCCCTGACGCCCCGCTCCCCGTAGAGGCCCCAACGTCTCCGTCACCTTCTTCTTCCTCCATTGCCCCGCCCAAGGCGCCCGAGCTCGGGCTCAGCCGCCGTGTCCCCAAGCTCAGGTCGGGCTCCTCAGCCTCCTCTGCCCCGAACCCGCCAGCCCTTAAGATCCCGCGGAGCCGCACTCGCCCCAGCCCCCGCTGACCGCCGCCACCGCGCCACGGCTCCGCTCCCTGACTTCCTGACACGCCCCCCTCGGTGCTTCGACCAACTGAGTCCTCCAGTCGCGCCTAGCCCGGCCTGATTTGACCCAGGAACTATCATGCGGGGAAATACGGAACAGTCGGAGCGGTCTTGGGGGGCACCGCGGCCGAGAGGGGCGGGGCGGACGGCGGCGACAGCGGCTACAGCTACTAGATTTTTGAGCCGGCCCTCTACTCCAAGCTTCGCTTCTCTTTGAGCACTTATGTTTTTGAGGCCCATCAGGCAAAGCTGTTTTCATGTTGATAGTAAAGCGCGTTAATTGCCAACGTAGTAAATATGACCCACGGATCTGCCCACGTAAACAAAATTTTGAAAAGGAGGAAAGTTCTCAATACTTAAGAGCAAAAAGTTTGAGAATCGCTGGCCTAGAGTATCTAGCCTGAACCTCTGACCTCAGTGACCTCACCAGAGTCCTCCATCCAAATCTCTCTCTCTCTCCTCCCTCTCTCCTTCTTACTCTCTCTCCTTTTGTCTCCCCTTTTTTCCTTTCTCCCTCTCTCCTCCCTCTCCCTTTCTCTTTCTCTTTCTCCCTCTCTCCCTCCCCTCCCTCTGTCTCCCTCTTTCCCTTTCTCCCTCTCTACTTCTCCCTCTCCCTTTCTCTTTCTCCCTCTCTCCCTCTCTCCCTCCGTCTACCTCTTTTCCTTTCTCCCTCTCCCTTTCTCTTTCTCCCTCTCTCCCTCTCCTCTCCTTCTCCTCTAAATATAGACGCAGATGTATTAGGTAGACGCATTCACACATATATACACATAAGTAGATAAATAAAATGTTTCTTCAGGTCATTCAATATGTGATATGTATGTAGAAATTTATTAATTAAGAGTTCATTAGGAAATAGAGTTAAGTAGCATAACTTATTGATAGATGCATAAGAGAGTTATGTTAGGTTTCTTTTAAAAAATATGACTAGAATCTCAGATGTATTTATGGGTAAGAGAATTTTCCCAGAGTGCTTTGAGAAACAGTTCCCCAAATGGCTTTCACTCTTTGGGCTGACCCTGTTCTGAAAGGAGGTCCTAAGAGTTGCGCCTTGGGATTGGGAAAATCTCAGTGTTTTTTACCTCTAAAGATTCATCTAAAAAGACCTGACAAGTGAAGGAGATTGTTGGGTAAAACATTGGTACTAACCCCAGCAGGTACAAGCCCCAGCATGTTTGTAGTGGAGCGAGGCTGTGGAGATTCAAAGCTGTTTATTCATCTATACAGCAAGGAAGAGAGAGAGAGACCTAACTTATTTTTCATGTATAATTTAGAGTAAGGTAGCTAGATTAAGGTTTTGGGGGCTTTAGATAAAATAGGAAGAGAGAATAGCCTCAATTCTATTTGGGGAAGAAGATCTTTGCAGATCAGATTTTGGGTGGTTAGAGTAAAATTATTAGCTTAGGGACAAATAAGAATTTTGTTTACACTTGTTTCCTTTTACTATCCCTTTCATTATTTTTTTTTTACCTATAATAAAAAATATTTTTTATACAACTGGCTGAGCCAGAATTCTTAGGCTGCTCTGAGAAGCCATTTTTCTCAAAACATTCACATCAACAGCCTGTCCACACAGGACAAATTTATTGGAATTACCATACTATACCAATAATCAGCAAGGGTTAGAAAACCCTTATAATAGATATGTATGTAATATTTATACACTGTATATGTGCATAATGTATATGTGCATTAATATGTATATGCATTACATGCTTATATACAGTTTAGTTCGTATAGATACACAGCTGTAATGTATACTAGATTCACACAAACATGCATGTAATATACATTCCTGTGTATATATATATGTATGCACACATATGCATATTAATTATCCAAGACCCTTCCAACTCTAGAACTATGATTCTATATATGTATATATTGGATATATGTCTAAAAGTGTTCATTGTGTCAATCTAGTAGGTGATTATGAGAAATTCTTACTCATCCTATAACCTGAAGTACTCTGTGCTCTTTCCCTGTCTGTAAAATAGAGATAAGGATAACCGCTGCCCAGTTGCTCTCCTCAGTTATTTGTCTTGCCTTTTTTCCATCTATGGCCCTGGATGCAGGGGAAGACCTTGACATCTTCTGTCTCAGACCAGGCTTTAAGCTCCACAGGCACTTACTTGGAACTATTTACTCATATGGTTGTTGAAAGTTTACAATGCTTCTTTTGATAATTTTTCATATTCTTTGACCACATATATTAGTGAATGACTTTTTTCTCATATATTTCTATTTTTTCTACATAGTGGATATTGTAGGAATTAAAATTAAGGGCTTGACAAAAATATATGAAGATTATAAATAATAGTGGTGGTTGCCAATTCAAAGTATTATTGCTCAATGTCAAAATGACTTTAATAGCTTTTACCTACAAAAGAGGTGGAAAGATTGAAAGCAGAGAAATGCAAAACAGTAGAGAAGACATTAGCCTATTTAACTAAGTATTGCTCTGGTGCTCAACTTAGGCAGGGCTTGTTGACCTTCAATAGGAATTAAACTCTCTCCAGAAGACAGGAAGGAAAAGCCAGCTATCCACTTACCCAAGTTCCCTCCAAGAAGCAAGTCAAGACAATGACTCTAGCTGAAGGTGATTCTTGAGGCCAACTTTCTTCCTTGAGTCGACCTTCTTCTTGAAATTAACTTCCCTCTTGAAGTCCAACTCCTTGAAACCAACTTCCTTCTTGGAGCTGACTTCCTTCACTAGCCCCAGAAATTCAGGGCCTTTTATAGTGGGTTCTTGTCTCTTCCCCTTTTCACGGGGGCTAATCACAGCTTCCAAATTGTCTTGCATTGTCCAGGAGGCAGTATTTGTGGAAACCACTTCTCACCTTCTGGAGGGGTGAATATTCCTCAAAAGGGTTCACAGATTCCTGGTTGATTGAGTTTCTGAGCATGTGAATTTTCTAAGTGGTTTGTGAGCTCCTCCACCTAGTTCAAGCTTTTGTTGATTCAATAAAAAGGTAAACAAAGGAAAGTTAATCTTGTCTTCACAATCTAGTGAGATACTAAGAAGGGGTACTTAAGTTATTGTTTACCAAAGTGTAGCTCCAACTAGGTAAAGAGAATAAAGGATTCCCTTTCACAAAGATAAACTCAAAGAGAACAAAGAATTCCCTTTTACAATATTTGATGCTTATAGAGATATTTGATACAAAGATTTATTTCCAGTCAAACAATTCTTTCCTTTCTTAGTCTAATTGCACTAATTTTGTTAAATGCTTTTCGTTAGAAATAGTCAACATTTTCTGTTTAACCTTTTGTAATAAACTCATCTTTTGCTTGGTTAAAGATTAACCCTCTAGTCCAGTGGTTCCCAAACTTTTTTGGTCTACCGACCCCTTCCCAGAAAAAAATATTACTTAGTGCCCCCTGGAAATTATGAAACTATTTATTGAACTCAGAATAGAATGTAATACAAATAAGTGTGGCCATCACTGTCCCTCTGGATCACTGCAGCACCCACCAGGGGGTGGTAGTGCCCACTTTAGGAATCACTGCTCTAGTCATAACTGCAGGGTCCCTGATCTGAATTCTCTTCTGATTTTTTAATTGTATGATCTAATATTCAGATCATCTATTTTGAATTTATTGCAGTATATGGTACAAGATGTTTTAAATTAAGGGTTATTAATTTTTTTGTGTGTCATAACCATTTTGGTAGCCTATTGATGTCTATGGACCTTGTTTCAGAATGATGATTTTAAGAGCATAAAATAAAATACACAATATTATAAAAAACAAATTACATTTAAACACAGTTATCAAAATATTTTTAAAAATACATAAACCCCGGTTAAGAACCTCTACTCTAAATCTAATTTCTATGAGACTACTTTTAAGTTTTCCAAATAATTCTTGTCAAATAGGAAGTTCTTTCCTAGGTAATATATAGATCTGGATTTGTTAAGCACTGGATTATTGAACCCAATTATTTCTGATTCTTGTCCTATCTGTTCTATTGATCTGCTTTTCTAGATTTTTTTTTTACCACTACTAAATACTTTTGATGATTACTGCTTTATAATTTAACATGAAGTCTAGATGTAAGGAAGACATTTTCTGGTATTCTAAATTATTAAGGTCCTACTTCAATATTACTTTGTATTTGTTTTCTCTCTCTGTTAATTTAATTTATTTTTACTTATTTTTATATGATTTTATTATCTTTCACCTTTTTACCTTTATTTTCTGTATATTTTGATTTTGCTTATTCTTCCATCTGTGTTTCTTCCTAGTAGAATAACAATTCCTTAGGATAGGAGCTAATTTTGTTTTAGTGCCCCCAGCATTTAATCCACTGTCTAGTACATATTAAATATTGGTTGAATGAATGAATGAATGAATGAATGAATAATATGTGACCAGGAGGCAGGAATATTGGGATATATATGGGTTATGTAGAGCCAGGATATAGTTATATCTGTGGTAATTCATACCTCTGATTCTGCAGCTCACTAAAGGCCTATAGTAATGTCATCAGAGGAGCTGTTGTTGTCCAACTGATGACTGTGATAATTGTGAACCAGGATAATTGGAAGGATGGTGGTACTTTCATCAAATGGGAAAGTTCAAAAGAGGAATGAGTTTGGGGAAAAGACAATGGTTTCTGCTTTGGATATATTGAACTTGAAATACTAAGATGACATCAGATTTGAAATATCCTATTGGTTGTTGGTGATACAAAGGTTGAAGTCAAGAGATGGGAGTCATCTACATAATGATGATAATTGAAACTATAGAAACTAATGAGGTCACCAGATAGATGACTATAAAGAGAAAAGGGAAGTAAACCTAGGATAGATGTATACAGCATTATTTAAGAATTTATCTTGCTTCTTTTACAACTGTTTCATTGTTTCTTTCATTGCCTCATCTCACCTCCTACCTGTAAGAGGGAAATAGGTTTTAAAGCAGATTTTGAAGTTTAGACAGGAAGGCAGGAGCTGAGATTCCAACCTGGAACACAGTGGACTCTCTCTAAAGGCAGTTGGGGTTTTGAAGGTGTTGGGAAACCACTGACCTGAGAGACCTGTGGATTTGGGGTATCTCTAAGCAACATCTGAGACCTCTCAACTAGCAGGATTAAGGAATACAGGTGGAGAATACTGTCTTGCTTGATGGACAAGCAAGGTCAGTCTCCCTGATTTCTCTGAAGAGTTATTTGACTGATTCCCGTGCTCTTGGAATATACTTGGACTACTACTGATCAAGACCATCAGACCATCTGATCAAGACCATTGGATCATCTACGTGAGATCCCATTTGTCCCTTGTGTCTTGGCTGCCTGTTTAGTGTAGTGTAAGGATTACCCAGATCTTTAACTTTTAACCCTGAATTGATCCATAGTGTTTTAGGTTAAGTGTGACCTTTCATTATCCCTAACTCCTATAGTCTTTATTAAACTTGTGTTTTTAAATCTTTTGTCCCAGCATTACTCACTGTTATTTGTTGGTTTCATAGACTCCCAGGCTAGGTGGATCTGTAGTGGCAGTTGGTATCAACGGACAATCCATGATTTCCCATTCCTTGTATTTTGGTGCAATTTGTGTTTCCCCAACTTGTTAGGTTTCAGATTGATATTCCCTGTCCAATCAGTTCTCCTTCTCCCCTTTCTCTAAACCCAATGATATTAAAGTTACCCATAAGAAACTGTAATAGGGAAATAGACTTTAAGAGGAGGAAAGCAGATTTAGCAGGCAGGCTAAGGGCAAAACCTTGGCTGTCAGCCATGGACATTCTGAATGGAATGCAGGTGAAGAGAGAGGAAAGAGAAAAAACTGACATTGCTGGTGTCAGAGTGGTTTGGAGCAGAGGTCCAGCCAGCAGTGACTCCATGAGCTTGGGATCTTTGGGATTGGAGAAACTTGAAGACAACATCTCTCAAGACAACCCTTAGTAGTGGACAGTGTCTTTTCTGGTGGACAGCTTGCAGGCATTTTTCCCTACCTGGTATCTTTTGGATTATTGGCTGTGTAAGGACTTGGTTCCTGGTATCCTGAAGCCATGAAGGAAGTGACCTGGAAACATTTGTGAAAAACCCCAATATCTCCCATTCTCCCTCTAGTCCTTAGCCAAGGCTATCAGCCTGACTGAAGTTAGGTCGACAGAGAAACTTCCCCATAGAACTCTAGTTCTTGTCAGTTAGAGATTCCTAGTTACAGATATACCTCTCCCGCTCTTCTGACCCTTATAATTAAACTATTTTATTTTCCTTCCTGTTTGTTTCCTCTTACCACAAAGAACCCATAATGTGTGAGTTGTTAATCTTTGTGTTATTCCCTGGTAGTTGACAGAGACCAGTAAACCCAACTGCCATTCCTGTAGTGAAGGGTTATCAGATTTACTCTGCCTTTGATACCCTATCCTTCTTTGTGAGTTTGATCTGTGAGTAGCAGTTGCCCAAAACACTTGATGGTTTCTCATTGATTAACTTATATTTATATATTCTTATAAAAATACCTAATAAACATAGGTTTTCTTCAAGTTTCTGGCCTCAGTTCTCTCTTTCTACAGTCTCACTATATTACAAAATATCACAAAAGCCACCTGGTTCAACTTGAAGCTGAAAAAAAATTCCTACTTTCATAACTAACAAATGGTCAACTCGATCCTTACCTGAAGACCTGATGTGAAGGGGAACCCTTGTTATAGTTTAGTCGTGTCTAAATCTTCATGATCCCATCTAGGGTTTTCTTGGCAAAGATACTGTAATAGTTTGCCATTTCCTTCTCCAGCTTATTTTACAAATGAGGTAACTTGTATTTTCAACTGCTTACTAAATGTCAGGCAAAGAAGAATGAGATATTTACTGAGGGTTACACAGCTAAGTGTTTGAGGCCAGATTTGAACTTGGGAAGATGGGTCTTCCTAAATGCCAGGCCCAGTACTCTATCCAGTGCACCATCTGTCTGCCCCTACAGAGGAACCCGCCACTTCCCAAGTCAGACCTTTTTACTTTTTCCACCTTGGCGATCTTATCCACGTTAGGCTTTTAAACTTTCACCTCTGAAATCTTTATCTCCAACCCTGGCTATTCTCCTAAACTCCAAACTTGTATTTTCAATTGCCTACTAAATGTCAGGCCAGCCAGAATATTATTACATGAACAGCAAGCTTTCAGCCTATTCACCTACACCTTGTGAGAGGCATGATATTAGAAGACAGGAATCAGAAAAGCAAATTTTGCTGATTCTAAGATGCAAACTCCCTAGAGCTTATTCCCCAGTGATGCCACATACACCCAGACCTTGATAGCTTAATTTAGTCTAGGCTCCCAGGATAAAATACCCAGGAGCACTCCTAGCCACATTGTTCCACTGTGATAAGGGCCTTTATATTCCCTTTCCTTGAGGGCAGGGATTATTTTTGCCTTCTTCATATCCCTAAGGCTTGACAAAATGCCTACCATATGTTCTGGTGCTTGGATCATGTCTGACTCTTGCTGACCCCATTTGTAGTTTTCTTGGCCAAGATTCCAGAGTGGTTTGTCATTTCCTTTTCTAATTCATTTTACAAATGAGGAAACTGAGGCAAACAGTGTTAAGTAACTTGCTCAAGGGCATAGAGCTAGTAAATAACTAAGGCTGAATTTGAACTCAGGTCTTCTGACTACAGACCCATCACTTTATTCACTGTGCCACCTAGCTGCCCAAACTAGTAGTATATAGTAGGCACTTAATAAATACTTCTTGACTTAACTTCCTTTTTAAGATTATGAGTGCTAGTTTAAAAAACACATCAACTAACATTATACTTAATTATGTGAAAATGGCTGAATGTACTCCAATATGGGAGAAAAACTGACCTATTAGTCATAGCTGCTGCCTTTCTGCCTCTTCAACTCAAATGCACCCTCTCCCCCATTGTGCTCATGCTAAGTATCCATACCTAAATGTCCCATCAAATACCATATTCAAAAGTGTATTTATAATGTGTAGCTCCTAAACTTTTTTCTTCTCTTGTTTTAAAAAATGGTTATACCCTTCTCCAAGGTCAGCTTGAAGCCTCTGAGTTATGTAAATCTAGAATCCAATAATTGGAAGTAGTTTTGGATGCTTGTCCAATATCCTACTTGATCTAGAGATATCCTCTAAAACATCCCTAGTAGATGAGCATTCACCCTCCATTTACCTCTAGTGGTAAGAAACTCATTACTTTTCACAATAGTACATTCCATTTTGGGACTGTTCTAGTTGTTAGAGCTCTTTGTTACATCAATCCAAAAATTAACCTACTCTTAACTCCCACCTGCTGGTCCCATTATGTCCTCTGGTACAACATGGCCAATTGAATAGGGAAGTAAAAACCATGAGAAAGAGGCTGTGCATTTGTAAAAGTGGGGTGTGTGTGTGTGTGTGTTTAAAGAAAATCATTTTTTCCTTTTCCTATCCTCTTTTCCCATGTTTTCTAGAAGCAGATAAACAGAACATCTAATTTGATATTATTGTTGAACGGAACTTCTGCCAATGAGAACAATTCCCATAATCAGTTAGATACTGTATTAAGTGATATTTCTGTAATGTCTAACAGAAGAGTAAAGGTCATTGGGAATGTTGTTCTGGTTTCCCGAGGTTTTGATTAAAGAACATTATAGGGAAATTTGGACTTAAGCTGGTCATCTTTATTTGAACTATACTTATACTGAGTATATTTATACTATGTTGTTGGTTTGATGAATGTAGGAGCCACTCTTATTTATCTTTGAATCCTTTCAGTCCCTGATTGAATGCATTATGCACAGAACCAATTATTACATGTAGGGATATGACCGTGTTTCGAGTCCTTTTAACATCCTGGATGTACTCTAGTTTGTTTCAGAATCTGGCATCCCAAACTAAATATCTAGGGTTATGTGTTACTAAAGCCTGGGGTACATATCTCCCTGACTCAGCATCCTCTTTCAAATTCTTGCCTCTCCTGCCTCTCTCCTATCTACCCAAGAGGCCTTGATTTAAGGTATTAGGAACCAGAAAAGAAAAGGCAATAGAGAAAGAAGACAACTGGATGAAAATAGAAGCAGGAGTGGAGTTGGAGACAATAGGGATAAGGGCCAATAAGAGGGGCTGCTTACAGAATGATAGGGATGATGATGATGATGATGATGATGATGATGATAGCCAACATTTATATAGAGGTTACTTTATACCAAGTACTGTGCAAAGCAATTTACAATTTTTAAAAAACTCTTACCTTCTTAGTGCCAATTCTAAGACAGAAAAGTGACAATCAGGGTTAAGTGACTTGCCCAGGGTCACACTGCTAGGGAGTATCTGCGAGCAGATTTGAATCCAAGTCCTCTACACCCTGGTCCTGGCATTTGTCATCTAGCTGCTCCCAAAACAACTTACAATGATAATTTCATTTGATCCCTTAACAACCCTGAGAGATAGGTGCTGCTATCCCCATTTTACAGATGATGAAACTAAGGCAAAGAGGGATTAAATGACATACCCGGGGTCATGTAGCTAGTGTGAGGCCACATTTAAACTCAGGTCTTCCTGAATCCAGGCTCAGGGCTTTAGCCAGTATGTCACAAAGGACAGAATACAAGAAGTGATAAATGTTAATCAAAGCTGACAGGCAGATCCTCCACATTATTTCCTCCATGAGCTGTTATTTATTTGATTGAATACGTGATGTCTTCAGTCATAACATGGGGAATATGGAAATACATATTGCATGAAAGCACTGATATAATCTGTATCAGACTATTTACCACTTCAGGGAGGCAGAGGGGAGGGAGAGAGAGAATCTGAATCTCAAAATGTCTGAAAACAATTGTCAAAAATTGTTTCTACATGTAAATGAAAAATAAATTAAAATTTAATTTAGAAAAAGCTGATGATTAGGATCTATGGTCATTTTGCTAGGAGCCATGCTGATTTGAAGAGAGCCACTGTTTGCTGAGAGCTGATTGGCTGGCAAAAAAGGAAAGACTGATTTGTTTGTGTTGCTCTTTACTATCCTGTTAGATTTCCCAAAGGATGAAAGATGCGCTTTGCATCTTCGGCATGAGAGGAGACCCAGCATGACTGAGAACTGCTAGAATAAAGCAGAATCCTCTTCTGTTTGAAGAGTTGACTGGTGAAAAGCTGCATGACCCTTTCACTATCTACAGATTGATAAGAGAAACTACTCAGAAATTGAGAGCTGATCTCAGAGACTGGCACTTGTGTGGCTTATGGGAATTGCTTTAAATGAAGGACTAAAACTATTTCTTGGCACCCTATCACGGTCAGCTGTGTATTGGTCACTATAATGATCTAAGAGTATCAGAGAACTAACTTTAACCAGGAGGGCAACTCTGAGGTCTTGAGGGCTAGCAGACAGCAAAAGTTTTGCCGGGCAGATGACAATTCTGCAGACTGTACTCTAAATGGACTCAGGATATCAAAGGCTGCTTTTCAGAGTTGCAAGCTACATCAGTCACAACTATTTCCCTATTCATATGCTTCTGATAGGTTCCTAAGACTGAGCCAGGTTTATGGGTGGACAATTATATTTTAATCATAGTATACCTATTCTTCCATTCTATTGAATAAGATTATTCTTGTACCTGCCTCCTATTGAGTAAAAGTTATGACTATTATTGTTTTTGCTTTATACTGTAATAACTTTTTGAGTTAATGGTGTACAAAAAATTTATAGCAATTCTTTGTGTAGTAGCAAAAAATCATAGAGTAGATGCCCATTGACTGGTGAATGAGTGAACAAATTGTGGCGCATGAATGTAATGAAATATTACTGTGTTGTAAAATGACAAATAAGATGAATACAGAGCAGCATGGAAAAACTTAGATACTGGTGCAAAGGGAAGTAAGCAGGGTTAAGAAAAAATATATGACTACAAGGAAAATGGAAAGAACTACCATAAAACAATTTTTAAAATGGTGTAAATTACAAAGAACAAATCTAATCCCTAAAGAAGGTATCTCTTCTCTCTTCTTTGTAGCAGTGAAGGGGGGCATGGGTGTGGAGCATTGAATATATTGGCATATTTGGGGGATAAAATGATCAGTTTTGCATATTTTTCCTCTTTTTTCTTTTATTTTGTAAAAGTTCTATTGAAATGAATGGCTTTCTGGGAGCTACTTGGGCTTCCTTTCCAGGAAAGAGGAGGGAATAGATATACATGAAATTTTAGGCAATATAAAAATGAAAGATAGCAATAAAAACTAATTTTGAAAAAAAAAGGGTTAATAGTATTATAATGACTAATTTTTGTGTAAATGACAAACATAATGATGAGGGCTTAGGGGCCAGAGTGTTAAGTGTACACTTTTCTTTTTGCACATACCTTGATGCTACCCTAAGTTCTTGAAGCAACTGGAGTAATGTAGTCACATTGGTCACATCCAGACTCCACTCTCTTGGAAAAAATCCCAGTCTTCCTGGTTGGAATGAAAAACCAGCCCATGTGAAAAGATTAGAAGCCAATGCTGGGCTACATAACTACTTTGAAAATTTCCAGTATTTATCAATTGATTTTAAAATCTTGTAGATACTGGTTTTAAGATTTTAGAGAATAGGATACACTGTTAGATGTTGAATTTAGAAGGGAATTATTTTCACTTTTAACCAACATTTATTGAGAACCTGAGAACCTATTGTATGCAAATCACAATGATAGATACAGTGTCAGAATGAAAAATACAATGAAAGAAGGTGGCCTAGCAGTACCAGATATTAAACTATACTATAAAGCAGCAGTCATCAAAACAATATGGTACTGGCTAAGAGACAGAAGGGAGGATCAGTGGAATAGACTTGGGGTAAGTGACATCAGCAAAACAGTGTATGATAAACCCAAAGAGTACAACATCTGGGACAGAAATCCACTATTTGACAAAAACTGCTGGGAAAATTGGAAAACAATATGGGAGAGATTAGGTTTAGATAAACATCTCACACCCTACACCACAATAAATTCAGAATGGGTGAAAGACTTGAATATAAAGAAGGAAACTGTAAGTAAATTAGGTGAACACAGAATAGTATACTTGTCAGATCTCTGGGAAAGATTCTAAAACCAAGCAAGAGTTAGAAAAAATTACAAAATGTAAAATAAATAATTTTGATTATATTAAACTAAAGATTTTGTACAAACAAAAACAATGTAGTCAAAATCAGAAGGGAAACAACAAACTGGGAAAAAATCTTTATAACAAAAAATTCTGACAGAGGTCTAATTACTCAAATATACAAGGAACTAAATCAATTGTACAAAAAAATCAAGCCATTCCCCAGTTGATAAATGGGACATGAATAGGCAATTTTCAGATAAAGAAATCAAAAGTATCAATAAGCACATGAGAAAGTGTTCTAAATCTCTAATAATTAGAGAAATGCAAAGCAAAACAACTCTGAGGTATCACCTCACACCTAGCAGATTGGCTAAAATGACAGCAGGGGAGAGTAATGAATGTTGGAGGGGATGTGGCAAAATTGGGACATTAATGCACTGCTGGTGGAGTTGTGAACTGATCCAACCATTCTGGATGGCAATTTGGAATTATGCCCAAAGAGCGATAAAAGAATGCCTGCTCTTTGATCCAGCCATACCATTGCTGGGTTTGTGCCCCAAAGAGATCATAGATAAACAGACTTGTATAAAAATATTTATAGCCCCACTCTTTGTGGTGGCAAAAAACTGGAAAATGAGGGTATGCCCTTCAGTTGGGGAATGGCTGAACAAATTATGGTATATGCTGATGATGGAATACTATTGTGCTCAAAGGAATAATAAACTGGAGGAATTCCATTTGAATTGGAAAGACCTTCAGGAACTGATGCAGAGTGAAAGGAGCAGAGCCAGAAGAACATTGTACACAGAGACTGATATACTGTGGTAAAATCAAATGTAATGGACTTCTGTACTAGAAGCAATGCAATGACCCAGGACAATTCTGAGGGATTTATGGAAAAGAAAGCTACCCACATTCAGAGAAAGAACTACAGGAGAGGAAACACAGAAGAAAAACAACTGCTTGAACACTTGGGTTGATGTGGACATGATTGGGGATGTAGACCGGAAATGACCACACCAATGTAACTATCAATAATATGTAAATAAGTCTTGATTGATGACACATGTTAAAACCTGTGGAAATGCGCATTGGCTATGGGGGGGGCAGTTTGAGGAGGGGAAGGGGAAAGTAAAAACATGAATCATGTAACTATGGAAAATTTTTCTAAAAATAAAAAAAATTTATATAAAAAAAGAAAAATACAATGAGGAGTTAACATTTTCAAAGACTTCATAGAAGCTGAAGGGTAGACACAGAGAGTTGAAGGCAAAATTCAAATCTCTAGAGATTTTATTTTGCTTTCTTTCAACACTATATTCCTCTGGTAAAAATAAGAGAACCCAAAAAGCAACAATAACAGCACACAAACATTGAGATTAGTCAGGAAGGAGAGTTTTATTATCAAATGTTAACAATACTACAAAAAACAACACGTCAATACACATATTACTGTTAGTGTAACTGTTTACCTTGTAAGGCTTTCAAAGCTGTGGGTAGACAGTATCTTAAGGCATCTCAAGTATTAAGAATTCTATTTTCTGATCTTAAGTGCCAGGAGTCACTAGTTTTCACCTAAATTATGAACTTCCTCTTCCTACTGAAGTTAAAAGGTTGGCCATTCTCTGGTTGGCTGAGGAGGGGAATTATTTGGCTCTCCATTCAAGGTATATGATGATGAAAAATAATGCTAACTAAATAAAAATAGCAGCCACTAGCAGCCACATAGGTTTGCATTCAAGCAAAAGACAGAGGAGTTACTTAATGAAATATGTGCAATTAGTTTAATCAAACCTGGTTTCCTCTTTGGAGTTAGGTGATGCAACTGTACTACCTAACTGAACTACAGTGTCTAATATTGCACTTTTGTAGCATTAAACACAGCTAAACACAGAGTGCTAAACACCACTGACACCTTCAGGCACTGTTCATATATTGTATCAGTGTTGTTTTGAATCTTTCTTCTCTGTCTAGCACAGTGATTATAGTTCTATGTCTGAGCAAGTTATAATTGTCAAATAATTAAGCTGTTTAAGAGAAGACAAATGTTTTATGGCTATTTTAGTATATACAAGCATTCATTTCAGTTACAATTTATTGCTTCCTAGAATATAACATTCAGATGTTTCTACATAACGCCATTTTCAACATTAACAACTACAAATATATTTTTTTGATTAAAGTCCAAAACAGTCAGTAATGAAAAATATATAGATATAAAAGCCATGATATATTTAGCTATCAGTCCAACAGGAACCAAGTACTGTAGCTGTTCACTTTTTGGTCTTTGGATTGTTTTGGCCACTAGTTCAATATCATTCATAAAAGGAAAATTATTTTAAAAGAAGCTACCTTTTCTTATGTTATGTTTTATTAAGGGCTCCTACATATAACCCCTAACTGCAAGGGGGAAATCCTTTCAACAATTTGGACTATAAGATAGCATGGCAAAGAGGTTGGGGAAAACTCAAATTATGCTTTATTTCTGTTCATAATTTGCTTCTTTATTTAGTGGGAGAAGTGGAAATGAAGGGGTAAAGGAAGTAGGTGGGAAAGTTCTTAAGAGAGGAGTAGAAAAAAATTAAATAAAACCTCCAAATCATTACTGATGTCACTGGAGACAGTAGATTATAGATTATGTTTTTTGTTGTTACTGTTAAAGATCCTAAGAATTCCATGTGGGCAACACTTGAGATGCCACAGGTTGTAAATCTCTGACTAGAAGGGAATAGGGACCTCAGATATCAAATTCACATTTTAAATGTCAATCTGTGATCAGCACAGAGCCAGGAGTGCTACTATATGTGACTTGCACAGCAATAACAACGATAAGATTTGGCTTTATTGGCTCAAGTTTTCACTCCCCCAAAATGTAGGACCCTAGTCCCTTTCAAAATTGTGTTGCTGAGAATACTGCAGCCTGAATGTAAAACTCTCTCTGAAGTTTCCAGTAGTTCTCTGGTTTCTGAGGGTTTCAGGTCCAACTTAGTCTCTCAAACACTGTAAAAAGGAAGGAAGAAAAAAAATCAGTATGTTTTGAATCTTTTTAGTGACAACACATACATAATTCGCTCCATTAAATTGATAATTATGAGTTCCAATAAGACCAGAATCAACTTCTGATTTCAGAGTTTAACATGTTATATGTAGAGCAAAATCAATTTATTTTTTCACATACTAGAACCTCATAGTAATAGCACGAGCAGTACAAGAACATATTGTCTAAACTACAATGATAGAAATTTTAAAATTAAATGAAAAATGAATCCAATTTTCAGAAGAGATTTAAATATATGTGTATATATAGCTAGCTGGCATAGTAGATGCAATTCTGGGTCTGGAGTCAGAAAGACCCCAATTCAAATCCATCCTCTACCAAAAGCTGCATGACCCCAGGCAAGTCACTTAACCTCTATTTGCCTTAGTTTTCTCAACCATATAAACTAGGTTGCTGTGAGGATCAAATGAGATGATACTTATAAGGTGCTTAGCATGGCATATGGTATTTCATAAGCTTCATAAAAATGTTAGCTAGTAGATGTAGTTGTAATAGTAGCAGCAGCAGCAATAATAGTAGTAGTAATAGTAATAGATGAAAACATCAAAATACCTTTTAAAAAATCTACTTCAAGAAGCCTGAAATCTATTTACTAAAAAGTCAAAATCGAAACCACCAAAGAATTCATAAAGAAAGCAGTAAAACTTGAACAAGTCATGCTTTCACATTTAAAAGAAAATAAAATGGCAAAATGAATAGAGATAGAGATGAATAATGCTTTAGAGTGGAATTCTGATCTCTGGCTAGCTTTCAAGATGATTTCATGGTTGGTTCAGTTATTTCTCAGTCATGTTCATTGAACTCTTTGGGATCCCATTTGGGGTTTTCTTGGTAAAGATATTGGAGTAGTTTGTCATTTCCTTCTCCAGCTCATTTCATAGATGTGGAAATGAGGAAGACTTAAGTGGCTTGCCCAGGGTCACATAGCTAATATGTGTTGGAAGCCAGATTTGTACTCAGGAAGATAACTCTCTGACTGTAGCCCTGGCACTCCATCCATTGTGCCACATAAATGCTCTTCAAGATTATAGATTCCATGTGAAATTTGCTTTAAGAATCAATTTTAGAATGTGTTACTTACTAAAACCAGACATTTATGATATAAAATGTAATAATAATAATAGTTATTTATATAGTGCCTATAATATTCCAGGCACTGCAACATAAGTGCCTTACAAATTATTATCTCACTGAGTCCTCAAAACAACAACAACCCTGAGGGGTAGGTGCTATTAGCAACCCCATTTTACAGTTAAGAAAACTGAAGCAAACATAGGTTAAGTGACTTTCCTAAGGTCACACAACTAGCCTATGTCAAACCACATTTGAATTGAGGTTGTTCTCATTATAGGCCTCTAGCTGCCTTGTGTGAAGCAATATATGAAGAGGTCATAAATAGGCAGCTCTCCTAAGGTCTAGCAATCAATACAAAGTACAGGTATGAAAATAAGTAAGCTCTAGGATCTATGAACCTTTTTAGCCAAGTATGATTTAAGAAGACTCTAAGGTGCTGAGAAATGACTGAGGGGTGAGGAGGTACTGACAAGTTTCAGGTACAAACAGCTCCTTTAGCCCACCACTAATTATTGGACATCTACCAAGCAAGTATTATGAACTAATTCACCAAGCAAGTTTTTTTTTTTTTAAACAAATTTTAGCTCTTCATGGGATGTTGCAAGTGATACTGCCCATATCAGCATTTACTCATGGGTGGGTCAACAATCTATCAAGAGGGTTTTTCCTCACTAAACTAATTTAAAAGGTATGGGAAAACAGAGAACAATTATTTTCCTTTCCTACTTCGTTTTGGGTGAGTTTTTCTTCTCAGAGATAATGAGGGGTTAGTGAGATCTGGAGGACAACTATTTAAAACTTCACATGATCGAAATGGAATGTGAATAAGGGTGAAGAAAATGATCTAGCCACTCAAGATTAGAATAACTCTGAAACTCATTCCACTAAGTAGACCATTTTGTCTAGCAGACAAATCAAAGTTAGAAATCTGTTTTTCCAAATACCCCTGAAATGAGATCAGGCAGCTACTAACAATGAAAAATAAAAATAAACAATGTTTGAGGTAACTTGACATTCCCAAATTATGACTCTGACAATAGGGACGCTCGGGGCAGCTAGGTGGTTCAATGGAGAGAACAACAGTGATGATGCTGGGAGAACCAGGTCCCAATCTGGCCTGAGACATTTCCTGTTGTGATAATGAGATTAAATCTACCCTGCTCATCTTTAGATTTAATCACCAAAGGTGAAAACATCTCCATTTAACTCACAGGTTAGGTGGTCTGTAACCCACGTGTGCTAGAGTAACAAATTAGAATTTACTGACTGCCTTGTGGGCAGTCCTAAGAAAAGCATCTGTTGTGATTGGACACGTAAACTAAGAGGAGGCTGTAGGAAGTGACGCAAAAGAGGCCCCTTTAAAAAGAGACCTCAGTCAGCTGGGCTGTCTCTTCTGGTTTGTGAACTGGACCTGAAGGATTTCTTCTGGTTGGCAACTGGACTTGGAGAAGGTCTAGAGCTGGTGAGACTGTTCCACGTGGTGAGTGTTAAGACTGAATCTTCCTGAACTTCTCTTAAGGAACTTCCTTTTAATAGAGACTCTGTAGCTGAAGCTTTTGCTTTGTCCGCCTTCGAGGCCCTTTGGGCCTCTGGTTCCCCGGCCTTGGGATCAAGGCTGGATTTCCCTCTGCTGAGGGTTAATTATATCTATCTGGATTGAACTAGGGGATCAGAGCAAATTACCTACTGTGTTAGATTACTTATCCTATCTTATTCTCTCTCTTATTTCCTTATTTCTACTTCCTCTTCTCATTTGTAAATGAATTTCCATTAAAGTCATTTTAACTAGAAGTTAATCTTTAATTGGGGACTGATAATAGTTCAATCCCCTGGTGACCAACCTTTTAATATTTATCTAATCAAAACTCCTTTTCCCCCTTACACTGTGTGGCTCTGTGCAAGTCACTTAACCTCATTTACCTAGAACTTTCCCCTCTGTTTAAAAGTTGTTACTAAGGCAGAAAGTATGGGTAGGTGAAGGTGAGAAAGTGTTCCTTGTTTCCTTGATGAATTCAAATCACCTGGCCCAGATGAACTATTTGGGGGCAGATAGGTGGTTCAGTGGGTAGAACACAAGGCTTGGAGATGGGGGAGTCCTGGGTTCAAATTTGGCCTTAGAGACTTCCTAGCTTTGTGATCCTGTGCAAATCCTTTAACCCCAATTGCCTAGCCCTCACCATTCTTCTGCCTTGGAACCAATACTTTATATTGTTTTTATTATAATAAATATTATAGAAGGGAAGGATTAAAAAAAACAATATAGGGAAGCATATTTTCTTATGGCTTCTGACTTCACATAAATGAATAGCATCTAAATAGACATTCCATCCATGTAATTCTGGTAACTTCAGTCTAGGAATTTTACCCTAATCACATTTTTCTGGGTCTTTAAAAAAATTGTTTTCTGTTTTCTTTCACAACACGATGAATATAGAAATATTTTGCATGACTGCACATATATAACCTGTATCAAATTATTTTCCTTTTCAATGAGGAAGGAGGGGAATTTGTAACTCAAAAATTAGAAAACAACAAAGTTTAAAATTGTTTTTACATGTAATTACTATAAATATCTTAAAAATAAAAAATTAAATGTTGCTTTAAAAAGTCACTGTCACTAACTGATAACTCATCTCAGCCTCCCAAAGAACCTTATAAGAAAGTAATTAAGCAAAAATAAACACATTGGCCATGTTGGGCAAATATACCATATTCCACTTTTATACAATCCATCACCTCTTTTTTGTCAGGAGGGAGGGATGCTTATTCACTACTCCTTTCAAGACACAATTGGCTACTACATTGCATGAGACTTCTGATGTATTTTAATAAATATTTTCCTTCTCATTTTTTTCAACCTTTTGTTTGGAAAACTGACAAGTGGCTAAATTTAAATAGACTGGTTTAAGATTGATTTGAATTGTTTTGAATGAAGAAAACGCATTAAAAATGTATTGGTAAATCAGCAGTATTCCAGTATACAAAAGGGAAGGCACGAGAGGAATCCATTTAAGTTTTTTGCTTTTGAAGAGTTGTGTATCGAAAATATTAGAGGAAGTGCATCTACAAAGGAAGGACAGAAGCACAAAGGAAAAAATTTCACCACTATCTATCCTTACTTGCCAGTTCCCTAATGGCTCTCTCAATGTCTCCCGCCTCTCCATGTCCCTTCTATCCTCCCCTCTGCTGCTTAGGGATATCAGTAAAGCACATCTCTGACCATGTCACTCTGTTGCTCCTTTTGAGCTACTGTGGCTTCCTATCATATAGGGTAAAACAAACTCCTCAGTTTGGCATTTAACACCCTTTATCATCTGGATCTCTACTTTTTCCTGGGTTATTTCACTATTTCTTTTTACATATTCCAATCAAAGTGGTCGGCTTGCTGTTCCTTGGACTTGATGGTCCATTTCTTGTCTTTACTGAGACGACTCCCCATAAATGGACTAAGATACCCTCTTCCATGCCTCCATTTTGTGGATTCCCTCTTTTCAAAGCGCAGCTCAAGTGCCAGCTCTTTCAGAAGCTGCTAACCTTCTTCCACCTCCCCCCAAACCTTGAATAGAGATTGTATTTACTTATAAGCATATAATTGTTTCCCAATAGGATACAGGTTCCTTGAAAAACAGATAGATTTGTTCCATGTCATATCCATAATACCTGACAAGTGGTTGTCACTTAATAAATGCTTAATTGATATAAAATGTAGTTCTGTTTGTGGTCTACTTTCCTAATTGCTGTCCTGAGGGGACCTCCTAGGAGAACTTTGTGAACAATAACTTAAACAAGAAATATTGGTAACAAGACAGAGGAAAAAAGTAACAACCTCAAATTGTTCTAAAAGTGAGTTGTAAAGGACTAACAATGAACTTTACTTCTAATCTAAAAAATTACCTTAGATCCTAATACTTAATGGAGTGCTCTGAGTTAGTTTTTACCTACTTAAGTGTGGATCAAACTAGGAAGGTACATAGTCAAAGCTTTCAATAGAAAGTTTAGTCTTGAGACCTGATATCTATGTGAAACCTGTTAGAAAAACTTATAAGATGCATGGCATCTTATTATATATTATATTATTATATCTTTTAAGGTGACAAAAGAATTTCCAAGAAAAAAAATTAAGAAATCCATGCAAACATGTTTCAATAAAATTTAAGATTTGATAAAATAAAAGACAGTTCATAAATAAGCTGCCTACATTGAGATTTAAATCAGAATCAACCAAAAGATAGAATTTTATTGTATCTACGGTTATTTAAAAGAATGGGGGAGAAATACAGAAGAAAAACAACTGCTTGAACACATGGGCTGATGGGGATATTACTGGGGATGTAGACACTAAATGATAACTCTAGTCTAACTATCGATAATATGGAATTAGATCTTAATCAATGATACATGTAAAACCCAGTGGAATTGTGTATCAGCTAAGGGGGGTTAGGGAGCTTGGGGGAGAGGTAAATAACATGAAATATGTAATTAGGGGAAAATATTCAAAATAAAAATAAAAGTAAAAGTAAAAAAATAAAAATAAATTGGAAAAAATAAAAGAATGGGGCTTTGCTTTTTGCTGGTTGCTCGTACGATTCATATGGATAGGTCTTTTTTCTTTCTTAAAGTAAGGATCAAATACACAAGATACAAACTTCAGAACACCTTGTTTTATATATTTTGTTTTAATGTTGAAATAAATAAAAGTAATCTAAAAAGTTGAATTAAAGACGATTATTTCATTCTTAAGTGTTTCAGCATATCTTTTGTTAAAGGTCCCACAGTAAATATTTATTTGCTCTTTGAACAACTCAATGGTTTTAATGGCAAAGAACATATTGTATGTTAAAGAAGAGCAGAATATTTTTGCCTACACTCATCTATCAATCAGCTACAAGTTGTATTAAGTTTCTAAAGTTGGAATAATTTTCTCCTGTAAAATTTCATTAACAGAGATGAAAAACAGAATTTTGCCTTGCTTATCTGAGGTCCATAAAAGTCAGAATATGGAAGACCTTCTACATAAAGCCCATAACAGGCCATTATAATACATGTGAAAATAAATGCTTACTTTTTTTCATATCAGTGATTTGCAGCTTCTTTTTCCTTTATATTTATTTATATAACATGAAACCAGTACTTTTAAGCCTTCAAAACCCAAATCTCCAATCTTCCCATAGCACATTTGCCTAGAAAACCCCAAATATATGATCACAAAGAGTTGGAAAAGACTGAAAAAGGACTGAACAATAACATACTTGAAGTATTAAATCTTCTGGTTAACTAAATGGGACAGAACAGATCAATGAATCGGGCATGCAATTAAAAAAGTTAGAAAAAGAACAAATTAAAATCCCTAATTAAAGAACAAGCTGAGGGGGCAGCTGGGTAGCTCAGTGGATGAAGAGCCAGGCCTAGAGATGGGAGGTCCTAGGTTCAAATCTGGATTCGGGCACTTCCCAGCTGTGTGACCCTGGGCAAGTCACGTGACCCCCATTGCCTACCCTTACCACTCTCCTGCCTTGGAGCCAATACACAGTATTGACTCCAAGATGGAAGGTAAGGGTTTAAATTAAAAAACAAAAACAAAAACAAAAAAAAAACACACAAGTTGAAAATCTTAAAAATCAAAGGAGAAATTAACAGAATTTAAAATAAGAAAACAAACCATTGAACTAATAAATAAGAGTTAGTTTTATGAAAAATAAGTCAAGCAGATAATCCATTGGTTAACTTAATTAAAAAAGAAAACTATTACCGGTATCAAAAATGAAAAAAGGCAAAATCACAATCAATGCAGAAGAAATTAAAGTAATTATTGGAAATTTTGCCAAACTATCTGTCAATAAATTTGACAAAGTGAAATTGATGAATATTTACAAAAATATAAACTACCTAGATTAACAAAAAAGGAAATAAAATATTTAAATAACCCCACGACAGAAAAAGAAACTGATCAAAGCTTCAAAAGAATTCTGTATGAAAAAGGCTTCAGGGCCAGATGGACTCATAAGTAAATTCTACCAAACATTCAAAGAACAATTAATTCCAATACTACATAAACTATTTGGAAAATAGAAGAAGTCATTTTCCAAATTCCTTTTATGAAACAAGTATAGTAGTAACCTCTAAATCAAGAGGAGCCAAAACAGAAAGAAAACTATAGACCAATTTTCCTAATGAGCATTGATGCAAAAAAATTAAATAAAATACAAGCAAGGAGATTATAGCATTGTGTCACAAGGATCATGCACCATGACCAAGTGGGTTTTGTACCAGGAATGCAGGGATGGTTCAATATTTGAAAACTATCAGCATAATAGAATACATCATAATAAAACGAGAAGAAACTACATGATTATCTCAATAGATGCAGAAAAAACTTGTGACAAAATAAATTACCCATTTCTTATAAAAACATTAGAAAACATTGGAATAAATAGAGCTTTAAAGCAATAAATGACATCTATCTGAAACCATTAGCAAACATTATCTGTAATGATAGAACCCTGCCCTCCCCAATAAGATCAGAGAGAAGCAAAGATGCCAATTATCATTTCTACTATTTTAAAATTGTACTAGAAATACTATCTATAGCAATAAGAGCAGAAAGAGAAATGGAAGGAATTACAATAAGCAATGAGGAAACAAAGATATCATTCCTGAACCCCAGAAAATCAGCTAAAACACTAACAGAAATAAATAACAACTTTAGGAATGTTGCAGGATACAAATTAAACCCACACAAATCATCAGCATTTCTATTTACTACCAACAAAGTCCAACAGCAAGAAAGAGAAGAGGAAATTTCATTCAAATTAGCTATTGACAACATAAAATACCTGGGATATACCTATCAAAACTAAACCAGCAACTTTATGAATGCAATTACAAAACACTTCACACAAATAAAGTCAGACCTAAACAAATGGGAAAGCATTAATTACTAAATAGATAGGTCAAGCTAATTTAATAAAAATGAGAATTGTACATAAATTAATTTGCCTTTTAAGTGTAATACCAATCAAACTACCAAAAAATTATTTGACTGATTTGGAAAAAATAAGAAAATCCATATGGAAGACCAAAAGGCCAAGAATATCAAGCAAAGGAAGTAATTAAAAAAAAATGAAGTAAGGAGGCCTAGCTGTACTAAAAAGGTGTAATCATCAAAACCTTCTGGCTAAGAAATGAAGTGGTAGATAATGGAATAAGTTAGGTAACCAATATACAGTACTTAATGACCAGAATAACCTAGTTTGGATAAATCCAAATATCTACATTTTGGGGGGTAAGAACTCACTATTTGACAAAGACTGTTGGGAAAAGTGGAAAGCATAATGGCAGAAATTAGGTATAGACCAACACCACACAAAGATGAAGTAAAAATATATACTTAATTTAGATATAAAAGGTGACACCCTAAGCCAGTGATGGGCAAGATGTGGCCCCCTGAAATATTCTATCCAGCCACACGACTTTATTCCTAATCTGACAAATACAATGAGTAGGGTACAATACAATGAAATTTCGAAAGAGTTGTCTAAGAAACAGATGGACAGATGAACATTTCCTTTCATTTGGCCCCCTCTTTAAAAAGTTTGCTCATCACTGCCCCAAGCAAATTAGAAGACCAATGAAAAGTTTACCTATTAGATTTATGGATAAAAGAATTTATGAACAAAAAGGACATAGAGAATGGTATGAGAAATGAAATGGACAATTTTCATTACATCAAATTGAAAAGTTTTTGTACAAATAAAACTAATGCAAATCAAAATTAGAAGGAAAATAACAAATATGGGAAAATTTTATAACAAAGTGTCTCTGATAAAAACCTCAGTTCTCAAATATATAGAGAAGTGAATCAAGTTTATAAGAATATAAAACATTCCCCATGAAAAATGGTTAAAGGATATGAACAGGCAGTTCTTAGAGGAAAAAATTAAAATTAACCTATGGTCATACAAAAAAAGCTCCAAATGATTATTGATTAGATAAATACAAATTAAAACAACTTTGAGATACTACCTTATATCTATCCAATTGGCTAACATGCCCAAAAAGGCAAATTATAAATGTAGGATGTGGAAAACTGGGAAATTAATACACTATTGGTATAACTGTGTACTGATAAAAACATTTTGGAGAGCAATATGAAACCAGCCTCAAAGGGACATAAAACTATGTATACCCTTTGACCCAGCAGCATCACTACTGGGTCTGGAACCCTAAGAGAAAAAGGCATACCTTTACAAAAATATTTTAAGCAGTTCTTTTTGTGTTTGCAAAGAATTGGAAAACATGGAGTTCTCTATCATGGGGAGAATGGCTGAACAAATTGTGGTATGTGGTATATGGTTATAAGGGAATACTATTGTGTCATAAGAAATGATGAACAGGCTGAGTTCAGAAAAACCTGGAAAGAGTTATATGAACTGATGCAAAGTGAAGTAAACAGAATCAGGAGAATACCCATATATAATAACAGAAATACTATATGACAATCAACTGTGAAGGACTAAACAATTGTTAGGGAAGTTTCCAGGATATTGACAAGGATGAAAAAATTGGAGTCTGATTACCGATCAAAGTATGCCATCTTCCACTTAATTTCCTTCATGAGTTTTTTATGGTATGTGTGATATGTGTCTTCTGTGAGGACACAAGTAATATGGAAATATGTATTGCAGAAAACACTGATATAAATTATACCAGACTATTTATACCACTTTGGGGAGTGGGGGAGGAATGCCTGAAAAGAATTTGAGTCAGAAAATGTCAGAAAACAATAATCACAAATTATTTCTACATGTAATTGAAAAAAAGTAAAAGGGACAGAACATAGAACCAAATGAAGTAAAATCCAGGAGTTGAGTCCCCTGTATAAATTCATTGAAGTAGTGTTAGCATTTTGGACAGAGCTGACCTTGAAAGCAGGAAGACCTAAGTTCAAGTCCCATCTCTTGGCATATAGTAGTGATACGATCCTAAGGAAGTCATGCAATCTCTCACTTCTTTGGTAATTCTCTTAGTAGATAAATTACAGAACATCATCACCTCAGAAAAACCAAAAATGACAGTAAAAAAAAAAAAACAAAAAACAACACTGTCCTTTTCACTGCCAAACTCACTACCCACTCCTTAAGCCCTTGAAATTTAGATGTTCTTTCCACCAATCTAATGAAATATTTCTTTCAAAGGTTACTAATGACCTTATCTCTAAATCTAATTGACCTTTCCCCTATTCTTATTTTCCAGGACCTCTTCCTGTACCATTTGGCATAGCAGTTCAACTTCCCCTTTTCTTTAATAACTCTTCTCTAGCTATTGTAACACCATATTCTCATGGTTTTCTTTCTATTGCTTATTACTTTTCCTTTGTTTCTTATTACCTTCTTGTCTTTCTACCTCTCTTTAATAAGGTTCAGTTATATGGTCATTTTTTTCAAATCTGTTTTCATTTTGTGTCTTGGTGATCCTTTGGATTCAAAACAGATGACTCCCAAATCTCTACATTTTTTCTCTCTTCAGAGATCTAGTTAAGTATTTCCACCTCTCTGTTGAATATTCTTGTCTGAATATCTTAGCACCTCTAACATGTATAAAAATGAACCCATTCTTCATCTATCCTCACCCAACTTGTTCTACCCTATAACCTCCTTTTAATAGTACCTCAATTTATCCCAGTCTCCTAAGCTTATAACCTTAAGTGTCTAGATGACTTTTCTCTCACTCTATATATCCAGTCAGTTGCCAAGTCCTGTCCTGACTCTCTTTCCCTCATAACCCTCCTTCTCTCTCCTCATCTCCCTCTCAAACGCATACACACAAAGCTCTTCTTCTCTACTGTTACTCTAATCATCTACATCCTGTCTCCCATTTCTTTTCACCTAGATTAATATTTTGGCATCTTAACCAGTCCTTCTTGCCTTAACAGTAATTTTCTTCCACAATGCTTCCATAGTTATCTTCCTAATCATGTTATAATTATGGTATGTTACTTCTCAGAAACCAATGATGATTGATTACTAAATAAAAAATAGAAACGCCTGATCTTTCATGACCTATTCCCAACATCCTGTAAGATTTAAATTAATTTCCAACACTCCAAGAATTATATTTTATAAAGTTTATTAATAATCACTTGAAATAGAAGAAATAAAAAGGAAAGTAAAAAAGTAAAAAGTAGTAAAAAAAACTTAATTACATAACAAAATGTGACTGTTTAAAAAACCTGCTCCAGCAGCTTATGATCCAGGAGAAGAGGGTAAGAGGTGGGGCTACACCAAGTTTATATCCTCCCTACTCAGCATGTAAGGTGAGAAGGAAAATGGGATGCTGGGAATTGTAGTTCTGGGGTTCAGATCCTAATTACACAATCCCCACCCAAACTTATGTTATACTTTGCCAAATTCTTAAATTCTATAGTCCAGAGAAACTGGACTATTCTTCATTCTAATTCTCCTTCCCTGCTTCCATCATCTGTTCTTCCATCATTTTACCTTGTTCTTCTAATTCACAAAGTCTAGAATGTACCTTTTATTTTTTAAACATTTATTAATGTTCATTTTTAACATGGTTACATGATTCATGCTCCTACTTTCCCCTTCACCCCTGCACTCCCCCCACCCATGCCCGATGCACATTTCCACTAGTTTTGTCATGTGTCCTTGATCAAGACCTATTGTACCTTTTATTTTTATTTAGAATATTTTTCCGTGGTTACATGATTCATAATGCCAATCTCTAAGATATTTTCCCAGGAAATAGGGGAAAAAAGTGAGCAAATTATAGGCCTTCCACCAAGGAGAACACTGGCTAGTTGGAAAGATAAGACAGGCACATAACTAACTAATATGAATTACAAAATGATGAATACAAAGATGTCAGAGACCAGAGGGATTTACTTGAACTTGGAGGGATCTTGGAAGACTTCATGGAAGCTTGAAGTAGGATTTAAATAAGCAGACAGGGTAACAAGGGTGGTTTGATTAATAGGGATGGTGTGAGCAAATATACTGTGAGCAAATATACAGACACAGAAAAAGGACAAATTTAGAAAGAGAAAACAGCTGAATATGGCAGCAATGAACACATAAAAAGGAATAGTATGAAATAATGCTGAAAATATATGTTTAAGTCATGCTATAGAGAATGTTCAAAGCTGTTCATTTTAACATGGACTTCTTTGGTAGGATATGGGAACTGTTGAAGGTTTCTGGTCAGGGTGGTTAATATGATCAGAACAGTATATTAAGAATGTTTTCTTGCTAGTAGTATGCATAAATTTGTGCCAAGAAACACAAGAGGTATTTGAACTTCACAACAACCCTAAAATGGAGAGTTATTATTACCCTCATTTTACAGTTGGGGAAACTGAGGCAAATAGCTTGCTAAATCACATAGCTTCTTAAATGTTGGAATCAGGATTTGCACAGAGGTCTTCCTGCTTCCAGACCCAGCATTCTCACCACTGTGCCACTGAATTGTCTAACTCAAGAAATATACGGTTTAAGTTCTAGGAAATACAAATAAGAGAGATGTACTTGGGAATCATCCACCAAAAGGCAAAAGTTGAAGATGGAAGACAGAATTAGTTTACCATGGAAGACATAATAGGGAGAAAAGAAAAGATTCATGGATAGAACTTCTCAAGACATCTATATTTAGAAACTAGGAGAAAAAAACCTTAGCAAAGGTAAGAAAGGATGTTCAAGAGGAGAATTATGTGAGCATCCTGAAAGCCAAAGGAAGATAGTAGATAAAGAAATACATTTATGATCTGTGTCAAACCTCAAGGATGACAAGATCTAGATAAGCCAAATGGAGCCAGTGATTGGGAAGTCAGAGATAATCTTGGAGATAGTATTTTTAGTCCAAATCTTGGTAGTGAGGAAGTATAAGGCAAAGCACCATCACTACCTCTTGAGGGTAGGACAGTGAGTTAAGGGAATAGCAGGGTAGATGGAAGACTGTTTGATTACATATTTGTTTCTTATTTCCAAATAAGTTTGAAAGCAAAATAAAAGGAGGTAGTAGAGAGAAAGATTTTGAAGATGCAAGAGAGGTGGGCGGTTAGTGAACCATAGTTCTATAAGTGGTCAGCAGATGGTATCAAAGTCAGATCTGAGAAGGAGGGAGATTTTGTCCTCTGAGATGAAAGGAAGAGAGGCAGGACAGAGAAACTCTGAGATAGGAGGAAAGGAGTTGAAGGAGTATAGGTCAAAAGATTATTTTCAACATAAAGAAGTGAGTTGATTTGCTTGGACTAGTGGTAAAAAATATAAGAATCGGAGGTAAATCGTTCCTTTCCCTTCAGTTCTTTGGAGGCAGAGGGAAAATATTGCATTTTTACTTGACTTGAGGAACTCCATGTGAGAATAAGTCTCTATTTCAGAGTAAATAACCAAGCACACACAGGCAAACTCTTATACTGACTAGTATTCTAAATCATATTAAAGTAGGTTTTCATTCCATGACAGTCCTCACCCCCAAATAATTATTATTTGTCAATAATTTCCTAAAAGCCAGAATCTGAGACAGGCCTAACCTTTTACAAAGTCACAGAATTGAGACCTTCTAATGAAATGGTATCAAACTCAAATAGAAATGGAGGTCACTAAACAATACATAAGCATCCCAGCAGGTGGCATATTGAATTAGCTCTAAAATGTAATATTATCTATGTATTTTTGGGGTGTGTCATGAGGAAGATTAGTTAGTAATTTTGCATTGTTATTTGTTTTATGCTTTGAACTATGTAACTGTTCAATGTGTTTATCCTTTTACCTTTCCTTGTTGAAATCCCTAGTGTAGGGTAGAATAGGATAGTATTAGATAGAATAGAGTTAGTGTAGGTTGTTTGTTATTTTGGGTTAGAATTTTAGTTTAGTTTGTAGTGCACAAATACCAAATTTTTGTTAATCTTGGCTTTGTGCAAAGGGGGGGAACTGTTGTGAGGAAGATTAGTTAGTAATTGAGTATTAAGGTTGACCTAGCAGGAAGCCCGGAGCATTCTATAATGGAATGAAGAAGGAGGAAGTAGTGCCTTGTGCCCTGAGAGACTCCATTAGTAGTGGGAAAACTGTTGCCAGCCCAGGGAGATCTCAGACCCTGCTTCCTGATTTCCTTGGGATCCTGAGTGGAGATGGATTTCTAGCAAGAGGAGAAGATCTACAGAGCAGAACCAAGCAGAGGAGGAGTTTGAGACCTGGTGGACAGCACCTCAAGTTCACTCACTCTACTTAGTATCTTGGACCACCTAGGATTTTGGCATCCTTTGAACCTCTTTGGAAAACTGAGAACCCTCAAAGCCACCCCTCTGATCCATAGCTGTGCTGTTCAAGTCTGGCTAGTTCCAGGCTTGAATCAGCTTCCCAGAGACTGCACTGCTCCTTGGGCCCTGCCTGCTTAGATCACTAGATTAGAGTAGGGAAAACTTCCCCTTGCCCCTGTAGGTTTGTCTTTTAGAGTTTAAGTATAGAAATCCCTTTCCAACCTCTATTTTAGTTAAACATGATTAAACTTGTTAAAACCTTTACCTGCCTGTTGGTGTTCAAAGTCTCTGGCCCAGTGGTGGCAGTTGGTCAACAGTCCCTTTGTCAGTTAGGAGCAGCTTAGCTGTTCTGGTCTCCCTGTCCTGGTCCTGTCTCTCCTAAACCCCAGTGTGTGTACCCACAATCATTTAGATTTATCATAACATCCCTGGTGTCTCCATTATTTATTATCTTTTCTACAGGTGGGGAGATTAAACATTTCCTAGTTAGATTTTAATCTGGTTCAGGAAGCACTTGGAAGTGTTGTGGATTTCATGCATCTTTGACATCCCTGCTCAAATGCACAGTGAACCAAAGCCATCTGTTTTGTAAACTTTGGTTTGAAAGAGGATCTTATAATTTCTAACCCCTTCCCACAGATTTATAGGGCCTGGAAATGCCTGGAGTTCAATAAAGGCTACAAATTTTCCTAAAGTCATGCTCTTTAGGAACACAAAGTCCTCAAAGCTATCTCTATAAGAAATTTCTACTTCAAACCTCCAGAGATCCTACCAGACTTCCTCAAAAGCAGCAATACAACATTAGAACCAGAGAGATAAAGGTACAATCTTTTCCACAGTAATTTTAACCAAACTCTTCTTTTCCTCCCACCTGCAGCCCTATTTTTGCCCACAATGAAGGATCTCATGAATCAACTGTTTGGATATTTAAGGACTTCTCATATAGAAGTGGAATTAGAATTATTCTGCTCAGTCTGAGAACTAAGAGCAACAGGGAAAAGCAATAGAAAGTGAATTCAACATAAAGAAAAATTTCTTAGCAATTAGAGCAAGTTCAGAAAAGAATGGGTTATTTCAAGAGAGAGAGCTTTTTCTAACAACAGAGAACTTCCAGAGAAAGCTTGGATGATGACTTGGCAAATGGGAATGATCAGAATCATGGAATCCAATTCATTTTTAAATAGAAATCTATTGTACAATGTCTCCAACAAGAGGCCACTCAATCTCTACTTGAAACCCCCCCGACCTACCACAGTAAACCAGGACATTTTAGGATAACTCTATACATCTGAAAGTTTTTTCTTATAATGGACTTAAATCTGCCTCACTGTAGCTTCCACATATTATTTCTAGTTCGGTCCTCAGTCACCAAACAAAATAAGTTAATAATCCTTACCCATGAAAGTTATATAATACTTGAAGATAGCAACTATTTTGTCTAAATCCTTCCTCGAGTTAAACACTGCCCATGTGGCATAATCTCAAGGTCCTTCCCTAGCCTGGTAGTACTCTATGTTACAGCTTAATGATGTCCTTCCTCAAATGTGGCACCAAGAAGTGACTATAATACCCCAGAAGTAGTTTTAACAGAGCAGAAAACAGTAGGACAACCCACTCCTCAATCTTGGACACACTATTCTGCTTAATGTATCCTAAGATCATGTTTTCTTTTCTGACTGACATAAGTACTGTTAACTCACTTTGACTTTGGAGTCTATTAAAACCTCTAGATTAAAAAAAATTAAAAATGAAAAGCTCAGTGGGGAATAAATTTCTTTAGATAATTTAAATGAATGGCTATCTAGCTATTCTTTCTCTAACTTTGTGATGCTGATTTGTTGAATCAAAGCTGCACTTTAAATGTAGTCTTATTCACTATTCACTTCAATTGAATTTTCTAGCCCACAGAGTTTTTTTTGGAAGATTCCTCTCAAATAACCTGCAAGAAGTCACTTTTAGCTTTGTTTCACCCTCATATACATTTATCCAAAGAATTTTTAAAAATATTAAAATAGCACAGAAACCCATATAAAATCCTAAGATTCTGACAGCAAACCATTAATGACTATTTTTAGGGTCTGACCATTCAATGAATTCCAAAAACTACCTACTTGTACTATTTATGTAGCCTACCATCTCTTCA
Organism: Gracilinanus agilis; assembly: GCF_016433145.1. Classification (NCBI taxonomy): domain Eukaryota; kingdom Metazoa; phylum Chordata; class Mammalia; order Didelphimorphia; family Didelphidae; genus Gracilinanus; species Gracilinanus agilis. Next base: position 632,642,134 of record NC_058130.1, on the reverse strand, counting down.
TAGGCACCTAGGTAGTACACTAGGTAAGAGTTCTGAGCCTAGAGTTAAGAAAACTTGAGTCCAAATTCTGCCTCAGAAACTAGCTGTGAGATTGGGGGGGAAAAGTCACTTAACCCTGTTTGCTTCAGTTTTTTCATCTGTAAAATGAGCTAGAGGAGGAAATGTCAAACCACTCCAGTATCTTTGCCAAGAAAACTCCAAATGGGGTCACGAAGAGTTGGATATAACTAAAAAGGCTAAATAAAAATATCTCTTCATTGTGTTCAAAAGAACATCATGAGAAATTTTGCCAAATGCTTTGCTAAAAATCTAACTTAACCTAATTCATGTATAAACCAGTGGAAGTGCTTGGGGAGGAGGGAAGGAAGAGGGTAGGGAGAAAACATGAATGATGTAACCATGGAAAAATATTCTAAATCAATTAATAAATTTAAAATAAAATAAATATAATCTAAATCAACCATTTGTGACTTGTATACAACATATCCTGGCTCCATGGCTTTTCATGGCTCTCCTATCCCTGGTATGTTTTCTCTCCTTGCTTCTACTTTCTGGCTTCCTTTAAGTCTCAATTCAAATCTCGCTTTGTCACGAAGTTGTTCATGGTGTCACTGCATCTGCTAATCCTTCCTTTGGAGATTCTCTTCCCTTTACTCTACTTATATCTGGTATGTGCATGGTCATTTGTATACTATGCCTCTCCATTAGGATGGAGCTCTGAGAGAACAGGGAGTCTTCTTTTTGCCTTCCCTTGTAACCCCCTACAGTTTGCAGTGTGCTGGTCACATAGCAGGCATTTCATCAAGGATGCTGCCTGCTTTGCCTTCCTGTGACTCACAAATGTAGTTTGTAACTCTTTCAAAAAAAAAAAAAAAAAAAAAAAAAGGGCAGCTGGGTAGCTCAGTGGATTGAGAGTCAGACCTAGAGACGGGAGGTCCTAGGTTCAAATCTGACCTCAGACACTTCCCAGCTGTGTGACCCTGGGCAAGTCACTTGATCCCCATTGCCCACCCTTACCACTCTTCCACCTAAGAGCCAATACGCAGAAGTTAAGGGTTAAAAAAAAAAAAAAGACAAAGAAATGAGGTTTAGTCTGGCATGATGTTATTGATTAAATTAGGCTAATTCCTAGTCAATAAACATTTATTTAGCACCCACTGTGTGCCAGGTGCTGTGCTAATCCTGAGGATGTAAACAAAGGCAAAAGAAGGCTCTTCTGTCAAGAAGCTCATGGTCTATTGGGGAAGACAATACGGAAAACACCTATGTACAGTCAAGGTATAGATGGGATAAATTGGAGGCAAGGCATGTAGGAGTGACCCAAGGTACTTGATGAACTTTGCTTGCTCATTGGAACAATCATTTATCTTTTCTTTTTCTCTAAACTTCAACTTTTCATCTTAGAATCAATACTATGTATTGGTTCCAAGGCAGGAGAGCAATCATGGATGGGCAATGGGAGTTAAGTGACTTGCCCAGGATCATGCAGTGCCATGCAGTGCCAGAGGCAAGATTTGAACCTAGGACCTCCCATTTCTAGGTCTGGCTCTTATTCTACTGAGCTACTTAGATGCCCACCTTTTTCTTCATGTTCATTAGCCTTCCCTTTGTTTTTTAAAACCATTACCTTCGGTCTTAATTTCAATTCTAGGACAGAAGAATGGCAAGGGCTAAGCAATGGAGGTTAAGTGACTTGCCCAGGATTTGGAGCAAAATCCCTGTCTGACCTAGCTGCCCCTAACCTTCCCTTTAATAATAGCCTAAAATGGGACTGTTAGGGGGCTGTTAGGTGGCTCAGTGGATTGAGAGCTAGGCTTAGAGACTAAGAGGTCCTGGGTTCAAATCTAGTTTCAGACATTTTCCAGCTGTGTGCCCCTGGTCAAGTCACTTAAACTCCATTGTTTAACTCTTATTGCTCTTCTGCCTTGGAAAGAATACACAGTACTAATTCTAAGCTGGAAAAAAGGAATCAGACATGGCTTAGTAGATGGAAAAGCAGTTCTGCAGTCAGGAGAACATGGTTTCAAATCTGGCATAAGACAATTCATATCTGGGTGACTGGGCAAGTTAACCCCCACTGCCTAGCCCTTCCCACTCTACTGCCTTAGTATCTGCCTAAATTTTGTGTTTTTTTGTTGTTGTTTTTTTTTTAAAACCCTTACCTTCTGTCTTGGAGCCAATACTGGCTCCAAGGCAGAAGAGTGGTAAGGGTAGGCAATGGGGGTCAAGTGACTTGCCCAGGGTCTGCCTAAACTTTGTATTAATTCTACCACAGAAGGTAAGGTTTAGGAAAAAAAAAATCAATTAGTCACTGGCCTAGAGCTGGCATACCTCACAGTCCTCTTCTGGTCCTTCAGCCCTGTGGCCCTTCGTCCATTCTCCCTATTCTTTCAAAGATGACCAACAGTGATTTAGAAATTTGCCCATTCTTTCAGTTCCCTGTGAGGTCAGCTCATCTCAGCCTGGTCACAGCACAGGACAGTGACATGCTCTCTTCTACCTCCCCACTTATCTTCCTTTATGTTCTTCCCTTTCTAGGCCTTAGCTCATTCTTGTCAGCAGAGAAAACAAAGGTAAAATAAAGGATGAATTTTTTTTCATTTTTTGTTGTCGTCATCATCTATCTAAAACATCAGTCCTACACCTTCTTTGATTCCCCTCTAAAAAGTCTATTTGGAGCTCTGTGGATAACAGACCCTTACATTACAAACCATAATGTTTTATAAGTTTCCATGCTATCTTCACAGAAACATTGGAAGATAGGCAGGACAAGTATTATCCTCATTTTTTTCAAAGGATAAAACTCAGAGGCTGAGAGAGGTTGAATTGTTTAGTCAAAGTTGCATGGCTAGTAAATGGCAAAAACAAGACACAAACCTAGATTTTCTGATTCTAAATACAATGCAATTTCTCCTATACTATAGCTTCCCTTGAATTATTATCTAATTGTAACTAGTCATTTCTCTTCCTGCTCCTTCTACTCTTATATTCTATAAACCCCTAACCCAATCTAGACCCAACTGAATTTTGGGAGACTTGGTTCTTTAATGCTTGATCTTTGTGAGAATATTTGCTGGAATTATTATTCTTATTTAAATAATCACATCACACATCCTTACCTTCTTTTCTGAGGATGGTCTAACTGCTGGGACCCTTAAATACAAACCCATTCTTTGGGCAGTGTCCTTGCCTGGTCATTTGTGTGTATAAGTCCATCCTCTGCTGCATACTAGAATGCAAGTTGAAACAGATAGGATCAAAAGAGGGGCAAATTGTCACCACTGGATATCCAGTGTTCCAATGGACTCCACTTCCACCAGCATGCCAACTTCCTCAAACATGATTAAAGGACATTGAGAACTTGGAAACTTCAGTATAGTGACTGAATCAGTCCTCCAACTCAGTCTTTAATCCAAGTCTGGAAGATAAAGCTACTTGATGAAAATCATTCAAGACCTGTCTTTGAAAAGTACTTTCAAGAGGTTTCTAAGGATGAATGATGGCTTTGATTCACATTACACAACAAGGTCCCTTCATCCAATAGACAAAATAAAGCACAATGGGACCAATAATAGCCCATTAAAGGCAGTTCTTCCATTACAGTAGTTCTCAAAGTGTGGTCCATGGCCCATTATAGGTTCCAGAGACCTTTTCGGAAGACTTGAGATGTCAAAACAAATTTCTTAACAATGCAAAAATGTTTTTTGCCTATTAAAACACAGCACCTTTTTCCATCTACATATCTGCCTCAGGCCAATTTTTCTTTATATATTTCAAACAAAAGAATATATCAAAACAGACTGAATGCCATTAGTAGATAAGAATCTAGATATTATCTATTAAACCATACAGTAAACAGCTTTGCAAAAATATGTAAAGCATTGTCACTCTTTACTTTTTACTTTTACTTATTTTTAATAAGTAAGTCAATGCTACAACATATCCATTTTCATTCTGAATACTGTAAATATTGATAGATATAACCTGTGGGAAGCTAATAAGAGAAACAGTCTCAAATAGATAAAAATCTGAGACTCCTCTTTTGACTCCTTTTCTAATCCACAACTTTTCTTACTGGAAAACCAAGTTCTTAGCAAACCAGCAGTTAAGAGGTTAACAATTTCTCTCCAAGACTAAAGACAGAAATTAAGCAAAAGACTGCCTGGACTCTGAATTTGTTTCTAGACAAGTCAAGGTCAATACTGGACAAAATTTAGACAAAACCTCCTCCAGTGGAGGCTATTCATCCTTGAGAAAGTATTCTCAGACTTAGCTTTCGATAATGGGCCAGCCAAAATTCAGCCTTAGTCTTGTTCTATTCAGAAGCCAATGAGACCTTTTGTGTTTTGATATGACATAATCTATATTTCTGCACAATTACAAAGTTTTGGGGATGCTTTTTGGGTGAAAGGGAGATTGAATTTTCATATATAATAAACTTCTGACTCAATGGCACTTCAGAGAAGTAGCTATGAATTAACAGTAAAGACTGTCTCCCGTGTCCCATTACTTTCTTATCAACTAAGCCGACCTTATCAGAGATGATAAATAGATCTCCAGAATAACCCATATAAACATAGGTTCCTTAGGGTCTTTTAAAATTTTAGAGAATGTAACAAGATCCTGAGACCAAAAACAGTCGTTATCTTGGGAGAGCTCTAAGGCATCAAAGATAAGGAATTAAAAGTTCACTGATGACATAATGCCAATCAACGCATGTATGTATAAATGAAAAGTGACTCCCAGAGATGACCCCATTATCTTTAGAGAAATGGGGAAATTGAAAGAGCACAGCTAACTCCCAAATAGGAAAAAAAGTATTTGGCTAAAATGCTTACCAAAATATCAAGCTTAAATTTTAGAACTTCCTTGAGAAGAGAACCAGGTCAGCCCTTGCCCATACAAATATAAGTAAATGAGTAAAAGTTGACGAGTAAGAAAATGACAAAAGAATAAAAAAAAGGCAAATTCACTGTAGGGCAAGAGGTGAGGAAGCCAAAATCTCTAAGTTTATTTCAATACCTAAGTGATAACTACACTATCATTTAAATATTTGAGTAGTTTTATGGTTATTGATTCATCTTCCATTATATTCACTTTCAAATAAGATTAAGGTACTTTTGGGATCATGAGCAATTCATTTAACTTCTCTGCTCCCTTTCCTCATCTATAAAATAAAGGGATTGAACCAAATGGCCCTAAGATCCCTTATCGCCCTAAACAGAGGATTCCTTGATCCTATGGAAGAGAATGGCAATCCAAACCACAAATAGGGTTTGTTCTAATCCCCCAAAAGTCATTCCATTTACTCCCTCAATTTCTCTCTCTCTGCTGCTTGAGGTGACATTACTAAGACCAAAGAAGAAGATAAAGAAATGGTTCAAGTCCAAAAATCAGTATTGTTGAAAAAATTTAGTTGTTCCATACAATGTTTTACAACTACTTATGTACTGAGGACTTGAATCCTCAAAAACATAAATCTGGGATTTAAACTATTATAAGAAGATATAAAGAAATATAAATATAAGAACTATACAGAAAAATAAAGAATACAATTTTTATAAAACATAGATATAAATCATCTACCAAATACTGTGAGATATTTTGGTTAAGTGTATCATGCATTAGACCTCCAATAATAATGAGTAACAACAAAGAATCAAAAGACAAGTAAAATAGTAGCACTAAACACTCAAGCATTGCTGAAGTATAGTTCACATATATTTAACTAAAGTAATACCACACAAGACATCTTTCTATTCAAGACAACACAAATTTTTTGTTTCTAAAACCTTTTTTCCCCTGTAAATTTTAAAATTCAGAACATAAACACACACAAAAAAGCATTTCCATAGACATAACAGGACACAAAAAGAGAGATTGTGTGTATGAAAGTGTCAATCTCCATATACATTGCTAAAGTTTATCATTAAATAATGTTTAAATTGCAATAGTGCCAATTTTAAAATCTATAACACGATAATGGTTGATGGATAAGCATATCATCATATCCACAACACTAAGAATGTGTAGAGCCAAGGATTCATCCTTTAAGAGCAGGAACATTTTCAAGATTTTGTAAACTAGTGAAACAATTAAGTAGGGAAAGAGAGAAAAGCAATAGGGTTCATTCATTGTATCAATCTATCTCTACTTAGTATAGAAAAAAATAATTTGATCTGTTTTAATGCTCAGAAAGCTGATGACTGCATTATACAGTAACAGATATACAATTATGCAAAGTAAGCAAAGCTAATTTCCATTCATTTTTGTTTAACAACCAGAAAATATTAAGCACTTGAAAAACGTGCAGAAAATGCCTTCACATAAGGGTATCATTTGGCAAAACAAATTTTATCAACTTTATTCATTTAGTAATATCAGCTGGTTGTACTATGACTTCACGCCTTGGGCAAAAATTCCCCAGAATTCTATCCAAAATAAATACCAGGAGAAAAACTGGAAGAGTATTACCATACAGGATATCACACACAATCTTCTAGTCACAATTCTAGAACACACAATGATCTTTGGAAAATCACCTTTGCATGAAAATCTTGTATAAAACTAAAACTTCTTGCTTAAAATAAAATAAACAATCTCAATGATGAAAGCACTAGGCACTTTGATACAGATCAAAGCCCTTTTGTCCCTTATTTATTCAAAAGTTAGTCTGATTCACTTTCTAGCCATAAGTATTCCTGAATTTAGCGAGCTAGATAGGCTGGTTCTCAGTTAAATAGAAAATATACACCATGTCATCAGACACCATACTAGAATTGATTCCAGATTTTCTTGGATCTACCAGAATTTAAAGTCCTCTACAAGAACCCTTGGGAATCTAGAATCACCTACATATCACAATGGTCATTGGAGTAGAATTTTAGTAGAGATTTTTTTTTTAAAAGGACTGTTAATTTAATATTTATTGAGATTCCAACTCTGTTTTTCAAATTAATTTAAAAGTTGACTAACAATCTTATCCTGTAAACTACTTGGGAAAAGAATTAAATAAACATTCCAAATATGCAACTATTTTAATTTAAACTTCATAAGCCAAGGAAACAGAATATTAAGAGTAATCAAGAAGGTAGTTGGAAGAATAAGGCAGGAATTCCCCAAACTCTCCCAAATTCACTTCCAAAGAACTATAAAAAATGTCCCAAAATGAATTTCTGAATCAGCAGAACCAATAAAAGTTTGGAGTGAAACAATGTTCCTTCCCAAGACAATTTAGAAGGTAGGTAGAAAAGGTCTGCCTCATGGAGGGTAAATCAACACATGTAGTTTTGGGGCAAGTCAGCAGCAGCCATTGCTCTAGCACGCCAGCAGCAAGGATCCCTCACTCTGCAGGCAGGAGTCCCTGATGAGGCACAACCCTACCCAGAAAGAGGTCACAAAGAGTAGGGACAACAGAAAAACAATTGTACAACAACAAATTAAGATTTTCAAAACACCTGTCAAAAATTATTTCATTTAGGGGCACCCAGGTGGCTCAGTGATTAGACAGCGAGACCTAGACTCAGGAGGTCCCTATTCAAATCTGGTCTCACACATTTCCTAGATGTGTGACCCTGAGCAAGTTACTTAACCCCCATTGCCTAGTCCTTATTGATCTTCTGCCTTGAAATCAATACACAGTTATAGATTCTAAGATGGAAGGTAAAGGTTTAAAAAATAATAATAAAAAAATACATAGAAGAGAATAGAAGTTCCAAAAGAAGGATAGATGAGCAGGCCAGTTTTGAAAGAAACTTATTTATAGTATATTAAGACTTAAAAAAAAAAAAAAAAAAGAAATCACTGTTGATAATATAAAATACCTGGGAGTCTACCTACCAAGACAAGCCCAGGAATACAATCACAAAACACTTTTCATCAGAATAAAGTCAGATCTGAACTGGAAAATTATTCCTCATCGGTTGGCCAAGCCAATAAACCATATCTGATATAGTTTAGTCTCCTTTCACATGTGAAAAAACCCAACAACTCAGTCATCACTTAGTGCTGATTCATACAGTAGAACTCCTTCTATTTGTATCAAAAGAACTTGGGACCACACACCAATTGTTACACCTTGATGTGCTACGGGCCATAAACATTGTAGCTGATGTGACTCATTTTTATCTTACAATGCTTCATGCTTCATGGCTGTTGAAGTTAAAAAACCCATAGCTGCTAAGCTTACTAACTACTGTTAACACAGTTCCTCTGTTAAACACCAGAGAACACCAGCATGTCCAGGTGTGTAGAAAGTGGGAAGGAGTTTGACCATGGTTTATGTCCGAAGCAAACTTTGTAATTCAATATTGGTTGTAATACAACACAAAACAGTACATGATGTATTTATGGTCCCTTTCAGCAAAGAGTAATATAATAGCTCAGCTGTCCATACCTCAGATAAATGGATGCTTCTCCACAAGAGGAAAATATTTACTGACTCTCTAAAGGAGGCAAGATGGCTTGCTCTCCATTACATGATCTAAACAAGACATTCTATCTGGGCATTACCCTTCTGCCTGGAGCTCTCTCTCACCATGTCTGGCTTCTCATTTTCCTGGCTTTAAGTCCCAACTAAATTCCATTTTCTTTAGAAAGCCCTTACCAGTTTCTTTTAATTCAGGTGTTCTCCTTCTGGTAATTATTTCCTATTTATCCTGTATATAGCTTGTCTGTATAGATGTGCTTAATTATTATTTTCCCCATTAGACTGTGAGCTCCTTGAGAACTGGGAGGTCTTTTGTCCCTTTTTGTATCCCTAAAGCTCAGCACAGTACCTGGTACACAGCAGGTACTTAATAAATGTTTACTAAAAGGGAATCTAAATGGCTCATTGGCTAGAGAGCCAGGTATAAAGACTAGAGGTCCTGGGTTCAAATCAGATAACAGACACTTTCTAGTTATGTGACCCTAGACAAGTCACTTAACCTCCATTGCCTATCCCTTACTGCCATTCAGCCTTGGAACCAATACTTCCCATTGATGCTAAGACAGAGGGTAAGAGTTTTTTAAAAAAACGCTTACTGATGGATATTTAGTGAGGAAATATTCTGTACGGATGATAGATAACTCAAGAAGCATTTTGCATGAAGAGTGAGACTTAAAAGTGGAAACAAAAAAGTGTGTGTAGAAAATGAATCACAATCTGATGAAACAATTAAATGAAATGATTGTTTCTAAATTCAGACATAATCAGGAATTTCAAACTTCATTATAAAAAAAGTTCTCTCACAAGAAGTATCCCAAGTTTTGTAAGAGGGAAAAGGGATTTTTTGATTGGATATATTAATATTTAAATATAACAATATTTAAATTTATCACAGATTGAAGGTCTGCTACCAAAATCAATTTATTTGTTCCAGTGATAAATAGCTTGGCTAAAGAGAAGAATGCTAATCGTTATGGGATACCTAGACTGGCTTCAGGCTGCTTTTTGCAGACTAACTGGATAGGATGTTGTGCAAGCAAGGAGAAGACGATGAACTTGAACACATTTTCTTACATAGTTAAACCAGTTCTACAGAAACAATCCATCTTCTAAAATTCTAAAGAGCCTTTCCACATAGCAAAGAAATGGAGATGACATAGATTAAGAACTATGACAAAATAGGACAACTACATAGAACACCAAAGCTCCCATTTTCATAAACTGATATACTATAAAAACAGGATATGCATGATTAGTCTCCAGTGGTGCTTAACCATTGTCCTTTGCTTCGGGGGTTAGCTGTTCAGTTGGATATTTAAAAAACATATCTAAGAGATTAAAATTGGAAAAAAAAAACCCTCCTTGCCTCTCATCATATTTTCAGGCTAATTAACTTAAGAGGGGCACTGAGAATTTTGTTTCTCCTTAAAGCTACTGACCTGGTAACCTTGGAAGAAGTTAAGAATTTCCTTAACTCCAGTATTGTAGGCCAGGCCCTGCATTCTGACCACGGTGCCATGCTGTGGAGGGATACTGCTAGCGTTACCAGCTGTAGGGAAGTAGCCAATACTATTAGATGAACCTGAGGGGCTAGAGGGAGAGAAAGTACAGTGAACCAAAAGAAACATATGACAATCTTTTACAATATACATTCAACAACTTAAGAAAAACAAGTTTTCCCAGGCTTCCTACCATACGCATTGCTCACTGACATGAAGCAAAAGAAAAGAGTAGACAATTCAACAAAGAATGATAATATGTTCCTTCTCAATATCATATTCCTTTCCTTGTGATTCATAGAAAAGAAAATGAAGCCTTCTAGTCACTCTCCCACAGGGTGCTATTTCCAAAATGAGCCAACTGGCCAACTTCTATTAATCCAAATCACACCCAGAGAGGCAAATGAAAGCTAAATAAATTAGTTGGGGTCAACATAACTTGAATGCTAAAACATAAATTTCACTTAGCAAAGACATTGTCATTTTCTATAGCTCTATAGGGCACTATCAGAAGGTAGATGGTTGAGGCAAAATGCCTTTCAGGGCTAATTTTGCAAGCTGAGTTCCCACAAAGCATTTCACCCACTCCAGCAATATGACATTGTTTTTTTGTTTTCCTAAGTAGGGCATAGCTCAACTACAGTCAAATTATCCAAAGATAATATAGTTATCTAATGTTTCCATCTGTTGTTTCTCTAGTAACCAACTCCAAAGAGTTCAAAGCACATTAGTTACTGAATTTTGTCTGTTGTATTTTGACCTCAGTTGGTTATAAATGCTCAATGAGGCCACAGTTACAGGACTGATTCCCATTTAGACTACTCAGAATCACCTCTGTTCCCTGCCCATTGAATGTCCAACTAATCGCAGCCAGCTATCTTGAAAAAAAATCCACTAAAACCACACCATTGGCTACAAGGTAGAGTCAGGGTAAATTCATTACCACTACTAAAAGAAATCTGAAAGCACATACGTAGAACATTTTCATATGGGAGGCCGAAATAATTATGGAGTTTAAGACTAAAAAAAATTTAATCTTTATTCACTAAGGTATGTAGCCTATCCATTTGACACTATACTTGATCTGAGCCAAAAGGCAGAGAAGCAATAGCTTATCCATATGAAAGAGAGGTGAACACATTATGAAAGGAGAACTATGTTAAAAAATCTGCATACTTTTTTACCTCTTCTCCTTCACAATTATTTTCGATCCATCATAATATCTTACCAATTCTGAGCTCTACCTACTTTCAACTGATGCTGAAATAGTTGAGGTGTTAAGATCCTCATTCCTAAAAGCAGCCCTCCTAGCTATTGCCTTCAATTAAAATGACAGAGGCTTGAAGTCATAGAATTCTAGAAGTCATCTTAGAGATCTCATTTTAATATGAAAAAAAAAAAACAAAAAACAAACCCCAGGAACTGGAGAGCTCTAATGACTTGCCCAGATGGTAAAGTTAATTGTTCCAATCCATTGCTCTTTCCATTATGGTATTCAAATTCCATTTTCATCAAATTTAGACCCTGTTAAACAATCTAATGGCAACCTAATGATTATTTCTTTTTCTCTTTATTTCTTTTTAAATTTTAATAACAAATTTCCATAGAAGTTTTTCAAAGCTGTATGATCCATATTGTCTCCCTCCTTTCTTCCCTTCCCTCTCCCAGACCTGATAAGCAATTTATTCTAGGTTATACATGTATTATCATGCAAAACATATTTCCTTATCATTCATTTTTTGGAGTAATTTTATAAACCCCAAAGGCCAAAACATCAACCTACTGATTATTATTATAACAATTGATGCTTCTTATCTTAACAATCAATATCTAGATGCCCCCATTTTCTTACTGCTCAGAAATAGTCTCTTACATAGACACATATACTCATAAGGGTTATCTATATTAACAAGCAACAGAAAGCAATAAATGTGGATAATGATATACAAACATATGTAAATATGTTAGCAGAACTATGATTTTTTTTCAGTATGGGGAGATTTCAAAATGTTCTTTACCTCACAGTCAAGTCAATAATCCCAGATTGGATTAATTAATTCACTTACTTTTTGTCTAGAACTGTGTTAAGCACTGGGAATAAAAGACAGGCAAAGCACAGTCCCTGCCCTTAAGGAGCTTACAACTGAATTGAAGCCCAGGACTACAGATTGGCATCTTCTTAGCAATTTATTAGAGAGCTCCCTGGAGCACTGAGAAGTCCAAGGAGAAGCCCAGGAATTTGTAGGTTTCAGAGTAAGGAATAGAATTCAGGTTGTTCTGGTTTGAAGATGAGCTCTTCATACTCTTCTCAATAATTTTTGTTAAACCCTTACCTTGTGTCTTAGAATTAATACTGAGTATCAGTTACAAGGGAGGAGAACAATAAGGGTTAGGCAAATGGAGTTAATTGACTTGTTGAGAGTCACAGGGTTCTTAAGTGTCCGAGTTCAGATTTAAGAAAAAGAATCTTCCTGACTCCAATCTTAGTATTCTATCCACTGTGCCACCTCCCTTGTCCCATCTAGAAATGGCAGCCACCAAAAATACGAGGTAAGAGTCATTACTGATCTGCCAATTTTTGAAGTCTAGAAATAATTATTAAACTTTCATAAGGCTCAATAAGAAAAAGTTAATTTTTAAAATTTATTATTTTAAACCCCTAACTTCTGTCTTAGAATGAGCACTGTGTATTGGTTCCAAGGCAGAGGAATGGCAAGGCTTAGGCAGTATGAGTTAAGTGACTTGTCTAGGTAATACGGCTAGGAAGTGTCTGAGGCCAAATTTGAACTTTGGACCTTCTGTCTCTGGACATGGTTCTCAATCCGCTGAGTCACCTAGTTGCCCCCCCCCCAAAAGTTAATTTTACAAATTTCACTAATTTTCAATCCTATATTGTAGTTTGCTGAATTAAATATTTGGGTGACCAAATATCTTTAGAAATGAAAAATAGGGGCAGCTGGGTAGCTCAGTGGAGTGAGAGTCAGGCCTAGAGACAGGAGGTCCTAGGTTCAAACCCGGCCTCAGCCACTTCCCAGCTGTGTGACCCTGGGCAAGTCACTTGACCCCCATTGCCCACCCTTACCAATCTTCCACCTATGAGACAATACACCGAAGTACAAGGGTTTAAAAAAAAAAAAAAGAAATGAAAAAAATATTTTTTAACCTTGATATTGGTAAGTTTTCTTTATTAAGTAAAGCAAAATAAGAGAATTAGCTTTATACTCATTAAAATTGCAAAAGGAAAGTTCTCTAAGAAGTACTGCCATGACAAAAAGAAAATTAAGAAAGCAATAAATTTCAAAATTAAACAGTAGAAATTGACAAAGTAGTAATTACTTAAAGCCTTGATCTTGCTTACCCAGAAGCTTACTGCTTAGGCTGTGAGAAAGCTTTTAATTTACATAAACTCATTTGAAAATTATACAGGTCATTTATTATTGAAAGGCTAATTGGGTGGGACAGAGAGCACTGTTCAGGGAAAAGGATTCAAACCAGAACTTAGGCCTGTCCAGGGTGCTTTTCTCCTTTGCTCAAGATGATTCATTACTAATTATAGCCTCCAATAAAAAATGGGCCAGCCAAAGTGTTATAACAAAGGCAGAAAAACATGCAAGTCTAATCCATCTTTGTCCAAAGTGTCAAGATGGGTGTTTAATTGGAGACACATGACAGGCTTCTCTTCTAAACTGGTCTCCACCCATGCTACCGATTTGAAGGGAGGGCATTCTTTTATAAGAAGGAATGAGGAGACAATAAATAAGCAAAGATTTAATAGGAAAGGAAAAATATATCTCTGCATAGATTATCCATGGTGTACATTCCATTATTGTTTATTTTCTGCTCATTTTATGGATCTGGGGTTTTTACTTAAGTGACCTGTCTCTGTCCATCTCATGATAAAAGGAAAAGGGCAGCCCCTAATCACTTACTCTTCCAAAGAACAATACTGTCAGATTACATAGTGGCTTCCAAATACCTTGCACATTCTTCACATTTTAGATATGTATTTCTTAAGGTCTACTTTATCTACTTTCTCCAAAAGATATCTCTTTTCACCACCACCCCTCAGACCTTTTGAAATACACAGGAGTATGGGTAATATGGAACTCAAATATCATATTCTGATGGGGATTCTCACTAGAATAGTCAAGTTTAATTATATTCTGGACCATATCATGTTAGAGATCATGAAACAAATCCAACATCCTATACGTAGAAGACAGGGGCTTAATTTCCTTTTGGAGAAGTTACTATTTTATTCATTACATTTGTATCCACTAATGCCTAGGGGAGTCTTAAGCATATAAGAGATGCTTAATAAATACTTGTGGTGTGACTGATTTAAATGTAGGAAATTATGTTTTTCTAATCATAAAGAATTATTACTAAAATTAAAACTGTTAGGTCTACCATATAGTCATATTTTTTCACTGTTATAAAATAATGTTAGCTAGGTAGTGCACTTGATAGAATTCTATGCCTGAAGTCAAGAAGATTTATCTTTTTGAGTTCAAATCTGGCCTTAGGCATTTACTAGCTATGTGATCTTGGGCAAGTCAGCAAACCCTGGTGGCCTCAGTTTCCTCATCTGGAAAATAAGCTGGAGAAGGAAACAGCAAACCTTTGCCAACAAGACTCCAAATGAGGTCACTAAGTCAGACGTGACTGGACAAAAATATAATAATAAATATAAAGGTGGAATGAATGAAAGAAAAAACATTTATAAAATGTGCACAACATGAAAAACAAAATACTAAAAAGGATACAGATAGGAAAACCACAGGCTCTGCCCTTAAGGAACTGACATTCACATATAGGAAAGTTTCAGCTTCAAGCAGAGAAGTGACTTTAGAGGTGATGAAATCCAACTCCTACACTTTATAGATGAAGATATGCCCAACCTTACACAATAGTGTGATGAAGGATGTGAATTCAAGTCTCTCTGACTTCAAGGCTAGGATTCTGTCTATAGCTCCAATGGAGTCAAATGCAAATGGGACAAGTAAAGTGTATATCCCAGTGGACACATTAATGTAAAAAAAACTACATATTTAACATTATCTATGCCCTATCATAACTTATTTACTTTACTTAAAAACTAAAAACATTATTTACATAAAACACACTTTTAATCTTTAAGTGCTACATAAGAGCGGGACATTATTATTTCAACTAGAAGACAGCATGGCATTATGTTTTCTACCCAATAGCAGATGAATAAATAGCCATGATTTCACCTCTTCTTCTTAACTTCAAAAGGAAGAGGAAAATGAAAACATATTTCCTATAGTATCACAGATGGTATTTCCAGAAATATAGCTGAGAATGGTATCTTCCTCTTAGATGGTGCTGGCCATTTTACCTGAAGGTTTTGACGGCTGTCTCTTAAGCACTCTGGAATCCCAAGTTTGGCCCTTTCTCTCTCCAATTCATTTTACATCTGAGATAACTGAGGCAAACAGGGCTAAGTGACTTGCCCAGGGTCACACAACTAGTAAGTGTCTGAGGTTGGATTTAAACTCGAGAAGATGAGTCTTCCTGACTTCAAAGCTTTTAAAAAGCCACTTTGCATTCCATATTTGTCCAAAAATAGTAAGCCTCTCACTTTCATCCATTAGGTAAAAGGCATGCATTCGTTTACAACCCACATTTTTTTCTTAATGCAGGCAGAGTCAGTGCCAGTATACATTTATAGATTAGCCATAACATTTTTTTTCTGTTCTACTTTGGTCCCCAAGACAAGGACATTGAATGGGGAGTAATAATAGTGTTCTTATACCTGATGAGGGGAAAGGATGGTGATGTGGGTCAGCTGCTTTGGGGAGTAAGTCTGTCAAGAGGACTTAGTAAAGCATGGGGTGGTTGGTTAAGAGTGGAAATAATATTAGATTGAGGTGTGAGAATCTTAATGTCTAAGAGCCTCAGTTTCTTCTTCTGTAAAATGAGTCTAATACTTAGAATTATAGTTAGGAAAGTGCTCTGCATGGTTTTAGGCAATGTATAAAAGTGAGCTAGGACTACAATGTTGGCTTCTTTCTCTGAAGCTTCTTTAGTAGGAAAAGCAAGCGGTTATATTCTATACCACATTCAAAACAAATTTCAAAAGTTCAGAATCAAAACTGAAGCTCACCCTGGATACCAGCAGCATTACTGAGAAATGATCTCTTACATGAGTGGTGTAATAGTCTTTGACAAGGAGCCAATAGGATGTGCTACTCTGGCATTTCATCCTAGGAATTAAAAGGTAGGTCTCTAGAACACCTGGGTAAAGAGCCTCATGGGATTTCTGCAGGGTGCTGCTGTATTCCTCTTGGACAATCAATTCCTAAATGTTATTACAAAAACCTTATAATCTTACAGATTTTTCTTTTCTTTCATGAACCTAGAATAAGTACAGTTGATATAGGGGAAAAACACTGGAGATAGTGTCCAAATACACCTGAGTAATACATCTGAGCTCTACCTGTGAAAACTTGGATGAGACCCCCTCAACCTTTAGGCATCTTCATTTCTTCATCTGTAAAATGAATGCATTGGATTGGATGACTCTGAAGTCCCTTCTACCTCCATGTATAAGATCTTAAGGCTTGAATTTTTGTCAAAATGAGACTTTTATTTCACAACTAGAAAAATTTATGTACGAAATGGAAGAAATAGAACAATGTGTTGGTCAGTTTTACTTACTGGCTTATTGTGATTTCTATCTTTTTTCTTTTTTTTAATTCTTTGTAACAAGGTAGGCAGTTAGGTGGTCCTAGGACTCCAACACTAGACCAGGAGTTGGGATGACTTCAATTTCTGCCTCAGAAATGTACTTACAGTGTGACCCCAGGCAAGTGATTTACCTCTGTCTCTTGTTTCCTTATCTATAAATGGGTTTAACAACTAACATCTATCTGCAAAGGTTGTCAAGAAGATAAAATGAGATAATCTTTGCAAAGTACTTTATAAACCACTTTAATAACTGGTAGCTGATATTACTACTACTATTATTATTAGCCTCTGAATATGGAAGGGGAAAAGATTATATTTGAAAACAAAAGTGATATAAAAAATACCTGTAACTTTGAATGGAAATTAGAATTTTATATTTAAAGAAGAGTCTATGCAATGGGCTCATTTACAAGGGAGGAACTTAATTCATAGAGGTGAAATGCCTCACTGCAAGTCATTCAGGTGACCAGTGGCAGATCTAAGAATATAACTTGGGTCTCCTGATTTGCTCCCCTCCTAAGTGTTCTTTCCATTTTCAGTACATATTTCATGTACTGACCTATAAGTCAGTACTTAATATAGGTTGTAAGAATCCGGGACATTAGGATCTCAGTTTTAAGCACTTCTTAAAAGTTTAATTCACTCATTTTTCTTCTATGGAAACATTTCTTTATGGGTTCTAAGTTGTTTTTTCTTTTAAGTCCATCAAGAAACATTTATTAAGTACCTTCTATGAGCCAGGCACTATGTCAAGTAGTGTGAATAGGAATACAAATCCTTCCCATTTTACAGTAATGAAGGTAGAGAACATATTTTGTATAATCCCTAAGAGAGACACTCACTTTGGGGCTTCAAATTTCCTTTTTCTTTTTTAAACGGTTAAATAAAACTTATAAAGGAATTCATTTAAAAGTTCATATGACATTTGTACAACTCAGTGGAATTGCTTGTCAGCTCTTGGAGGGAGGAAGAAAGAGAGGAGGGAAAGAAAATGAATCATGTAAACATGGAAAAATATTTTAAAATAAAAAATTTTAAAATAAAATACATAAAAAGTTCATGTGACATTTCTTTTTTCTCCCTTTTAAAACCATTACCTTCTATGTTAGTATCAAGTCTAAAAGAGAAGAATGGCAAGGGTTAGGCAACTGGGGTCAAGTGACTTGCCTAGGGTCACCCTAGTTAGGAAGGGTCTAAGGTCAAATATGAACCCAGATCTTCCAGTTGCTGGGCCTGGTGTTTTATCCACTGTGCCATCTAGCCACTACCATGCAATATTTCACAGGATCAGTCCGTCTATTTACCCAAAATTAACAGAAATCTATACTCTCTCATTCCCAGTCTTTTACATGCCTCATCCCAGGGGGTTCAGGAATGTCTTGTATTCTTGTAACCAAAAAAAAAAGAGTCAACTAAAACAAAACAGAGAGAGAGAATATGTGTATCTGTAATGAATAGGATACTTCATCATTGGTCCTTTAGGATCAAGAATAGTCATCATATTGTTTCTTACAGCTTTCAAAGTTGTATTTTATGACATTAATTTGCAAGACTTTAATAAGCTGATGAAGATTGAGAAGAATTAAGAAGATAATTTATATCAATAAGAACACTGTAATGGCAGGTTCCAATTAATCCAATGCCTAATTCCCACAATAGCCAGAGTGCCATAGGATCTTAACTCAAAAGGCTAATCACTTGGTACATAAAACTCAAAAAGAAATCTAGCAAATTTAAGAAAACAAAGTTTTGATTTTTAAGGATTAATATTTGAAAATTTAATTTTAAAGAAAATTATGAGTATTATAGGATGTGTCCTATTACAATGTATGCTTATATTGTCTATGTTTCTTTATATATTACATATGAATGATAGGGGTTTTTTGGGGGTGGGGGTGAGAAAAGGTGTGTCTCACCCAATCTGGAATTTGAATGGCTGCTCAAGGGCAAACTTCCCCTACTGATTCATCATAGAAGTTTTGATTTATTCATTTTCCCAGCTTGGGTCAATTCACTCTTCTGTAACTAGCCTAGAGGTTCTGCATTCTTTGGGGTTCACCACATTAGAACCAGACAGTACAGACACCCCAAGTGGCTTAGCCTATGGCAGCTCAGAACTCCTGAGCTCAATTAATTAAATAAAAATTTCAAAGATAAAAAAACCAACTCATATCGAGCTCAAGAAATCCACCAGCCTTAGCCTCCCCAATAGTTAGGATTATAGGCATGTGCTATCATACCTTGCTAAATGAAACATCCTCAAATGTTTCTTCACCCAAATTTGCTAGTCATCCAAAAACCACTAAGAAATGGATTTCCAGATTTATAGTTGACATAAATGAGCTAAGGGGTATTAAGTAGCAAGAAGTAAGTAGATAGAGTGCTGGACTAGGAATCAGAAGACTCGAGTTCAAATTTACTTCAGACAAAAATTTTTCATTACCCTGGACAGTGATTAAGATCCCTCAGCCTCAATTCCCTTACCTGTAAAATCAGGATAATAAAAGCACCTATAATTATACTCACAGGGTACTCGCGAGAATTAAATGAAATAATTTTAAAGTGAAATAATTATAATGTGCTTCATAAATGCTAGCTATCATTAATATTTAATAATAATATATTATATGTCATTAACAAATATTTAACTTATACTAAATACAACCGAATGTTTATATGCATTATTGCCCTTTCTCAAGGTCTGTGCTAATGGTCACTATTGGTCTCCCTGGACAGAAGTAGACTTTCCTTCGTCCCATTTCCTTAAATGCGAAGAGAATATACATGTCAACTAAACTGCCCACACACTTAGCCCAGAAAGAACCAAAGAGGGCTTCCTAAAGGATCTCTCCTTTGGTCACAGGTTCAGCAACAAGGATCTGTTCCCTGTGGGGCTAACCTTGAGTGTGACCACAGACAATATTCTTTTGTGAGCTCTAGGTGCTGGCAGGACAAGGACTTCTTTGTTCCTGCCTCTAGTTTCCACTTTCCTCCGTGCCTTACCTGGGATAGTATGCCGTGTAGTTCATGAAAAGCTGTGCGCCAGCAGGATAGTAGGCTGTGGAGGGCTGCAATGTCCGGGGACTAAGAAGGACAGAAGGCTGATAAAGGGCAGCTTCAGTTGGGATCACAGCAGCAGGGGCTGGAAACGTGTAGGAGGGAGGAGACAGACCTAAATAGGAAAAAGGGGAGTTACAGAACAGGCAGCTTCTTTACTGGCTAAAGGACTACAAAGTTATCATTTTTAGATTCAAACTGTGTAGACATGAGTTTCCTCAGACAGATCACTTCCAGCCTTCCCAAACCATTTCTTTTTGGTTCCAAAGAATTCATACATCCTGTTGACATGAAAACAATTTCTCCTAGGAAATTTGATAAATGGTGTGTGAAATGGTACCAGTCTGATGTCTGCCCTCTAAGCAGGATATGAAGTATTTTCCCAGTAGCCTAAGTGATCTCAATTCTCCATCAGCCCTAGGATAGAGGGCAGCTCACATAATTTATTAAAACAAATTACAACACTCTCCTAGTTGTTCAAAGGGCCAATTATCTTCTTTGAAGACAGCCTAAAACCTCTTGATACTCTTTTCCTTCCATGCTCTTGCTGATACCCTTCCTGCTGCTAATTCTACCAAGAATTTAAGTTAACATATGTATTAGTTCATATAGTATTCCTTCTTCTATCCTCCAGGAAATCTGGGACAGAACATACTCAAGAGTAATGAAAGACCCACCAGGGTCCAGTCTACTCTAGATCAATGCCACCCCAGGAAGAATATCTATAGGCCAGATGTCTCAAGTCAGATTGGAGCTATGTTTAATCCAGAGCAATAGGTAGCCTGCATTTGGTAGGTTCAGATTTTAATTCAAAGAGATCTAAAGCTAAACCTAATGTTGACAATGGTTTTAGAACTAACAATCTTAGGATCATAGGAACGTAGATTTAGAATTGAAGTGACTTCAGACATCACCTGGTCCAACCTTATTTTACAAACAAGGAAAGCTTGAGGTCCAAAGATGCTAAGTGACTTCCCCATGGTTACTCATGGAGCATGTGGCAGAGCCAAGATTCAAACTCAAGTTCTCCTCAATTTCTATTGCTACTTCCATATTCTTTCCATTGTGCTCCCACTATCTCTCTCTTCTTGGGGTTGTTTAGCATGGCACTGACCTAGTAACTAGCTAGGATTATTTAAACTTCTACCTGTCTTTTGGTAATGAACAACACTTCTTCCCCAAAAGGATTGATTCAAATCACTCAGCTTAGCTCTTAGTGAGCAGTTCTCATTCAAAAACGTAGTTATGGTAGAGTCAAAATTGTAAAAAAAAAAAAGTTTTGAATCATAACTACAAATCATATTTAGCCTAAGACTATCCTAAGAATATTTTTGACTGAATAGGCAACTTGCCTTTAACCTTCTTTCTCTTCTTACCCCCACAGGTCAGAATATTTCACAGGTCACAACTATACCAAGTATAGACAGCTAGACAGTAGAGGAGATAAAGCACCAGACCTGGAGTAGAGAGGACTTGGGGTCAAATCTGGCCCCAGCTATTTCTTAGCTGTGTGATCCTGGGCAAGTCATTTCACCCCAATTCACCAACTCATGCTATTTCTCCCATATTAGAAAGGAAGGAAAGAAATATACCAGATCATATAGAAAACAATACCAACATTTATTTAGAATTTTTCAAGGTAATAATTTCTTCCTCATATAATTACCCTACAGGACAAAATTTTAATAAGTGTCTGCTTCTTTACAGTGGCTAAAATTACATTGGAACAAGTGAAAGCAATTGCCCTTGAAAATGATCTAACTTTACATTCAGATCAATGCAATGAACTGAAAAGATAACTGAGACACTAAAAATATAATCAATCAAAAACTATAAAGTTGGAGGCAGATGGGTGGCTCAGTGGATTGAGAGTCAGGCCTAGAGACGGGAGGTCCTAGGTTCAAATCTGACCTCTGCCACTTCCTAGCTGTGTGAACCTGAGCAAGTAACTTAATCTCGATTGCCTAGCCCTTACCACTCTTCTGCCTTGGAGCCAATACAAGATGGAAGGTTTTTAAATTAAATACAAGACGGAAGGGTTTTAAATTTTAAAAAATTTAAAAAACAAACTATAAAGTCAAGGCCAGACCTGAGATTTGAGGCAAGTTTACCATTCCCATTTGTTACAGCGTGCTTGTCTCGAACTCATAAGATGAGCAGAATGATTAGGTGACAAACTGACGTAAGTGAATACACCCACTTTGTATTTAAACAATGTAAGGCAAAGAATTTTGTTTTTACCCAAATTTTTGATAAATACACATTGGTGCCTCTTAGGCTTAAATATATCCCCTAGAGAATTTGGGGAACTATATTACTGCATTCCTGGTAAGACTCTCTCTTAGCTTTATGTATAATTATCTTTTTAACTAGGATACTTAATTATGAATTTTCTTAGAAAAGAAAAAGTTTTGCAGAACTGTTTCTTAATATATCGTCCCTGCAATATGCCTTCAAACAGCCAGTGAGATTATTTCAAGGGTCAATGAATGAAGATGTCCTTCAGATCTTCAACACTGAACTCTTTAATGACTCTCAAGTATCATTTTATTTTGGGTAGTTTGATAGCACTCGTCAAAAAGCACATATGAAATGCACCCAGAATTGTACATTTGCTTTAATAACATGACATGAGGATGAAAGAACTTGACCTTGAAGTATATATTATTTCAGACAAAGGAATAAACATGATATTAAGCTGCAGCAGTGGGAATCCAAACAATGTGAGTTGACACAAAAACAATCCTATAGTTTTTAAGTTCATTTTCTTTTCTCTCCAACTATGTTAAGTTCTTTACAATTATTATCTCATATAATCCTTACAACAAACCTTGGAGGTAGGTGCTATTATTGCCCCTATTTTACAATTGAAGAAACTGAGGCAAACAAAACCGATGACAACACAGCTTGTAAGAATCCGAGTTCCTATTTGAACTCAGATCTTTTTGACTTAAAGAGCATGATTTTATCTACTTAGCAACCCAACTGCCTCTCAAAATACATCCTTTTCAGAATGATAAAATGCATTTGGTCTAATCTAACCTTTGAAGGGAAGACATTTCCATGTTTCTGGAGGGCTATTGAAGGAGTAGCTATTTTCTAAAAAGGATAGAAAAATGAGACCAAACGCATCCCAAGAGGAAGAATTTAGATTCTAGGGAATGTCATCCAAGCATGAGACATAATAAAATGCATTACAAAGAAAGACTAAAAGATCTCCTTAGAGACATTCATAAATTGTGACACAAAAATATTTTATTTTAAACCCTTACTTTCTGTCTTAGAATCAATACTAAATATTGGCTCCAAGGCAGATGAGTGACAAGAGACAGGCAATAAGAGTTACATGACTTACCCAGGATCACAGAGCTAGGAAGTGTCTGAGGCCACATCTGAACTCATGATGTGGATTCATCTTCAGGCTTGGCTTTGCTATCCACCTAGCTCCTAGCACTTATTTTTTTTTTTCCATAAAAATCTTTAGCCAGAATATAGCACTGTGTGATTTCCCCTAAACCACCTGGATTTTTTGAAATTTTTATTTTCTAAAATTGAATTTTTCCCAATTGGTCTCTTGGGTTCATTTCAGAACCTATTTGGCCTTCAGTTTTCTAATCTATAATAATAAATAAAAAACATAATTTCTTTCCATCTCTAAATCCTATGGTGCTAAACTGAAGACACTGATTGCTAGCAAGTTTTTAATGTGTATATATGTGAGTGTGTGTGTATAAATATATATATATATTCATACACATATACACACATAGAGAATGAGAGAGTGAGAGAGTGTGAGTATCTAGGTTGTCACCATAAAATCTCTTTTATGCTATCCTACAATAAATCAAAGGGTTATGTCTAGAAGTAAAATAATTATCATCAGCATAACTGTTTTTATCAATATTCAATCAAAAAGTGGTCTGACTAGATGAAGCAGTGGTAGAGTCCTTTAATGACTAGACGCTGGTCCAAGTCTTCTAGGACTTTCAAATTTAAAACAAATCAAATCACCATTACTCAATGATTCTTGGAATTCATTTGAACTATGATATATTTTTAAGCCCAGGACTAAAAATCCTGTACTAGGTGACCCCTTTATGTAATTGTTAATATTTATCTCAATAAACATGATGATTTCAAGTACAGTTAAAGGTTTTACTTGCATGACTAAAAAGAAAAGTACATTAAACTTTAGATCTTCAAAATGTGTTCCCTATTCACTACCAAGGACGTAGTATGAACTAATAAGTAATAATAAGTAGGACTAAAAAGGAAGGACACCAGATGACTGCTTCCCAGGTTCCAATGAGCAAGAGCATGGCTTGAAATTAAGCACTGATCCTGTGACCCAATGAAAACTTTGGCTAGTTTAATGATGCATTTTGCCTTTGTAATAACTTGTTGCTCCAGACACTCTATAAAGTAATGGAGTTGATGTTTCAACAAGTCAGTATTTGAGTTTTGTCTTTCCTTATTCAGAAAGTAGGGGAGAAAAAGGACAAACCTAACATCATTCACCCAATAAAGCTTTCTACATAAAAACTTTAATTTCACCTTCAAATTATTTTACATGAATGTTAAAACATCTATGTAGCCATGTTGCTTCCCAGAGTCAGTGCTTACTTACTTGGGCATGTTAAGCTTTAGAAATCAAGTTGCTTATCACTGGAAAGGCAAGAGGATGATCTGAAAAGAGGGTTTATGTTTTTTTTTTTTAGCAGTTTTCTTTCATTATGGACATCCACAACCAAGTTCTTAAATTAAATCACCAGATACTATTGATTTTAGATGGGAAAGCTTCATACAACCACTTTATCTGCCTCAGAAAGAGCCAGGAATATAGTCATGAAAGCAGCTCAAGCACCTACCAGCACATAGCGTAGGATAGCGCCAAGACCCAAGAAAAACTTACATGGTAACTTACATGGCGGTGGGGATAAGCCATTTCGATTTAAAGTGCCCCCCATTAACACAAAGTTCATCTCCTCAGCTGAACACTGAAAGACTTCC
Source organism: Gracilinanus agilis (assembly GCF_016433145.1). Lineage (NCBI taxonomy): Eukaryota > Metazoa > Chordata > Mammalia > Didelphimorphia > Didelphidae > Gracilinanus > Gracilinanus agilis. The sequence continues at coordinate 632,617,426 of NC_058130.1, read as the reverse complement.
ACATATCTGTCCTTCATAGTCTTTTTATGACACTTTTGTGCAGCCATAAACGCTCTGTCTGCAGATTTCATCTGGATAAAGGCATCTCCTGATGGGCGACCCTAATGGAAGGAGGAGAGGGAAAAAAAAGAGGCTTCTTGAATGCTTAGGAAAAAGAAAAATTCATTTTCTATTCCTAGGAAAAAATTGTTGGCTAATATACCATGGGAAAACCACTTACAATTATTATCATTTTAATTATGATATGTAGATAACTAATAAGTCTACAAAGATAGATTTATATTCCATAATCTAATCTTTGAGAAGAATGTCTTTTCTGATTTAGACTAGGAAGGCAGAAGCAAAGTGTTTTGAAGCTAAAAGGAATTCTCTTAATTTAACATAAATACAGGGTCAGAGATTCTGGCAAAGTGTCATTATGACCTTCGTGATGATCTCAAAATACAGTTTGTAATTTTAGGAGTTTTGGTTTTTTTCTTTCTGAAAAACAGATAAGGATGTGATCTTCTGATTAATTTTAATCCAATAGCAAAAGGTAGAAATAAAGGCAGATTAGAGTTTCAAATACCTCTCTCCATTTTGTGGTTAAAAGTATAATTTTTCTTCTGACACCTAATTCTGCTATTCCCTTGATTTCACTGCTTTCCCCTTCCCTTCATCTCTTTTCTTCCCCCTATCTTAATCCCCACTTTCCCTCAGGCCCAAGGTAGCAGATGGCTTGGGGAGGGATTTGGTTAAGGTTTCTGAGGAACCACTCTACCACCCTTCCCCCACCTCAAGTTCTGGGTCCAGCTATTAGTTTCTGTTGCCTTTTTTTTTCCCCAACCAGTAATAGGCTTCTTCAAGTCTCACATTTAAAAGCAAGTTTATACCTAGTCCCCTGAGGATAAGTGGGCAAAGGCTATAAGGAATTCTCCAGGAATAAACACAAGTTAATAATAATCAGTTTTTAAAATTAACTTAAAAGTATTTAGTGATCAGAGAAATTAAAATTAAAATAATTTTGAATTGCTACCTGATAGTATCAACTTGGCAACAATGGTTAAAAATAGATATAAACTTATCATTGGCAGGAATATGATCAAACAGGTACATTCTCGTCTTCTTAAATTCAGCAACGTCTAACACATTACAAAATCGATCACACCATTTGACAGTCATCCCACTACTAGGGCTATATATCCAATGGCATTTCATTGTCTTATATGAATGCTTTGTCATGCTATGAAGGCAACTCTGGGTTCTCAAAGACTATGTCAACAGATTACAAGCTGTGACAGGTTCTTACTGTGCTAAAAAGGTTTCAATATGGCCAGTGACAAACTAAGCCTAAGGTACAAGACCCACCCCAGCCAAGTAGGGGGAAGCTTATTACCACTGATGAATCTGTGGTAATCTATGAAGAAGAGAAGGTTATTAAGAAGAAAAAAATGATCCACCACTACAAAGATGCATAATGCCTTTGATGTAATGAAGAATTAGAAATAGCCAGCATGACAAAACATTAAAGAATGCTTAGGTAAATTGTGGTATATTTAATAAAATGGAAAACAGTGCATAAAAAATTTACAAGAAATGTGAAAAGTCCTATGGAAAGTGATCCAGAACAAAGAAAGTAGCATCTTAACTCTTAATACTGACTATAATTTTTAGAAAGGCAACAAAATTAATAAATATACATATCAGAGAAAAAACAGTAGAAGGGAATGGAGAAATGAGATGTTTTTACCAATATTTATGTAGTTTTGAGGAAAATTATAGTTTGGTGTTTATGGTTTCACTTAATTATATTAGATGAGATTATTGGGCTTGAGGTTTTTTTTTTAAATTAACAAAATGAAAGCAGATTTTTCTAAGGATTTGTTTTCTTAAAAACCAGGTCATCACTCTTCATTATAAATCAAGTTTGCCAATTTAGAACTAGGGAAGAGAGTTGTGTGTGCATGTACGTGTGTATTTGTCCCTGGAGATTCCCTCCTAAAATAGCTTTGTTAAAAATTACAACTTAGGGGAGATAAAGAACAAAAAAGGGGGTGGGGAAGGAAACAGGTAGACATAGAATTGCTTTCCTATTTAATGACAAAGCCTCTTTGGGACCATTTAAATGCTGATGGCATATTAACAGACAACTCAACCAAAATTACTGCAATTAACAGAGCATATCCGTTCTGTTCTCTCTCTCTCTCTCTCTCTCTCTCTCTCTCTCTCTCTCTCTCTCTCTCTTACCTTCCTTCATAGAATAGTAAGTATTATTTCCAAGGCAGAAGAGCTTAAAAAAAAAAAAAGGCTAGACAATTGGGGTTAAGTAACTTGCCCAGGCTGACATAGCTAGGAAAAGTCCGAGGCCAGATTTGAACCCACGATCTCCCATCCCCAGGCCTGACTCTCTATCCACAGAGCCATTTATCTGCCCCAACATCTATTCTCAACAATGTTATTCTCCCAAAATGGATTCTGTCTATCATCTATAAGATGTGGAATTTTTCCAGTGTCCACACAATTGGCAATTGTATCCAAGGGTGAATGCAAGGAAAACTAGGGGAAGATCTGCTGCAACTTCAGCTTTAGTGATGTCACAAAAAATAGGGTTCTAAGCACAGGTCTTACCACCCTTTTCTGATTATAGGAACACAGAATCTCTAGGACAAGATCCACACAATCTTCAAGATGATTTAAATGAGGTGTTAAAAACAAAAATGCATACACTGATGTTACTAGTAACATAGGAGGTATGACAAAAGTGGTGGTGATTTATGCCAATTTTTTAATACCCCAAAGCAACCATTTTAAGGATGGTAGAGGCAGGATTAAGAGCAAAAGTCTAGGGGACAAGGGAAACATTTCTTCGCAAAATCAGACTACCACAACCCACATGTGACTCATTACACCATTCTTTAATTAACTAAGCTAAAATTGGGCTTAAAAGAAAAATAATGGCAGAAGTAATGATTCAAAAGCCTTTTCTTGCACAGTGCTGGGCAGATAATAAATGTTTGATTAACCTTATGTCCTCTAACTCTAAATCCAGCCCTCTTTCCATGGCACTGAGCTGCTTCTCACGTTCCTCCAAACTGATATAAGTTCATCTAATCGCTCCTTAAATGTCTACACAATAGCAGCATGCTCTGCAGCACTCATCCAGTTTTTTGACAGCCAGGCTTTTCACCAGTCATGGAGGAGTGGGTACAGGGAATAGACCTGAAAGAAATTCTTCAAAGGTATGATATCCTCTCTTACTTACTCTTTATCTTCTTCTTTCTGAAGATACACATCTAAGAAGAAAGGATGGAGGTACAGCAATAAAACTGGGAGGTGCATGTGAGAGAAATGATGGAAATGGTCAGACAAGTTAGGGAAATCTAGCTCTTTCCACATATGTGCTTCATACTACATACTTAAGACTAGAGTCTTAAGAGAAGGACTGCGTGATAGTGAGATTATGGGGGTAGTGGGAGTGAGGAGAGGGAGAAAGCTAAAGTAACCAGTATGTCTAAAGTAGAAATTCTAGTTGAGAAAGGGGGTTAGGTAGTTTGCACATAGGCTTAAGTAGTTATAGGAGGCTTTAGTAGTTATAGGAGGATAGGAGAGGTATAGATCTCACTTTTTAAAAAACAAGGATACTAATAATATGTAAAATAACAATTTTTCTGAAAAATTTCAGGTTTGACCAAGCTTAACAAAAAAATCTTGTTGACATACTTTACAATAAATGTGTCCCATGGTTTTTGTTTTTTTTTTAACCCTTGTACTTCGGTGTATTATCTCATAGGTGGAAGATTGGTAAGGGTGGGCAATGGGGGTCAAGTGACTTGCCCAGGGTCACACAGATGGGAAGTGGCTGAGGCCGGGTTTGAACCTAGGACCTCCTGTCTCTAGGCCTGACTCTAACTCCACTGAGCTACCCAGCTGCCCCCGTCCCATAGTTTTTTGAAGGGTGTGGGGAAGAGGAAAGAAGACAAGTAAAATAATCTTGAAAAAATGAACAAATTTTTTCTTTTATTTAAAAATTACAACTATAAATCTTTTGAAAATTTTTGCATATCAGTACAGAAGCAGCTAGGTAGATAGAGTGAAGTGGATGACTTTTTGTAGTTCTTTCTCACTTAAATCTAATCTATCAATGATCTCATTGGTCCTCTTCAAAAATGAAGGCCTGGGGGCAGCTAGGGAGCTCAATGGATAGAAAACCAGGTATAGAGATGGGAGGTTTCAAATGTGACCTCAGATACTGCCCAGCTGTGTGACCCTGAGCAAGTCACTTAACCCCAATTGCCTAAGCTTTACCTCTCTTTTGCTTTGGAACCAATACTAAGATAGAATTCTAAGACAGAAGGTGAGAGTTAAAAAAAAAATAAAATGAAGGACAAATAACAAAAGGTAACATAACTTATGAGGATAGAGTCCTCGACCTGGATAATAATAGCACCTAACTTTCAGGTTGTAGTGAGAATGAGATAATATTGTAAAGCACTCTGCAAAACCCTACAGTGCAATATAAATGCTAATAGTAGTAGAAGGAGGAGAAAGAGGAGGAGGAGATAGCAGTAGTAGTGGTGGTGGCAATGGCAGTAGTAGTGCTGGCTGTTCTCCTTCAACATTTATACTGACCTAAAGAAACAGTTGGTAGATATTGAAGGAGAGAAACAAATGTCATCAGGCTATTCTTACAAAATAGAATCCTTGGTAATTAACTTCAAGAGAGCAGGTTTAATATTTTTTCCAATGTTCAGGTTAGCATTCTAAAAGTATAACATTTGAAGACCAGATGAGGAGATAACGTGGCAGACAGATTGTAAGAAAAAAAAAAAGAAAGCAACGGTTGTACAATGTACGAAATAATGAAAAAGACAGATTTGGAGGAACCTGGAAAGACTATACAAACTAATACATAATGAAATGAGCTTCGGAAACAACATAGTAAAGGCAAACAACTTTGTGGGACTATTTTGTTTATTTGTTTTTTTAAAACCCTTCCCTTCTGTCTTAGAAGGTCTAGCACTGGGGGTAAAGTGACTTGCCTAGGGTTCTAGAACTAGGAAGTGTTCATCTAGATTTGAATGCAGGATCTCCCGTGTCCAGGCTTGGCTCTCTATCCACTGAGCCACCTAGCTGCCCCAAGGCAAACAACTTTGAAAGACTTACTAAGCGAACAGGATTCTGGAGGACTAATGATGATTATGGTACTCATCTCCTGACAGAGAGGTGATGGATTCAAGATACAGACTTAAGACATGACATTTTTGAGGGGCAGCTGGGTAGCTCAGTGGAGTGAGAGTCAGGCCTAGAGACAGGAGGTCCTAGGTTCAAATCCAGCCTCAGCCACTTCCCAGCTGTGTGACCCTGGGCAAGTCACTTGACCCCCATTGCCCACCCTTACCACTCTTCCACCTATGAGACAATACACTGAAGTACAAGGGTTTAAAAAAAAAAAAAAAAGACATGACATTTTTGGACATGGACCATGGGGGAATGTGTTTTGCCCGACTATGCTTATAGGTTACAAAAGTTTGTTTGTTTTTCACTTGAGGGCAGGGGGAAGAAATAAATGCTTTAACTGAAAAATAAAATAGAAAATGGTTCTGAGGCCAAATTAGACAGCAAGAAGATCATAGAACTGAATTGACAAGCTTCTTCAGTATTTAAGCAGCTTTCTCATTTCAAAGAGGGAACCATGCATAGAATAAGTGGCTCAGACCCATTTCTAATCCAAGTTCTCCAATTCTGCCACTGACTCATTCCACTAGAAGAATGTTGTGCTATGTTTACCAAAGCAATATAACTAAATTCATGGCTCAGTTAGGAGGAAAAAGGTCTAGATAGGATAGTTTATATATCTAGAATGCACTGGAATCTGTTTAATATTCACAAAATTAGCTTTGAAGTGAAGTCACCTGGATCTAATCTGTATGTTACCCATCATACCCCAGCCTAAAACAGAGAGATAAAACCATGTATCATTATTTGGGAAATTTTTAGTTTTGTCTTAATCCCAACCAGATATAGACAGAAGGAGTGTGGCATAAAGAATAGAGGGCTTGATATAAGAAGAACCAAGCCTCTTGACACTCATTAGTTGTGTATCTCTGGCTATGTGCTAGCTACTATGGAATTTTCCCTCCTAGGAGTTTGGTGCACTGTTCAAATCAAAGATCCATCACATACTGCTTGATTCCGAATGTAGAACAAGAAAGATCATTTATGCTTCATTATGAAGAGTAGTTATTTTTTTAAACCCTTGCCTTCTGTCTTAGAATTGATACTAAATACAAAAATGAATGATATGTAAATATGTTTTGAGGGATAACATACATATAACCCATATTGAATTGCTTGTCAACTCTGGGAGTAGGGAGGGAGATAACATGAATCATATAAATTTGGAAAACTTATGTGTAAATTTGTTATTAAACTAAAATAAAGATAAAACCAAAAACTAAAAAAAGAATTGATACTAAATATCAGTTACAAGACAGAAGAGTGTAAGGGCTAGGCAATTGGGGTTAAGTGACTTGCCTAGGATCCCTCAGCTAGAAAGGGTCTGAGGATAGATTTGAACCCAGGACCTTCTGCCTGCAGGGCTGGCTCTAAATGCACTGAGATACCTAGCTGCCCCTTCATAGCAGTTTCTTGAACAAGACACTATCTCCAAAATCCAGGCATTTTCTCTGGTTATCCCTTGGACCAATTCATGTTTCGTGAAGACCTTGACTTCCTTAAAGTCTCAACTAAGATCTCACCTTCTTTAGGTATCTCTTAAATGTAGTACTTTTCTCTTTGTTGACTACTAACAATTTGTCTTGTACAATAGCTTGTTTATATAGAACTATATTGCTGATGTGTTCCCCCACCCCCTTAGATTTTTAGCTCAAGGGCAGAGACTGTCTTTTATCTTTCTTTGTAATCCCAACACTTAGCAAAGTGCCCAACACACAATAGGAGATTAATAAATGTCTACTGATTGACTAACTGGGTAAGAGAAGTGTAGACTTTGAGCACGGAAGCCTGTTGTTCTATAGCTACGTGTGACTCTTTGTGATCCTTTGGACCACAGCATGTCAAAAGTATTCATGGAAGTTTTCTTGGCAAAAATACTAGAGTGGATTACCATTTTCTATTCCACTTGATTTAGGCAGACGGAGGTTAAGTGACTTACCCAAGATCATATAAGTAGTAAAAGTCTTAGCCAGAATTGCACACAGGTTTTCCTGACTCCAAATCCAAACCTCTATCGATTGAGCCATGTAAGTGCCTCTAAGGCACTCGAGTTTACTACCTGTCCAATTGTCAATCAATCCAGCAGAAATCAGAGACACAAACTAACTTTATGTGGTTGAGAGACAACAGTAACTCTTAAAGTCTATAAAACTAGACTTTTGAAGTAAAATTCCAAGAAAGATCTTTATGGCAATGAAAAGCAAGACATGATTATTCATGGGAAAAATCACCATAAATCACATCTCAGCTTTTTCTCCATGCATAATTACATAATTAACAATTTTACTCACAAGACCTCTCTTTAGCAACACATATTTTAATAGTTTCTATTCTGTTAACACACATGCAGCCAGAATCCATGTTGATTTTTGTTTATATGAATACCCAAAAGATTTTCCCCCCCTAGTTTGGCACATATTTTAAAGAAAATAGTCAGTCTAAGTCCCTTTTTCTATTTTGACTCTGCTACCACACTCTGGCCCAGGACTTTAATCACTTCATGCCTAGCCAACTTCAAAAGCTTTCTGACTGATTTTCTGTTTCTGATTTTCTCTTTGCCTCAAGTCTCTCCCTACTGCAGTCCATCTTCCACTCAGTTGTCAAAGTGATCATCCTCAAGTGCAGGTATGATCATGATCATGCCACTCCCCCACCCCCAGTCAATGAACTTCAGTGGCTTCCTATCTCCCTCAGGTTTAAATATAACCCTCTGACTTTTTAAGAACCTCATAACCTGGAGCATTTCTATCTTTCTAGTTTTCTTACACTCTACTCACTTCCATATACTGTGATCCAAGGACACTGACCTCCTTAATGTTCCCTTGATATGATGCTCCACCTCCTGCCTCCCCGCAGCTTTACTGGCAATCCTCTGTGCCTGGAATTCTCTCCTCCTTTATCTTCCTTTCCTGACTTCTTTAGATTCATTCTAATCTCATTTAAAATCTCACTTTCTGCAAGAACCCTTTCCCAACTCCGCTTTAATTTTTTAAAGCCATACCTTCTTCTGAGGTAACATCAATTCTAGGGTGAAAGAGTGTTAAGGGCTAGACAACTGGGGTTAATTGACTTGCCCAGGAATTCAAAGCTGGGAACTGTCCAAGACCACATTTGAACTCAGCTCCTCCTGACTTCAGAGCTGCTGCTATATCCACTGTGCTAAAAAAATAACCCAAACCAACCCTTTCTCCACCATAACTTAAGTACAGAATATACCTTTGCAACACACATCTGGCTCATTCTTTAGCATGCTCCACCTCTAAACTAGATGTCTAGCCTCCAAGTGGGTATACTCTTTCCTTTCCACCCAATCCCCTCTTCCCACTTTCCAGCTCCACTTTATTCTTTGTGTCTTCTCCTATGACAATGTAATGTCTATGAGAATAGTTTTTCTTTCTTTTTTTCTAACCCTAGTGCTTAGCACAGTGCCTGGCACTTACTAAGCACTAATAAATGCTTTATCTAGCTATACCTAATTATGTTAGTATGTAGAAAAGAAGATGCCATTGAAGATGAAGAAGGAAAGTAGTGGGGGTTCAAGTCTTCAACTGAAGGGGTAGTTGAGATCTGTCAAAGAAGAGGATGAGGTTAAGAATAAATGAAGACATTTTAAGAAAGACAGGATGAAAGTAAGAGGTCAAGATCCAATGACTACATCACAGTCAAGAACGAGAAGACATCCTATACCAAGAATGGGGGCAAAATATAAAGGACTCAAATAAATTTAGGTACAAATTCATGCTGACAGATAACAATCATTATAATAAATTGGTGTTCTCTGTCAATGGCTCAGTAATCATGGAAAAAGTGGATGAGAAGCAGTTAACAAGGCAGGTACAATTGAAGGTCAAGGGAGAGAGGACTTCTCAGGTCATAGTAGAAAACCTTATTGGGACATAATACTATATGATGACATATATTACAATCATAGATCACAAGTTTCACTGTAGTCAAAACGTCCAAACTATAAAAAAAAGATTATCTTGACAAACCACCATATATCATTATGTATTTTTTTACTCTACATTTTTTTTAGATTTTGCACTGGGGAAACTTTTCACTAGAAAAAGTAAACCAGCTTTTCTTTTGAATCTTTTTTTTAATCACAAAGGATTTGTAAATCTAAGAGAATTTTTAGGATTTTTTTTTTTTTTTTTTTTTTGCAGAAGGTCATATTTTGTCAACATTCGCTATTATCACCTGGATACAAAAGCAGATTTACTCTGAATTGCCTTTATCTGGGAGCTTACTTATTATTTAAATCCATGAAAAGATTTCACTTAGGAAGTAAATCATAATTTTGAAAAAATAGGACCCTATCAAAATCAATGAGTAGTAAATAGTTTTTAACCTACTCCTAGTGACCTTTATTTGCTTCATTAGGCATTTCAGCATAGTATATTCTGTATGACTCATTCCGGACACAATAAAAGCCTTCCTTATTTGTAGCAACCTGCATATAGCTTAATCCAATTAATTAAAAAAAATTTACTGTTTTAGGATTGATGTTAAGGGCTGCAAGGGCTAAAAAATTGGGGTCACAAAGTTAGGAAGTACCTGAGGCCACATTTGAACACAGGACCTCCAGAATACAATTAATTTGGTGATTCTGCCCTCCAACTATACTACTGGCCTACTTCCTTTGCACATTCATGCTTTTGCATAAAACTATACCCTCATGCCTGAAATACACTGTCTTCTCGCCTTGTACCTCTTAGAGCCCCTACTTAACTTCAAAACTGCTCAAAGACCACCTCCTACACAAAGCATTCCCCAGTCCCTCAGGTTGTTAGGGTCCTTCCTCCTATCCAGATTAATCAGTCAATAATCATACTGCTCTCGAGATACAAATACGAAGAAGAAAACAACCACTTTTTATTTAGGCATATACTGGACTTATTGGTAAATATATTATTGGGATTGGTATGTACAGTTTCCCCTGAGTAGAATGCAAACTTTTTTGAAGGCAAAGAGTGGTTTTGGTTTTATAATTCCTAGTGCCCAGGGCACATGACTTTCTTCCAAGATTATTTCTATTTACATTTTTTTATAAATACAAATCAATAAATTTTCAGGTCATACTTTTTCTACTGAAAAACTCACCTGGTGATTTAATACCATATGAACTCCATGGGTTTGAATAGCTGTGGAAAATTCTCCCAGAAATTCCAATATATCCTCAATAGTGGCAGCATAAGGAAGCCCTCGTAGACGGATGCAGTCTCTGACGTTGGTGGGGGTCACGAATTGCTGAGGTAGTACAGGAATGATAGGGGGAGTTGGGAGTGGAATGAGAGGCGTGGAAGAAAACCGATTCAGCACCTGCATACAGAGTAAAAAAAAATATGTATATGAGAAAAAGGACTTTCACTGAGAACAATCTTGATAGACCATTTCTCTCTCAATTAAATGTATTTTATAAATTTCCATGAATAATTCCACTGAACTTTGACTTAAGTTGTATCTTTTTTTCTAGATTTGTCTACTTAGGAGATAATTCTTTCAGATTCTCTTAAAGACATATGCCTATGAGATACTATGACTTTCATATACTTATATTCTCTCTCTCTCTCTCTCTCTCTCTCTCTCTCTCTCTCTCTCTCTCTCTCTCATTGGCTGTATTCCAGGCTGAAAATGCATTCCTTTCTCACTCTAGGAAATTTCCTTCAAGACTCAGATTAAGCACCATCTGCTATTTGAAGCTTTTCCTTCCCCATCCCCAGCTATAAGTGCTCTCTTACCTCAAAACTATCTTGGACTCACCATTTGACAAAAATTGCTGGGGAAACTGACCAACATTTCACAATATAGCAAGACAAGGTTAAAATGAGCACGCGATTCAGACAAAAATGGCGATAATCATAAGCAAATGAAAGGAACATGGAAAATTTTACGTGTCAGATCTATAGATAAGGGAAGAGTTTCTGACTAAATAAAAGATTATAAGGATTAGATGACATAAAATAGATCATTTTGATTGCAAACAAAACAAACACAGCCCAAATTAGAAAGGAAGACAGGTACTGGGGAGGAGGGGGAGTATTTATAGCAAGTTTCTCTGATAAAAGCTTCCTTTCTCAAATGTATAGAGAATGGAGTCAAATTAATGAAAATAAAAGCCATTTGCCAAATTGATATCAATAACCACCTGAAAGATTCTCAAAAACACTGCTAGTTAGAGGAATGCAAGTGAAAACAATTCTAAGATATCACTCTTCACTCTTTTTAGATCAGCTAACATGACAAAAAAGGAAAATGATAAATACTGGCGGGGATATGGAAAAATATGTACACTAAAGCATTGCTGGTGGAGTTGTAAACTGGTCCAACCACTGGGAAAAACAATTTGGAACTATGTCCAAAGGGCTATAAAGCTGTGCATACCCTTTGACCCAGCATTACCACTACAAGTTCTATATCCAAAAGAGTTCAAAGAAAAGAGAGAAAGCCCTATAAGCACAAAACTATCTACAGCAGTCCTTTTTGTGGTGGCAAAGAATTGGAAACTGAGGGGAAGCTCATCAATGGGGAAATGTCTGAATGAGCCATGGTATAGGATTATGATGATATACCATTGTGCCAAGAACTGTTGTGCAGGATGGTGTCAAAATGACGTGGGAAGACTTATCTGAAGAGAGGCAAAGTGAAGTGAGCAAAACAGGAAAATTAGAGACAATAATAGCAATATTGTAATAATTATCAAATGTGACTTAGCAACATAATTTCAAAGGATGAAAAATGTAATCTATAGGAAGAAATGGGGACTGAGATCTAATCAAATGAGTGTAGAATGATGCATGTTTTTCCATGTTTCTTGCTTTTTATTGTTTTTGGTGGGAAATGGCTAATGTGGAAGTATATTTTGCGTAACCTCACACATATAATTTATATCACATTGCTTTTTTCCGAAAGGGAGGGAGAGAAGTTGGAAATTCAAAAAAAGTTTTAAATTAATGTTAAAAATTAATTAATTAGAAAATTCCTTGTATTATTTTTATATATATTCAGTATTTATATTTATAAATGTACATATATGCACACTTCACCTTTAGTAAATAAGCACCTTGAAGACAGAATTGGTTCATTCATTTTCATAACCACAGCTCTCAGCATGGTGCTTGGCACATAGTAAGTATATAATAAATGCTTATTGAATTATATATCTATCTACAAACTTAATTTTATATCAAAACATTAGAAATTATAGCATCTAAGATAGTGTACTAAGAAAAAATTTCTACAGACTCAAAATAAAGCAGCAACTTGATAGTACAATTTTTGCTTACTCCCACAAAATGCATTGAAGTTTTTAAACTTTTCTTCTATGCTATCCAGACTTACAACCAAACAAGGAATCTAACCAAATGAAAGTGAGACGCATCATATCTTAGAAATAGAAAGAGTTGAGGAAATCCCATTCAAAACTAACATTTGAAAGCAACTGCAAAAATTAGCACCATGATCAAATTAAATGCATATATTCAATAGTCATTAAGAAGAAAGGAATGTAGGGCACAGCTGGGTGGCTCAGTGGATTTAGAGCCAGGCCTAGAGACAGGAGGTCCTGGGTTTAAATCTGGCCTCAGGTTGTAGCTGTGTGACCCTGGGCAAGTCACTTAACCCCCATTGCCTAGTCCTTACCACTCTTCTGTCTTAGAACCAATACATAGTAGTGATTCTAAGATGGAAGGGAAGGGTTTTAGAAAAAAAAAAAGAAGGAATGTAAAAGGCTCTTTTAAAGGTAGATTTAAGATGGTAGAAAAAAAGGAACCTAATTTCTATTCAATTTAGATCCATGAGGACAATTGAGATTCCAGTGGGAAATTAATGGTAGCATCATAAGGCGAAACTACTCCAAATACTTTTCTAAACCCTTATTTTCTGTCTTAATATCACTTCTAAGACAGATGACTAGCAAGGGCTAGGCAGTGGGGGTTAAGTGACCTGCCTAGGGTCACATGGCTAAGAAGTATCTGAGGTGAGTTTTGAACCCAGGGATTCCTGTATGTAATTTACTAAGGATTCATCTGCTTATTCATACAAAACTATTTTACCCTTAGGAAGGGACCTCTGACTCTTTCCCCTCAAGTTTCATGCCCCAGGGGGCCAAGATAATGGCAGCCACTAGGACAGTCATAGCTAATCACTAGTATAGATTGTAAGTCTAGTAGTCTCTTACTCCTTACTAAGTGCAACAGAGGCAGTTGTGTTTATCTGACTCATAGGAGAAAAGGGGCCAAAGAACCTCCCATTCATATTGCCCCACCCTTACTTAACCTGTCAGATTGCCTCCTAACCATAATGATGACAATATAACCCCAGAAATTGCTAGGGGAACCAAGAGAGGGAGGAAGATAATTATACAAATCTAGGACAGAAATAAAGGGAGGATAAGTGAATCAGCTATGATGTTGAAATGAGAAAGGCCTTGGCAAAAAGTGCTCATTAGTGAATAAAAAGGTAGAAATGAAACCATATTGATTTAGAGGAAGACAGGACAATAGAGCATAGGAACAACTAATCCAGCATTTAGGTAAAGAAACATTAGGTAAACAAACATAACACTTGAGAGGCTACAAAATACTTCCATTTACCAATTGATAAAATAGTCAAAGGATATAAACAGGCAGTCCTCAAAGGAAGAAATAAATCTAAGCTAGTCACAAGAAAAAATGTTATGTCATTAATTAAACTAAAATTAAAACAACACTGAGGAAAAAAAAGGACCCACTGAGGTGCTCCCCATTAAAAAAAAAAAGGAGAGAGAAAGAGAGGAAGGAAGGAAGGAAGGAAGGAAGAACTAAAGCATTTAAAACACACACACACACACACACACACACACACACACAAAATGAGAGGGAAGAAGACCAGATGGAAATAGATAAGGACAACAGTGAAGGTATGCGCCTAGCATAGTATACTTTATGTACAGAAGTGGGTTTTTTTGGCATTAGTTAAATTCAGAAATAAGTCCTTTTAAAAAAGAAAAGTGCTTTCCTCATAACAACCTCCTGAGGCAGGTAATACAAGTATCATCATGCCAATTATATGGATGAGGAAAGAACTTTCAGACAGGTTAAATGACCTGCCTAAATCACACAGCTGCTAAGAGAGTGAGGCAATATTCATCCCACATCTGACTAAGCCAGCACTGTGGCCATTATGCTTTACAGATTCTCAATGGAATGAAATACAAAATGGAGAAAACATTCCATTTGAAGGCAGAGGCCAGAATGGGACCCCCCCACCCCCACCCCCACCCCATCACAAAACTGTTTCCCATGATTTCCATGCATAGGAGTAATCCCATCTTTGTTTAGTTTTGCACAGTGAGTTGAGGAATTGGAGAGCAGGCATGAATGACTACATTTAATCTTATGCTACATACTAATGGTTCTCAACCTCTGGGAACCACCAAGTCACTACAAAGAGTTTAAATGAATATATAATATGCTTATCAGCCATCATATGTTAAGTAAAGATACTTTCTAGGAGATAAAGAAAATAAAATGTTTTCTTAACCAATTAGCTTAATTAACTTAATGTTTTCAAAGAAGCTGATATTGTGATGCATAAAATACAACTTCATAACTTTTTGTCACCATATTTTTTTTCCTACCAGGAGTGGCAACAATGGCATAAAAGTTAGCCTCAGAGTCAGGAAGACCTGTCTGCTTCCTATTCCATCTCTGATATACACTGAGTGATTCTGGACAAGGCACAGTTACTCTGTGGATAAAGTGATGGGCTTGAAGTCAGGAAGAACCAAGTTCAAATGCAGGCTCACATACTTACTCGCTAGGTGACCCTAGGCAAGCTATTTAACATCTGTCTGCCTCAAAGGTAAAATGGTGATGATAATAATACATTTTAGTTTCCTCAGCTACAAAATGATATCACTTACCTCCTATAGTTGTTGCAAGGATCAAATGAGATAATATATGTAAAATGCTTGGACAGAGTACCTGACTCATAGTAGAGTCTTAATAAATTCTTATATCTTCCCCTTTAAGACCACAAATTATAGTGTTTGCTAATCTGCATGGGTGGAGGTAGTTTGTTCATCAGGAAATATTCCCTAAATCACTGAAGTCTCAGATCTAGGGAAAAAAATTTCTTACAGATACTAATGGAACTATTTCTAAGGGGGGTGTGTTGGGAAGAAATGAGAGGGTCCATGATTTTCCTGTTTAAAAAGAGGTTTTCATGTTCAAAATGGTTGGGAACCACTTTTCCAGAGAGCGTACAGCATGGACTGCTGCCACTGTACTCAAGTAATACTTAATGGTCTGTAACTGGATAATCTATAAGGTAGTTTTGGGTTACCATATACTTATCTGATGCCTAGATAAGGAAATCACAATTTCACCCAGGACCAACACAGATTACAGTGTCTGCAGCCCTGGGACAAAATGTGTATATCTCTTTCCTAAGAGGAATTCCAAAGAGAAATTTCCTAAAATTTCCTAAATTTTCTTAATTACTAATCTACCTCGAGCTCTCTTAAAACAAACATATAAACAAGGCCAGAGTTACATGGTTAGCTAGCTGAAATTAATAAGCAATATCTGATTTTGATAGAAATATAAAAGTGACAAGATGATGCACAAATAATTAAATACATTGATGCTACCATGACTGGTCAGCCTTAGCTCAGGGCAAATACCAAGACTATGTACCTTGGTGGTAGGGCACTGGGGACAGGTAAGAGAATTACTTCCCAATGAAGATTCTCAAAAAGAAAGAAATGTGGTTTAAGTAGTACAGACTGATATCAGGAACTGTCATTTCCCATGAAAGTTCAATGAAAATCTCTAATCCACTGAGGCACTTTAGCCTTCCAGTAATCTCATAGGCAGTAGACATAAGGAATATGACTCTAAAGGAGTAAGGTCAATTTATATGGCTTTCAAGAAATGAGTCTACTTTGAATTTATAGATTATGTGTGGCAATGTATCCCAAAATCCTGGTGTAAGAACTAGAATAATAATACCTGCTATTAACGCTAAACTTTAAGGTCTAAAGAACACTATCCTACATTATTTCATTTGATCTTCCTACTAATCCTATAAAAATAGCTGCTACTGTTATTCTGATTTTGCAGATGGGAAATCTGGCTGAGAGAGGCCAACATGGACATGGCTAGTAAGCTAGTAAGATTTTGAGAAGAGGTTCAATTATAGTTTATCTTGATGCAAGAGTTCAGGCCTTACCCCAAATTAATTAATTAATTAAATCCACCCCCCCCCAACATATATAAATGAATGAATGAATAAATGAATAAAAAAACAAACAAAAAACCCACACTCTTTGTGGTGGCAAAAAATTGGAAAACGAGGGGACGCCCTCCAATTGAGGAATGGCTAAACAAATTGTGGTATCTGATGGTGATGGAATACTATTGTGCTCGAAGGAATAATAAATTGGAGGAATTCCATGTGACCTGGAGTGATCTCCAGGAATTGATGCAGAGTGAAAGGAGAAGAACCTGGAGAACATTGTATACAGAGATGGATACACCGGGGTACAATCGAATGTAATGGACTTCTCTACTAGCAGCAATGGCATGATTCAAGAGATTTATGAGGGACTTATGAGAAAGAACACCATCGACATCCAGAGAAAGAACTGTGGGAACAGAAACACAGAAGAAAAACAACTGCTTGATCACATGGGTTGATGGGGATATGATTGGGGATGTAGACTCTAAATGATCAACCTAGTGCAAATATTAATAATATGGAAATAGGTCTTGATCAATGACACACATAAAATCCAGTGGAATTGCATGTCAGCTATGGGAGGGGAGGGAAAGAACACGAATCTTCTAACTATGGGAAAACACCCCAAATTAATTAATTAAATAAAAATTTCCAGGAAATAAAGACAAATAAATAAATAAGTAAATGGAAAGTTCAGGCCTTTAATGGACACTATGCTATATGCTCCTTCCTTAAAGATCATCTAAGCCACCAACTTCTCATTTTATAGATGAACAAACCGAAGATCAAGTCAGGGAAGGGATTTACTTGGCCAAGGTAACACAAGTACTAAATGTCTAAAGTAGGATTTTATCCCAACCTTTCCTGATTACAAGTCCACTGCTCTCATACCATATAAACAAGTCTTCAGGACTATTGATTTCACATATTAGGTTTTTTTATTCCTAAAGACCTAAGACATTCATTTTAGGGACAAAATAATGATCTGTCATTTATGTCTTTGGGACAAGAAGATGGACAATCTAGAGTGTTTGTAATCTAAGATGTTAGAATCAATGTCTCCAATTACTTTGCTTCACTGGGATTTATTTATAAATCAAGATTTCCATTTCCTCAGCCATTTTCCACAGCACAGAGAATTATCAGAACCAACAAAAGCATGTTGAATACTAAAGTCTCTCATCACAAGCTAAATTACAATAAAACAGAAAAGGAAAAATTCATGTATAGCAAAGTCTTAATGTGTTAGGAGAGTAAGGGAATTGTCATGAGCTATCTCTTTGCAAAATTTTTTTCTTACAACACTATGAGTCACACAATTTATTAAGTGCTAAAAATAAAAAGTGCAATGAAGCTATTGTTTCTGCCCTAAAGGACAAATTACTTAAAAAAAAAATAACAAACATATTTCAAGTATTCTTGTTGAGAGAAAAAGCCAGAAATGCCACATTATAAACACTGCTAGATAATTCACATGATGTGGTGGGGCATACCAATAAAGACTTGTGTTCTAGTGGGATAAAAGATAACATCTAAGAGATATGGGACCAGAAGAGGAAGTGGATCAGGCATATAGCAAGTGCAAGAGACAACCACCAGCCAGACTCCAGGTGATAATCAGGTACTATTAAAAGTTCTAGAAGGGCCCCGGCACTCTTGTCATATTGTCTATGAAAGATAAGAGTTGCTATCTATACCACTGGAAGTGCCTCCATCACATAGATCACAGACCCATTTAAGTAGGACTAGATGTAAATTCATGAATATCATTGTTCAACAGAATTAAGAGATGACAGAAGGACAGAGTGAGTATTTTTCTAGAATCCACAAAATATTAAAAAGACCCAAAGGAAGGCTTCCATCACATTGCATAAATTTCCAGTTGAGGATCACAGTTGCACAAAATGATGTAGATGACAGCTTTATACCCATATTAAGCTTTAAGAAAGTGAATATAGACAATCTTTACAGTGTGTATAGTCTGGTTATATATGTCCTCTCTCCCCAATCAGATATTAGCTCCATGAGGGCAAGATTTGTCATTTAAAAAAGAATTCTGGAGCCTCAGAGCCTTAGAACAATGCCTTGTTCAGAGTAGGCACTTATATATGTTATACTGAATTCTCTAATAAAAAGACTTATCCTTTGGGTTTCAGTGGTCTTTGGGAGAGTGACCACTCCCATCTTATACCCGAAAAAGTATTTAACTCAAAGCAATTCATACTTTTGTCACTCACCTGCTGAACCTCAGCTGCAGTGCTCCTGAAGAGTTCAATGTATCTTTTACCCAGCAAATCTTTGTGCTTCCTCAGTGCATTCTGTGCATATTCCTCACAAGCAAATAGGACAAAAGCATCTCCTGTTGGCCTCCCATCAGGATAAGTGACAAAAAGGATGCCTTCTTTCCCCCCTGTGATAGGGCAATGCTGTCCAAAGAAAGCCAATACTTCTTCTGCTGTGGCAGTGAAAGGGAGTCCTCGCATTCGGACAATGACCTGATTCTCTTTGGACAAAAACTGGGCGACTTCATTGGAAGTACCTAGAGAATCAAGGTACAGAGAGGGGAAGGGTCATCAAATTCACAGAAATGAAAACGGAAACATTTCAGGAAACATCTCACATTCATAGCTATTTCCTAACTTTTTGTGGGATTTTCTGTGGGAAATATCCTGGGATTTTAATTTGTTTCCTCTTAAAAACAAAACAAAAAAACACCTTTCCTCTTTCTGCTTTCTTGGCAGGTTTTCTTTATTCACCAATATAATTCTCCAACTCAGAAAAACCACTTTCAGGAAAAATCTACCATAGCAAGTTACATTTTTCCCTTTGACTCTCTTCTTTGGGGAAAATGCCTGTTAATCAGTTCATAGATCTAGAGCTGGAAGGTCCCTCAAAAGCCATTTAGTTCAACCGCCTCATTTTGAAGTGGGGATGACTTCAGAGCCAAGGAACTGAGGTGACTTTCCCAAGAACACATCCTTCCAGGAGATAGCACCATACCAAGCAGTCTCAGCAGGGATTAAAGGTACCAGTATGAGAATAGGCTATCTTTGCCATATACCTAGAGGGTGAAATTTATAGTCTGGAAGCCAATGGATAAATAAGATCATGGTTCTGTATCTCAAAAGCACTGTAAAATAATAATCCTATTCCCATCCTATCCTCCCATTAGAAAATATGGAAATTCTTTCCTTTATAACACATCAAGCTACAGAAACCCAACTCCAGCCCGCAAGAAGCTATCTGAATGAGACAAGGGAGGTCTATGATGAAGATACTTGAGGGTAATCCTTTGAAACATCTCCACTAGAGATCTAAAAGAGAGCAGTTTTGAGTTTGTTTCAGAGCCCTTTGCCATAGGGGCCCTCATAGTCAACATTCATAGGAATGCCAACTCAGGCCAGGAAGCACATAAGAACCAATTCCTCAAATTTTCACAGAAGCAAGTCTCAGAATTTTGTAAGCATCATGGTGAGTTTCAGGTTTTAAAGCTGTATTAGTAAATATCCTAGGATAATTTGACCTCAGATCTTTTTGACTCCAGACCAGCACCACCAGCTGCACTTCAGTTATAATTGATGTGGATAACAGCTAGACCTGGAGATGGGAGGTCCTGGGTTCAAATTTGGCCCTAGACATTTCGCCACTGGGCCATCCTAGGCAAGTCACTTAACCTCTAATGTCTAGCCCTTAATGCCCTTCTGCCTTAGAATGAATACTTAGGATTGATTCAAAGATGGAAGATAAAGGTTTAAAAAAAAATAAAAATGTTATTTTGGGGGCAGCTGGGTGGCTCAGTAAAGAGAAAACCAAGTCTGGAGAAGGAAGGTCCTAGGTTCAAATCTAGCCTCAGACACTGCCAAGCTGTGTAACCCTGGGCAAGTCACTTAACCTCAAATGTCTAGCCCTTAATGCCCTTCTGCTTTAGAATGAATACATAGGATTCATTCTAAGATAGAAGGTATGAATTTAAAAATATCATACATGCAATTAGAAAAAATAAAATATTGTTTCTTAAAAATAGCATCCCCTTGAGAAATTATATATGAAATTTATATGAAATATCTGAAATCACATTAAAAAGAAAAAATCAGCAATTTAAGACAGTTTTTTTAAAATGTCAACCATTAAAAGTCTCTTTTTACCACTATAACAAGATCACAGAGAAGTAACTTACCACCTGCAATTTTAAGGAAATCTTCACCTGTTGCTTTGTAAACCTAAAGCAAAGATAAGGAAATAACAATCAAATTTTTGGAATGCACCACCACATAGCCCCTTGGCTACAGATCAGGATGGGAAGGGATTTCCATTGCTGAGATGTACCTCAATGTATCGATTTCCCATGTGGTGTTTGTGCCTCTGCAGTGCAAGGTCTCTGTGCTCTTCACTGACAAACCTGACCAGTGCTTCTCCATTTCTCCGACCCTGGGCATTCAAACAAAGTGCAGCACCTCCCCTGTAAGCATTAAAAAGGAATTATGTAAGAGTTAAAAAGGAATATTAAATGATGATGGGAAAAGGAGAAGAAACAATTAAATGGGAGAATGACAAAAAATTGATCCAATTCATTATATCCTATTGGAATAATTTAAAAGTAAAGAATAATGAAAAAGGATTAGCCAGGTGGCATAATGGCTAGACAGCCAGGCCTGGAAATGGGAAGTTCGGTGTTCAAATTTGACCGCAGACACTACCCTACCTGTGTGACCCCAAGCAAGTCACTTAACCCCATTTACTTAGCCCATTTCCTTCTATCTTAAGAGCTGCTACTAAGGCAGAAAGTAAGAGTTTAAAAAAATAAAGAAAACTAACTTGGCAATGTTAAGGCCTTTGAAGAATCTTGCAATATCTTGGTCCGAGGACTGCCAGGGTAAGCCTCTTGCCCTGACTATAGTGTTATCATCGACCAGTTCCATCTTGCTGCTGTGGAACAAGTAAGGACACTTAGATACTTTCAAAACCCACCAATGCCTCCCATCTTCCCCATCCCTCACCCTGAAGACTTTCATGTAACCTGAAAATGTTCAGATATTCCCCTTCAGCAGATTTCTGGTCTTTGTGCTTCCATGATTTAGTTATTTTTGGTTCAGATTTCAGTAGATAGTCACATCACATCATGTGCCCAGTAAGAAAGGCAGGGCTCAATGTTCTCTTGACCTTTGTGAATCCTAGAAACTGCTTGCACATATCTAAGATAGCTAGTTCCTTCTTCCCAATTATCTGTCAGCAAATGAGTCCCATGAAATTTTCTTCCTGGCACTGTACCCACCTACCCTGGAAGAGCTTATATTCTATGGGTAGGAGCTACAATGACTATATAATTTTTTTTTTTAAACCCTTACCTTCCGTCTTGGAGTCAATACTGTGTATTGGCTCCAAGGCAGAAGAATGGTAAGGGTAGGCAATGGGGGTCAAGTGACTTGCCCAGGGTCACACAGCTGGGAAGTGTCTGAGGCCAGATTTGAACCTAGGACCTCCCATCTCTAGGCCTGGCTCTTAATCCACTGAGATACCCAGCTGCCCCCATGACTATATAATTTTAAATGATTTTTTCTACCAGTTTTAGGCTGGGGTGCTCCACAAATAGAACATCAAACTTTAGGAAACTTTTCCAGTTCTTAGCAACATACAGCTATGGTTTTTAAATGAAGTTCTAGTTTGGAGCCCTGAATTGGGGCCATATGCAGAGTTTAGGCATGCCAGTTGGAGGAAAGACTATCTCTTCCTTCCTGAATTAACCTTTTGGTTTGCTGTCCAATTCTCACCTTAGTGGGACCCTGCTCCAGGAATATATGCAGATTAGGGCTATTCTAGGTGGACAAGACCTTTTCCAAATCCTTCTCTACTTCTCAGTGCCTTCTCCAGGACAAGGAAGACACTCCTGGCTTCCTGACCACCAGGTTCTTGCCTGATATAAGGCAGGTCTCCTTGAGTGTCACAGAACATACCACCATCTACCAAGAGACTGAGCTTCATGGGAGGACTTTATCTTTTACCTCCCTCATGAACTTCTTTCTAATAATTGATACTCTGCCTAGATTCACTGCTCCAGGATTAACATAGTCCAATCCTATTATATACACAAACTCCATCCCAGTGATTTCAAACTCCAAGATGTTAATTTATCAATTCTATTCCTCATCCTCAGCCTTACCCCTCTGATAGCAAATGATCCACATCTGTCTATCCCTTTCATAGTGTCTTCTGGAATGTTTGCTAAATAACGAACCAACTTATTTTCATCTAAATCCTGTTTCTTTTTCTTTATGTCCATCTTTGAGACATGGCTTCCTCCTGATGGCATTCTTCTCCAATCGCCTTTTCCTATGCTGGTTACACGTTCCATCACATCACTAGATTTGAATTGGAGGAATCCGACCATTCCTTCTTTTTCTTTTTTTATTTAACCCTTACTTTCCAACTTAGAATCAATCTTGTGTATTGGTTCTAAGGCAGAAGAGTGGTAAGAGCTAGGCAATGGAGATTAAGTGACTTGTCCAGGGTTACACAGCTAGGAAGTATCTGAGACCAGACTTGAACCTAAGCTCTCCTGTCTCTAGGCCTGGCTCTCCATCTACTGAGCTACCTATCTGTCCCATGACTATTCCTTCTAATGCTACTTTTTGACCCTTTCGCAACCACTTTTACTAAGCAACTTCTCTTCCTTTGAGGTTCACGTTATCCAAATTTATCACTTAATTCAGACCTTCTTTCCTCAGTAAGTGCAATGCTTGGATCATAATCATTTTCTCCTTTCTTTCTCCTGTTTTTATTCTAGGAGACTTCAACATAGATACTGATGTCCCCTTAACTACATAGATACTGATGTCCCCTAGAGTTCCCAAAGTTCTCAGGAAGCAAAGAGGCCATCTCAAGGCACCCTCCGAATTTAAGCTGCACTATACGTTGGTTCCCGTTGTCTGACGTAATCACGTCAGAAATCGGAAAACCCATTGGATCACGGGGAATGTAGTCTCAAAGTTCCCACATGTCCACAGGAAGTTTGTAAGATACTTTTAAATGGCACCTCCCTGAATTCCAAACACACATTTCCCCCTGAGATCCGGCAAAAAAAGTGTTGGCCCTTTTTCTTCACTGGATCTGTAAACATAGTCAACTTCTAAATTTCAGGAATTTGGGGGATAAAAGAAATGGGTAAAACTAGCCGCACTGACAAAAAGCCAATTTGGGGGCAGTCCCCTATTGGCATAAGAGTGTACATTCAAAACAAATGCATTCAACTCATTCAACTCCCCACAGTTCAAATCAACTGCACCCAAAGTTCGAATTGATTTTTATGGTCCAGTGAAGGGTCTTGAGGCATCTTCATGGTGCCTTCACCAAACAGGTTCATTGTCAATGCGCTTAGCAAACATTGGTTTTGCTTTCTCTCTCTTCCATTCCCCTCTTATCTCTAACTATTGTAGTTAGAAGACCTTTGTGAGTATAAGATGATTATGTAAAATGATCACTTGGGGTGACTAGGCACCCATTGTGATCATCAGGGGGGATTGTGTAAATGGAATTAGCTCTAGCCCATTCATAGTCAAAACTCTAGCAACCAGAAATAATGTCATCCCCACCTCCCTTAGTGGGGAGGGGAGATGAGTTACCCGCACGTGACAATAAGTAACAAATTGAGAACAAGGGACTGCCCTTTGGGCAGTCCAAATCAGTGTAGAGGCTGCCATTTGTCCACTTGAATTAGAGGTGGACCCCCAGGAAGTGACAAGAGACACTATCTCTTCAAGTATGTGGGTAACTTCCTGTTGGGGCAGTTCCCACTTTGAACTTGGTGACGAAGGATCTCTGCTGAGACCTCAGGCAGCTTCTACTCTGAATTGTCACGTGGGTAAGTTAGGCTGACTTCCTTGGCCTACCTTGGCTTTTTCCAGACTCTCTACCTTAAGTAGGCTTCTTGCCTCTCTGATTGCTAAGGCCTTGTGGCGTGTAATCTAGTTTAATTAGCCTTTTAATCCTCTCTCTCCGTCCAGGCCTCTGCAGGCCCGGACTAGCTTCTCCCTCTCTCTATTTCCCTTGCCTTCTACCCTTCCTAATTGTAAATAAACTACCTTAAACCCGATCCTGACTTGGGTCTATTTTAATTATGGAATCAATCTGAATTATTGATTCCTGGTGGCCACACCTTAAATATATATATCTATATAATACCTAAAATCTCCCTCTTACAAAAGCTATCCAAAGATAGCACTCTTGAGTGCTTGGATATTTTAAATTGGATGTCCCATTGGCATCTCAAACTGAATATGTCCATGGGAGAACTAATTATCTTTCTCCCCAAACATTCTCTTCTTCAAAATCTCTTATTGTTACTGTTGAGGACACAATTACCCTCTCAGTTACCAAAGTCGACAATCTCAGTGTCACCCTTATTTCCATTTTTCAATCACCCTATATATCTAATCCATAACCAAAATTTACTCAATTCTACTTTCACATTTCTCATGTAAATCCCCTACTTTTCACTCATATAGCCACAAACCTAATTCAGGCTCTCATCATTTTTCATCTAGGCTATTTCAATAGTTTCCTGGTTGGTGCCCTTGCTTTGAGTCTCTCCCTACTCCATTTTAACCTCTATTTGGCTGCCAATGTGATTTTTCTAAATGGTCTGATTATGTCAACTTCTGCTCAATAAACTCCAGTGGCTTTTTTATTTCCCACTGAGTTCAAATAACAAGTCCTGTGTGGTTCTACCTCCTCTATTTTCCATCTTTCTTAAACCTTACTCCTCTCCACATGTTCTATGATCTAGTTATATGGCCTTGCTTGCAGTTCCTTTAGAATATGATGCCATCTCCCTTCTCTGAGACTTTACACTGGCCATCCTCCTTGCCCGGAATGTTCTGTGCCCTCAATTCTGCCTCCGGGTTTTCTTCAAGGCTTACTTCAAAGCATACCTGCTGCAGGAGGCTGTTCCTAATTGCTCTGCCTACTATACCTTCTCCTTTCAGATTACCTTCCATTTACTCTGTACATATCATATATATATATATATATATATATATATATACCTAGTTTATTTTCCTGCTGCCTCCCCCATTAGAATGTGAGCCTCTTGAGGGCAGGTGCTGCAATTTCTTTTGCTTTTGTATCCTTAGCTCATAGCACAGTGCCTGGCATATTGTGTTTAATAAGTGCTTCTTAACTGATGTGGGTAATAAAAGCTAAGAATCATTATATACTACCTATCCATTGACAGTGAATAAATAAATATCAGTTTGAATTTTACTGCTGCTAGCTCTAATTCCAAGAGATGTTCAATACTAAAACCGGGGCAAACACCTAAATGTTTCTCATCCCAAGTATATGACAAAGGGGAATGCCCTGCTTTCCTATTATGAGTCACCAGAAAATCATTTATTATATATTTTAGTCATTTTGCATGTTTTATTCCTCACATGCTCACATTTCTCCCAAATCCCAGGACAATGTCCAAATAAATCACCAACTGATATAAGTAACTTACAAAAGAATGAGAACATACATGTTCATGAGTGCTTATAGGATCAAAACAGGAAGTTCATTCCAGAAATTTCTATTTCCTTCAAGTACCTTTGTGACCTCATGCACTGTCTTTCTCTGGTTCATTTTGAATTTACTAATCAAATATCCTTTGCTAGTGATTTGAATACACGTAAGAGAGAAAATATTACCTCTTTACTTTTCAATTCAATACATATGCATTAGGGAGAATACTGTTGTAGGCACTTGGAGATAACAAAAGACAAAAATGAACATCATTTTCATCCGCTAGGGAACTTTTATCTACTGGGAGGATTGAATGTGTACTGTTATTTGCCTACTCAAAAACCCTGAGTGACCACTCTTCTTTAGACATTCATTTAAGGTCTTTTACAAACTGGCTCCCAATTTACCTGTTCTTACATCACACTAGTCCCTCAAATGCACTCTATGCTAAAGCCCTATTGGACTAATTGTTCTCTGATCTTGTCATTAACTCTCCTACCTCTGTGAATTGGAGCAGAACATCCTTCCTGCTTGGAATATAGTGCCATGATATACTTGGACTGATTTAAGACTCTCCCTCCTCTAATCCTCTCCCTTCCAAGTCAGTCTATCAACAAACATTTGTTTAACCACTATGTGATAAGGACTAGTGCCAGGGATACAAAAAAAGACAAGAACAGTCCCTGTCCTAAAGGAGCCTGTATTCTAATCACAAAAGTGATTTTCCTCCTAAAATAATCTGATAGTACTTGGTTTGTATCTTTCTACCTATAACACATTTAACCTTGTAGTATATTTAAGTATAAGGTGCATGCACCAGACGAAATAATTAGGTGTCTAGGTGGCACAGTGGATAGAATGCCAGACCCAGAGTCAGGAAGACTCAGCTTCCGGAGTTCAAATCTAGCCTCAGTCACTAGATGTGTGACCCTATGCACTGAATCCTATTTGCCTCAGTTTCTTCATATGTAAAATGAGCTGGAAAAGAAATGGTAAATCATTCCAGTATCTTTGCCAATAAACCACAAAAGGATAAGACAAGAGTCAGATAAAACTGAAAATGAATGAATGACAACAAAATTATTTCTACACATCTATAGCATATTCTACCCATCCTTTCCCTCTTATGCCCCCCAAACACAACATATTACTGCTTCAAGCTCCAATTAGATTATAAGGTACTCAAAAGAACAATTGCTGTCTTTCATTGTTGTATCATCAGTTCACCATGTCTTGCACAGAATAATCACTTTATAAATATTTGCTGAAGTAAAATCGAATCTATTTATCCACATGAAGGCTTTCCAAGGGGTGGTGAAGCCAAGATGGCAGCTTAGTAGCAGCGAAATCTGAAACTACTCTGACAATCCTTCCAAACCAATCTTTAAAGAACGCCTCAAAATGACAAGAGTCAAAAAACCACATAAAGGCTTTCCAAATATTTGAAGACATGTATATTGTTTCTCCCAAAGTCTTCTCTTTCCCAGGATAATCATCCCTAGGATCCCTATTATTTTTTTTAAGTGGCAAGTTTTCACAAATGACTTTGGATTCACACCTTGGTTACTTTCCCTTGGATGTTCTCTAGTTATCCATATACCTTTTAAAGCCACAACTTTAGAAATGAATAAAATAGTGCAGATGAAATCTACCAGCATGCACCACAACGGTACTCCTACCTTCTACTCTCTAACCAGGGCTGTTCTCTCTCATGGCTTTCTACTAAAACCTAAACAGACCTAGGGGGGAGGTAGGCTGCTTAACCTATGCCACAGTTTCCTACACATAGAATGGGATTAACACTTGCATCACCTAGCTTACAAGGCAAGCATTATGTAAACTGGGAAAGTGGTAGAAAAAATGAGTATTTATGCAATGAAATTACATTTTTGGAACTTGTAAGACTTCCCAACACTAGATATTCGTTAGCTAACAACAGTTATAATATCAGGCAAATAGGTGTCAGAGTAGATAGAGCACCAGGCCTGGAGTTAGAGGAAAGGGGTTCAAATCTGGCCTCAGATACTTCCTAGCTAGGTGACCCTGGGCAAGTTACTTAACCCAATTGCCTAGCACTTGCCCTTGTATCTTAGAATCAATACAAAGACACAAAGTAAGGGTTTTTAAAAAAGCAATCGTTAGAACACCGACATTGTGTTAGTGAAGCCAAAAGTTATTAAAGACTTCAAAGAACTTTTTAACAAGAGCATAAAATAGTGTCTCTTGTTTTACTACTCACAAGTACCTGAAAACAAGGCCATCAAGACACATATAACAGGAGAAATATAATGCAAGGCCAAGTCCTTAAAAAAGATTGTTCTCTGATGTTCTACTGATTAAGATCCTCCAAATATTTTGTTTTGTATCACATTGTAATAACAAATATACTTTTGTAATACTGACTATCTATATGTCTTTTTCTTCTGTTAAGACTATAAGCTCTATGGAGGTAGTACTGTTATGTAGATTCTAAATCTTTTCTAGCAATTAATAGGATGCCTTTGTGCTCTGCATACCAGCAAGAAACTAAGAAATGGTTACTGATATTGGTATAACTTACATAGTACTATTTACTGTCTTGAGGAGGTGGGAAAAGGGAAGGAGGAGAGAGAATCTGAATTGCAAAATGTCAGAAAACAGCTCTCCAAACTGTCTCTACATATAAATGAAAAAACTAAAATTTAATAATAAAAAAATGCTTACTTAATTCAGTTGTCAAGGCATTGACTTAAGGACTATATAGTGGTAGGAACAATATGTTTATTGGCTGGAAAGTAAATCTTCCCCTCTTCAAACACTAAAGCCCCATCAAGTTAGATTTAAGTGAAAAAAACAAACAAACCCTAAAAATCAGAAAGTATTAAAAAAAAACAAAGAAAAAAAACCTTAGGACAAAAAGCTGAGAACAGTATTACTCAGTTACTTACCAAGTTCCACTTTCAAATTTGTAATTCACTCTCTCTGGATCTGAAAACCTGTGATCTACAAGAGATAAATACATACTCCATGATTTTTAGCAAGAATAAGAAAGAAGACAAAGGGCACAAGTTGGGGAAAGAGGTGGGACAGGGCACTAGAGAGATTTATCTTCTGGATATCCAGTGTGTTTCCAAAGATGTGCTTACTGTATGGTTCTGAAATCATTGTTAGAATAACATTTCCCATATCTTCCACTTCAGAGGCTCCATATCTGGAGGTTGGAATACTTTTGTCAAGATGTAAACCTGTGAATTAGAGTTAAGGGAATATTTTTTCTTTTAAAGTTCTTAATTCCTTAATCACTAAGTAAGTCTTGCATTTAGCCTTTAGCTAGGAGAATGAAGCAAGAGGCTAGGTGGAAAGCACACAAGATCAAACAATCCTCTCTGGAGAGCTTAGTCTGGCTCATGTTGTTGTTGTTGTTCAGTTGCCGCAGTCCTTTCTGACTCTTTGTAACCCCATTTGGGGTTTTCTTGGCAAAGATTTTGGAGTGGTTTGCCATTTTCCTTCTCGATCTCCTTTACAGATGAGGAAACAGGCAAATAGGGTTAAGTGACTTTCCTGGATCACACATAGCTATGTCTGAGGCCATATCTGAACTTGGAAAGTTTAGTCTTCCTGACTTCAGGTCTGGCACTCTATCCACTGAACTACCTAGTTGCCCCTATTCCCATGTATATATAAACCCAGAATCTTTTACCACCTTGTCTCACAAATTTCTTCTGGAATATAAAAGAATAAACAAATAGGGAGCTAAAGACACCATAAGGAATAATAAAAATGCCTCTTATAGAGCAGAAGTGAGTTAAGCATTCTAAATTAGAATATTATATTTGGACACCTCAGACATCCAATGAGTCAAGAGAAAAGTCTCCATGATTAAAAACAAAAATAACAAAAAAGAGAAAGGACCTGTTTGTATAAAAATATTTATAGCTGCTCTTTCTGTGGTGGCAAAGAATTGGAAACTAAAGGGATGCCCCCTCCATTGGGGAATGGTCAAACACATTTTGGTATATGATGGTGACAGAATATTACTGGCTGTAAGAAATGATGAACAAAATGATTTCAGAAAGAGCTGGAAAGACCTACATGAACTGATGCAGAGTGGAATAAGCAGAACCAGGGAAAACATTGTACACAGTAACAGCATAATGTGGAATGATCAGTTATGATAGACTAACTATTATCAGCAATACAATGAGCCAGGACAATTCTGAGTGACTTTTGACAAAGAATGTTATCTACCTTACAGAGAAAGAATTGTTGGAGTAAGAAGGCAGATGAAAGCATATGATGTTTCGGTTGTTTGTTTGGGCTTGCGTTTTGGCATTTTGGATTTGTAAAGTTACTCACTTATAAAAATGAACAATATGGAAATATGTTTTGCATGATAATATATGTATAACTCAAACCAAATTGCCTGCCAGCAGCAGGAGGGAAAAGGGAAGGGAGGGAGATAAGTTTGATCATATAACTTAGGAAAACTTGTGTGGAAATTTGTTTTTACATGTAATTGGTAAAATATATATCTAAATATATATAAAAAAGAGAAAAGCCTCCAATGCACAAAGGGGATTGTCTAAGAAGGATTTAGAGTTACCAAGATGACAAGCTTCCTAAAAGTGCATAGAGTTGCAGTCAACATCTATACTAAAATGACAAATCTGGGAGTATTTACTAAAAGTACTTGCAAAGAAAGCAAGGGTAAAGAAAGGACTATTTCATCTTAGAGAGGACAGGAGATGAATACTGAGGTGGGACTGTCCACAATGAAACTAAAACAACAAAAAACTCACACATTCAAATAAATGAATGCTATTCCCTTCCAAATACATTTAAGAGGGGCTGCTAGGTGGGGCTCAGTGGATTGAACACCAGACAAGGAGGCAGAAGGTCCTGGGTTCTAATCTATCCTCCGATACTTCCTAGCTGTGTGATCCTGTGCAAGTCACTTAACCCCAATTGTTCTTAGCCTAACTGCACTTTTGCCTTGGAACTGAAACCTAGTATTAATTCTAAGACAAAAGGTAAGGGGTTTTTAAAAATATATATCCTTAGGAGACAATACATTTTATTCCAATTAGGCTGTCTCTATGTATGTGAGAATATTTTTGTGGAATCTAGGGCATATTCCTTTACTTTACTATGTATTGGCTCCAAGGCAGAAGAGTGGTAAGGGCAGGCAATGGGGGTCAAGTGACTTGCCCAGGGACACACAGCTGGGAAGTGTCTGAAGTCAGATTTGAACCCAGGACCTCCCGTCTCTAGGCCTGGATCTCAATCCACTTAGCTACCCAGCTGGGTGGGCATATTCCTTGAAATACTCTTGATACTGTTTAATCACCATCCTTTAAGGGTGTACACACACACACACACACACACACACACACACAAGCTTATAACAATCACCAACAACAACTGGTGAATAAGATGGATAACTATCAATTTTGGTTGTCCAATCCTTCCTCCATTCCAAAAATAAATGACTATCAAGTAATGAGGTTTGTTTTCATGTGGCAGCGAAACTGGCTTTCAAGGTATCCCAAAGGAATAGGGTCAAACACATAGCCACAGCCACATGCAGCCCACATACTGTCTAGTCTATTTGATGAAATTAAAATGCAACTGGGAAATATTTAACAAAATAAATAAAAATACGATAAAGATAATATTAGTATATGATTTTCTAAGTCAATATGATGAGCCCATAAGAATCCTGCGAAGTAGGAAGTACAACTATCATCTCCATTTTGCATATAAGTAAACTATGTTTCTAGAGAAGGAAATGGCAAACCATTTCTAGTATCTTTGCCAAGACAACCCCAAATAGGTGGCAGCTAGGTGGCTCTGTGCATAGAAAGCCAGACCTGGAGATGGGAGGTCCTAGGTTCAAATCTCCCCTCAAACTTCCTAGTTGTGTGTGACTCTAAGCAAGTTACTGAACCCCAATTGCCTATTCTAGTCCATATTGCTCTTCTGCCTTGGAACCAATGCTTAGTTTCGATTCTAGGATAGAATGAGGGAAGAAAGGAGGGAGGAAGGAAAGAAAACCCCAAATAGGCTCCTGTAGAGTCAGAGAAGACTAAAACAATTGAATAACAACATGTCAGAGAGGTTAACAGACTCACTTCAGATAACACAACTAAGCAGAGAGCAAGGGTTCAAACTGTTTTTCAAATCAATTTAAAATACACGAGTTAGAATCATGTAACCATGGCAAATTTTTCTAAAAAAAAAAAAATAAAATATTTAAATCTGAAAAAAAAAATTCTAGGACCCAATTAGTGGCAGGGGTGAATAAATACTACAGTTTTTTTTCTCCTTACCTATCCATGATTTTTGTATGGCTTAATAGAAAGGGAATAATACAAATACACACACAAAAATAATAAAATAAAATACATGAGTTACATGACAGTTTTCAGACAGGTATACTCCAAAGCTCTGTCCTGTGGATCAAGCTTCTTTATATTCTCTCACCAGATGACTTCATCAGTTCCCATAGATCTAATTATCCTATCTATGCAAGTCTTCTAAATGGAGGCATACAGTCTGCCTCTCTCCTGAGTTCCACTTCTGTATCGCTGGCTACTTAATGGAAATTTCAAGTTGTATGTACTATAGCATGTCAAATTCAGCTTGTTCAAGAACAGAACTCTTTTCTCTAAAACCCATCCTTCTGTCAAACTTCTGTATTTTTGTTGAGGGTCCCCCATCCTTTCGGTCCTCCTAGTTCACAATCTCAGTTATTTATCTTCTTTTTCCCCCTACAATCTTCATATCTTATCAGTTGCAAGTCATATTTCTATTTCTTACATTTCTTATAGCTATGCCCTTCTCTCTACTCACAGAACTACCACCCTTTTTCAAGTCCTTATCATCTTGCTTCTAAGTTCTTGCAATAGTCTATAGTCTCCTGACACCAATTACTTCCAAATTCTTCTCTACAAAGTGGACAAAATGATTAACCTAAAGTACAGGTTTAACCATACCACTCCCCTGTTCACACTTCAGTGGTTCCTTATTACCTGTAGGAGCAAATACAGACTTCTTTCCCTGGCATTTAAATCCATTTACAACCTGCCCCCAACCTACCTTTCCAGCCTTATTATACATTGTTCTTCACATACTCCAAAGTCTAGCCAAAGTGGCTCTCACATAGGACTGAATCTGTGCCTTTGTAGCACATGCTGTCGCTATGACTAGAATGAACTGTCTCCTCACTTTTTTCTCTTAGGATTCTTCATTTCCTTCAAAATACAGTCTATGCTCTTCAAACTAACCCCTTGATGCCTCCCAGGTGTTAATGACTCCTCCTTCAAAAATTATCTTGTACTTCTATATTCTTAGAAATTGTCTACTCCCCAAAAGAATAGAAGCTCCTCGCGGTCAGGAACTACTTTCCTTTTATCCTTGTATCTTCCATACCTGAAATATGGTAGTCACTTAATAAAAGCTAATTGTTTTCTTCCTTGACATTCTTTCGGGTATATTCCCGAGTTACTGTCAGGTGAAAATGGAAATGAAGAATCATATATCACTTGAGTGAATCCAATATTGAAGCTAAGAAGCATTCTAGAATATAATCACATTTTTTGAACATTTTTTTAAACCCTTACCTTCTGTTTCTGTCTTAGTATCATTTCTAAGAAAAGTGGCAAGGGCTAGGGTATTGAGGTTAAGTGGCTTCCCCAGGGTCACATAGGTAGGAAGTATCTGAAGTCAGATTAGAACCCAGGTTCTCTCAACTCCAGGCCTGCTGCTCAATCCATTGTGTTACCTCACTGCCCCTAAATTACTCTTTAACATATTTTTCACATGCCTAACTTGCCTCAAATCATTCCAATTATTCAATTGTTGTGAGATTCAGCTTTTTATTACTTAAAAGAATCATATATTTTTCCAGCAATTGAACAGATAGATTAGTTTTGCTTTCATTTCATAATTATGACGATCATTTCTTAAATTTAAAATTCAATAGACAAAAAAATGTAACTAAGTGTCCAATGTAAGCTAAAAGAAACACACCTTACTCACATCTAATCAGGGGAAATATGATTCTCAACGTATGGAAAATGTTTGGTCCCATATAATTAAAAAATGATCAATCACTTGACATTTATCACTCCTCAGGAAATTTGTGGTCTTCAAAAAGATTTCCATTCAAGTTTATGAAATTTGAGAATGTCATGACAAACTTTATATATATACATATCATTGTTTGTATACAAAGTCCTACTTCCACAGCTCAATCTGGTATAGAGTTAACCAACGAGGATAAGTACAAGCTCTTAAATTCTTTAACCAAAATGGAAACACCTCTACCGGTCTAACAACTACCAGTTTTCTCTATCTCAAGACCAAAGTGATTAAGTAGAGAGGGCCAGAGAGTGCTGAACACTACAAATAACAACTTTTGGTCAAAATGACCAATAAACAGAACAAAATAGTCTTCATTTTTGAATCTTTCCCTTTTGCTTTTGAGGGAGCCGTAAGTTCTAAGAATTAAGTCTTTCAGAGATTCTAGAAATAGATATAAACAGTAACTATCCAACATTCAATCTTTGTCCAGTGAGCTGATATACTTAACTAGAACATTTGTACCAAATCCATGCTGACATTCTTGTGCTCTAATGTTCTCTTTGGAGAAATTAATCAAGAAGCTGGCAGACTTGGTTCATCATACAAGAACAATTTCATGGGACAGTGAGTCATCTTAACTTGCAAAGATTCATAATGAGGTTAAGCAAATGGACTCCTATGAAAGTAAGTATAGTTCCTAGGTCATCATTTATAGCAAAAAATAAAGATGACATTCTGAAAACATAAAAAGGTTCTGTGAACCAAGTCCTGGACACACAGTGACTATATAATACAAGGGTGCTGTTAACTGAGGAGGAGGATAGAATAATATTTTGAGGGTTTAGGAAGCCTAACAGTCTAAAGGTTTATATATTTTAGAGGTTTCACATATAAGAATTACTATCTCTCTCACTCTATCCCCATTCAAAACAGGGACAGTTTTTAAAAAAATTGATTCTATTATCATATTTGGACAAATTTAATTACTATAACAAAGTTGATGTGCCAAGAAAAACAAAAGAAAAATTTCCCTCCTTAGAATGCAGAATGGCCAAGGGGGTTAACACCAATTTCAAGTATGAGTTCAGTTGCTAAAAACTTTATATGAATATAATGGACACAAGCCATATTGCCTCACAGAACAATGAAGAGCAAGGAAGGGGTTAAGTTTGATCAGAGCTTAGTAGAAGACTCCACTATACCAGATCATTCAAAGAATATTTGTAGAGAAAAGGAGGAGAAAAAAATGTTTGTATGTATGTGTGTTTATTTATGAAGGAATATGACTTTTAGCAATTCTTTTCTTCCTGGGGATTAGTCTAGATCTCTGATGGCAAACCTAAGGCACGCATGCCAATGTCGCCACACAGACACCGCTCTGTGGGCACATGTGCCCTCGCCCACGAGGGTTAGTTACTAGAAAGACAGAGGGATTTGGGCGGAGTTGCTCCCTTCCCCTTTTCCCCTGCACCTCCCTGCTCCTCTGCCCAGCAGCCAAATGGAAGTGCTAAATCCCTCCCCTGAGTAGAGGGCTTGAGTCATGCTCATCACTGGTCTAGATGAAACTTTTAAATCTCCTTTTCCAGTTGTAAATCTATGGTCTTATGATTTAGTCCCATTAATAACAGTAGCTGTTACCTTTTGAATACACCCTTATTACCATGTGATAAAATGGAAATCCTATTTCACACTCCAAGCTAAGAACTAGAACTAACTAAATATATCAACATTGAGTCTACATTAAAAATTACAATTTGAAAGGTATTAAGAGATTGATTTTCAAAATCTCAGAAGGAAGATAACAAAAGAATTGAAAGGATAATTGATGTTTTACCTTCTTTTTTTTTAAAGGGTAATTAAAAAGCTATATTCATACTTTTTCATTTCCATAAAGATGAGAATTGTCCATCTCTACACCAAGATCATCATGGATGAAAAACTTAACATCAATGTCTAAAAAAATTTACATAAAGCAAAGCAAATCCTCACAAATGAGTGGCAGAAAAAACTACAAGAAACCTGGAAAGGCACCAGCACTAAACATCTTTAAAAAGTGAAAATGGCTACATTTTAACAAATGAGAAACAACATATTACCAATAAGATAGTCATTTCAGAATGAGCTGAAATCAAGTCACTAACTGCTTAAAGCCAAAGTCAAATTCATGTGGTACAGAGAAATTAGCTCTTGGGTCTGCAGTTTTGTTTTTTTCTGTTTTAAAGTATGAGACATTGAAATATAACATAGCCTTAAAATGCAGCTTCTCAAAAATCAAGATATGCTTAATACATGAAAATGATTTTTAAAAAACTGACAAATGAGATCTCAGAATAAGTTCATTAAACAGTCCACAGAATATTAACATCAAGAAAGGCATAAGACAGAGAAGACTATACATGCTGACCCTAAGAGGCTTGAAAAAATCACAAAGGATAGCTTTCTGGACAGTGTTCTAAAAAAAGAAAGATTCCTTATAGACAATGAGGTTTCCTAGAGGCTCTCATTTGCTGATTATACAGTACTTTATTCGACAAGGTTCAAAACATTAGAGGGACCTTTTAAATTAAATCTATGGTCATTAGAAAAGTCAGTTCAGTCTTGACATCAACACGTGTTCAAATTATGAGGTTAGTAAATAACAATCGAATTAGTCCATCAACATATTAGGACAGGCATCCCAGATGGATAATAAGCAAAGCCTCAAAATGAAAAAAGCAAGCTTGGTTGTCCTTTTTTTCAATGATTTCTCCACTTGAAATCTTACAAACTATCTCTATGACGATTCACTATCAATATTGCTTATGACATAGATAAGCGACTAAATGATTAGTCAATTAGCATATTAGGGTGGGTACTACAGATGGATAACAAGCAGAGACTGAAAACAAAAAGATCAAGCTAAACCGAAATTGAAAAATTGTGCCCTTCTTTCAGTGACATCCCCATGGAAGAAAACCCCATACGTATTCTGTTAATAATGCTTTACTACCATGAATCACGAATGCCATAACACAATCTCAAAAGGACCAAAACTACAAGTGACTCAAAGTACAATGAAAAGATTCCTAGTGGGCATAAGCAAGCTAGCATGTGGCTAATGAAGACATGAATGCAAAATCTGACAGAAGATGTCAATAAAGAAATGTATAACTGGAAAAAGAAATGGCCAGTCACCTAATAAAATGATATATTAACAGATGGCAAAGTCACAATGCTGCACTGACATTCATAGAATAGTAAGAAGTAGAAAATCTTAAGGTATTTGTACAATCTCTATGGCAGATTCATGGAAAAACATTGATAAGAAATGCACATGATCTGAATGGGTTGGATGATTAACTGAACCTGTGAAGGGAATAGTCTACGATTTATGAGATCATGGATCTAAAGTATTTTAGTTAGTATTTGCAAGTAAGTCAAATATGCCTAGATTGTTTACCCTAGTATACAAAAAATGACGTTCAGACTCAAATTTTAGTGCTGTTCCTTTATGGGTCATCGTTTCCCAATTTTTTTCTAGTCTTTTTTTATCTACCTATCATTTCTGATCCAAAATTGTTACAAAGAACATAATGAGTAGGGGGCAACTAGGTGATTCAGTGGAGAGAACTAGACTTAGAGGCAAGGGGTCCTGGGTTCAAATTTTGCCACAGATACGTCCTAGCGATGTGATCCATGAGCAAGTCACTTAACCCCAATTGCTTAGCCCTTACCACTCTTCTGCATTGGAACTCATACTTGTATAAATTCTAGGCCAGAGGGTAAGAGTTTAAAAAAAAATGACAGGAGAAAAGTAAAGAAAACACAACTGAAAGATAGAAATGCCTTCTTAAGGTAGCTAATAACAATTCTTGGGAAATGATTTAGAAAGTAATGATCTAAAGTGGTCAATTCCTAAATGTCATGTCAAGAGCCTTCTTTAAGATTTTTTTACATACCATAACAACAAAAATCCCAAAGAAACCCACCAGAACCAGTATTAGGAGGCAGAATGAGCAAAAACAAACATTGGCTGCTCCGCCAATGGTGTCCCTTTCAACTGTAGGCAAACAAAAGAATGAAAGAAAATAGAATGGATACCCAAGAGAAGGTGACACTAAGATAAGAAGAGACAGAGAATTGAACTAACAAGAATTAGACTTTTCTCTAAGAGTTAGTCTCAAATACTCAAATGGATCTGTGAACCTAATTAAGTTAATACCATCCCCACCCCCCAGAAGTAGATTACAATTTAGCCATACTTGCCTAACTTATACTTCTACCTGCTAGGTATTTTGCCTGACCAGCCCATTTTTTCAGTTGTACATTTCTGGATGACACATTGATGTGCTGTTTCAGAGAAATCTCTTATTTGTAATGTGTGTAGCTTGTTACTGTCCACTCATGCTTCTGCTTCTCTACTGCCCTTGGAATGGCTTACAATTTCAATTCTTCAGAGTCTGTCATATTCTATATTCCACACCCATATATCTCCAAAAGAATAATGGTATTTAAAAAACAGGCCAAAAAGTTATCAAATTTTTTATAAAATGAAAACCCCCTGTGAAATATTTTATTCATGTTTGCAAGGAGGAAGGGGGGTGGGGGGAAGGAAGGAGGAAAGGGAATAAACAAAAAGGAAGAAGAAGAAACAGGAGATAGAAGGGGACAAGGAAAGATCCTTGTTTTAGAAAGAAACTCAGAGACAACAAAGATTGTACAGTTTCCCAAAAGCAATCAAGCTTATATTCTACTTCCTGTTTAAATCTGAATCTAGTTCACTTTATTTGTAGTGCCAATCCAAAAACATACTAATAAATCCTATAAGTTGTCCCAAGCATTGCATATTGATCAGGACAATAGGTATTCTTCATCAATTTGGTTTTTCCTATGTAAATAATTAAGTCTAACTCAAGTGATTATGGATCTTGTTTAGAAAGCCCTATAGTATTACAGTATTTTGACTTAACCTGGCACCATGTCATCTGCTAGCAAGAGTGCCTACAGGACCTCACCGTCTATAGGGAATCCTTCTTTGATATGTTTCCTCCACGACAGTGAAGATCTGTAGCACACACTTTTGTTTTATACCTGAACTACCTCCATATTAACATCAAGCACTGAATGAGGTTCTCAGTTATTTTTCGAAGAATTTTATATGATTTTGCCAACGAGGTAATACCACTATGGAGGAGAGCTTTTAAGGAGGTCTTTTACTCTTACTGAATCAAATGCTTTTTTATAATCAACAGTGAGATCTTACATTCTCTTTCTAGCCTTGCCCTCTGTCTTAGAATCAATACTCAGTATCTATTCCAAGGTTTCCAAGGCAGAAGAGTGGTAAGGACTAGGCAAATGGAGTTGAATGAATTGCCCAAAGTCATACAGTTAGGAAATATTTTCTATCTTTTAATCCTGTGCAAGTAAAGATAAAGGGTTGGTTGTGGGGTTAAAAAATTTTACAATAACAAATAATGAAGCAAAAAATATGATTCCTCTAAAAGTAGAGAGTTGCAATAAAATTAAAACTATCTTTGCACAAAACATTGCCAAAATGTCTACAGGAATTTGTGAAAGTTAAAACTGCCTATAATTTGAAAACAAAAATACCAACAATTTTATTGCATCTTTATTTTCCACTATAACATAACAGTGTTTATAGGAAGGAACTCAACTTTTAGTAATTTGAAAACATTCGGATCCATTTCAGTTGGCCTTATTTGCCCCCAGAGACAATCGGTTCATTTCTAAGTCCACATCCTTAATTCATACCACACCCCTGCAATATTCTTCTTCCTTTTCTTGTCAACCAAATCCTAGCAAGTCTTCAAAGCTCAAGTTAAAGCCTACCTCTTTGCACAAAGTCTTCCTTACCTAAAAGGTAGAGCCCAGTTCTTTTTGTAATCTAATTTTCTATACTATCTGTATAATCTGTATTACCTAATGTGAAACTCACATTGTTCTCTAATTTATCTAAGTATGCCCATTAATGTGAAATGATCCCAAGCATGCACCTGATGCAAGCATGCATCTCTTCAATACAAATGTTCTCCAAGAGTGGCTTTTTTAAAAAATCTGAACCTTAGAACAGGAGGTGGGCCACCCATAGTAAGAATTTGGGATAAAAAGTGATAGTCTGAACATTCCATAAGCACAAAATGGACTAAGATCTAAGAGAAGGCTTTTAGTACTTTGGGGTAGAACTTTGATACAACCACACGGACCAAAATTACATAAGAGTATATACTGGTTGTGATCTGCACCAATTGGAAGGAAGTGCCGACATGATTCATGGGTTCATTTAAATATGTCTCTCTCACCTCTTCAACCAGACTAGGTTTTTCAGCATTAGAAATGTATCTCATGGGGCAGCTGGGTAGCTCAGTGAATTGAGAGTCAGGCCTAGAGATGGGAGATCCTAAGTTCAAATCCGGCCTCAGACACTTCCCAGCTGTGTGACCCTGGGTAAGTCACTTGACCCCCATTGCCCACCCTTACCACTCTTCCACCAAGGAGCCAATACACTATAAGTTAAGGGTTTAAAAAAAAAAAAAGAAACAAACAAACAAATGTATCTCACAATGCTTTAACCATAGGAGCAATTGTTGACATGATTATGGAATTGTAAGTCATAGGACTGGGGTAAAAAGGCCATGTTGTATACATTATATACATATTGGTACTTTTGAGCAAAATTTTCTGAAAAAAATTACTATGTATTTGTAAACCAATAAAATATAAATTGTTTATAGCAAAAATTCATGTATCTAGGCTTAAAATTCACAAAGCTATTCAAAAAAGGCACTTAAAAACTCAAGTATTTCTTCACTGAATTCACCTTCCTTATTACTGAGATTTTCTTGACTTATCTTAGTTCTAAGAATCATGCCTCAACTAGTTTTTCCTTTAAGCCACACACTAAGAGTCTCAAAACACTATATTATCTTTTTTTTTAACCCAACCAATCTCACCTCCCTACCTCTCTACAATAAAAATAATAGTAGGGAATACTTATTAAAGCTAACTACCTACAAAAGCAGGGGGATAAGAAAAACAACTATCAATAATTACTTCCTTTATCAATTTCTAATTATGCATCTATTCTTATTGCTGCCTGATCTTAAACCAATGAAGATGAGCCTCATGCCTCCTGATTTATGGCTAGTCATGCAAAACTTATTCATTTTGCCCTCAAGGCAAGTAACAAGAGAGAACTGGATTGGCAAGCTTTATAATTGAGAATCAGGATAAGGAAATGTTCAAGAAGGGAAACAAACACAGAGTAAAATGAGCATTTCTTTTGACCCTAAAAACAAAGGCTGTTTTCCAAATGTGGTACTTCAAGAACCAGTAATTTTGTTGCCACACAAACATAAATTGTAGCCTTTTTGCCACTTAGCAGATAGTCTTCCAGAATTGCTGTGGCTGAAAAGTTTAATCACCCTGTGCCACACTGGTGAGAAGACTCTCCAAATTCAGTCAGGCTGATCATGTAATACAAAGTAGGTCGATGCAATGAATGGCATGGACTCAAGAGTCTGGGGTCACCACCATAGTGTAAGGTGCAGCCAAAGAGTTTTAGTGACTACATACTGATATAAAAATCTTAAAAGCAGGATGAGAAATCTTTTCCAGTCATAAACATTCCAGTTTTGGTGGAAGTGTTTTGGGGGTGGTGGTGATAGGTGCAAGGTTGTTGTTAGAGTGTTTAATCAAGAGTATGTTAAGCAAATGAAGTGAATATAAAGGACACATTTTAAACCAGGGGTCGGCAACCTTTTTGGCCATGAGAGCCATAAACGCCACATTTTTTAAAATGTAATTTCGTGAGAGCTGTACAGTGCTCACAGTGCGCGCTCCTGTAACAGCGCCTGAAAAAAAATTGACTTTATGGCTCCTGCAGAAAGAGCCATACGTTGCCAACCCCTGTTTTAAACAGTCCTAGGAACATAAAGATAAATATTTAGATTTGTCTTATTCATTAACTTTATCAAACAAAAGCTATTTTCTCTGTTAAAAAAGCAACAAAATACTAAATGCATTTATAAAAAGACATTTCTAAAACAACTTCCCAATTTTATATATGCATAAACAGGTATATAAATAGATAAACTTTAAGGAAATATATGTGTATGTATATATAAAAAACATATTACCAGAAGACATATTTGTTGTATCTTAACCTTACACTAGAAATGAGCAGTTGGCAACTCTTTAATCTTGCTTTATCCTGTTTTGGAAATATCACATACCTTGGTAAAGACATTGGCAAATATGTTAATTCAGAATAACTATCCCGTGTTACTGAAAATAGACTAGGAAAGTAATTAAGTATGAAGAAAGAAAAAGAGTTGTTTAAACAAACTAACATTTACTTTCCCAGATACCTTTTTCTTTAACAGAAAAGCAGGGGCAAATAAGTAATAAAATAAACTTTAAAAAGCAAGCTTTATACGTGATCTATTTTTTTAAATGAGTTTGGACTCCACCTGTCAGTCAGTATTTCTACTTTGCCTAATCGGTCAGTGTACAAGTAAAGAATACATCTAGAATGTGGAGTGAAATGAGTAGAACCAGGAGAACATTGTACACAGAGACAGAAACATCATGGGACGATCATATGTAATTGACTTTGCTACTGATAGCAATGCAATGATCCAGGATAATCCAGGGGGACTTATGAGAAAGAACTGTGGGAGTAGAAACACAGAAGGAAAACATTTGATTTTTCAATTGTTTACATAGGTATTGGATGTGGGGTTTGGGTTTTTAAAAGATTATTACAAAAATGAATAATATGGAAATAGGTATTGAATGATGATACATGTATAGCCCAGTGAACTTGCTTGTCAGCTCTAGGAGTGGGGAGGGAAAGAACATGAATTATGTAACCATGGAAAAATACTTAAATTTAAAAAAAAAATACATCTAGAAGCACAGATGGTCAAATCTGTCAAACTTTACATTTTTCTCTCCTGCTCTTCTGCTTTGCTGAGAAAGGTATACTTATACTTAATAAGAACAACAAGGTCTATACTACATGGAGGCAGGTTTAGGCTTGCTGGAAGGAAAAGACTTCTTAACTATTAGCTCTAACTAAGAATGGAATGAGCTGCTTCAAAAGGAAGGGTGCTCCCTTCTCACTAGAGAGCAAATGAAACCTGGATGACTGGTGGCGATTACCTTGTGGGGCAGATTCCTGGTCAAGTATGAGTTTGATCAGGTTGTCTCAGATTTTATTATTCTCAAACTTATCTTAAAAATCTCTTAAGTTGGCAGAAACTTAAGAATACTTAGTCCAACCCTTGAGTAAGTCAGTCAGCAAACATTTATTAAGCACCTCTCATATGCCTGGCACTATGCTATGTGGAAAGTCAAAAGACAGTTCCTGCTCTCAAGGAGTTCACAATCTAATGGACTGTATTTTATATTCATTTGCCTTGAGGCAGGCAAAAAGGACATCCAGAAAGGATTTTAAGCCAAGATTTTGGTCCTCCATCTTTAGGGTTCTTTCCATTTGAACATTATAAAAAGGAGAGGGGATCAGTTAGCTATTAAAAAACAACAACAACAACCTTACTTTGTATCTTAGTAACAATTCTGGGACAGAAGAGCAGGTTTAAGTGACTTGCCCAGGGTTATACATCTAGGAAATATCTGAGGTCAAATTTGAACCCAGGTCCTCTTGACTCCAGGCCTGGAGCTCTATCTATTGAGCCACTTTGATGTCCTTTTAATTTAGCTCTTAATGCCACAAAACTGGAATAGCAAATCACAGTAGAGAGGACATTAAAGTGATTGAAGTAGTAAACTGAGAAAAACTGCTTCCAAACCACTAGAAATGTAGCAGCATCAAAGTGGTTTCCATGAAAATAAAATATAAGCCTTATGAAACTCTAGCCTTCTCTTTGGGAACTGAGAAAGAACTAAAATCTAAGAAGTTCTCCAAAATATTTATAGTTCTTTTGGTTCTGGCAAAGAACTGAAAATCAAGGGAGTGTCCATCCATTGGTGAATGGCTGCACAAAGCATGATAAACAAAGGTAATGGAATACTATTATCCTGTAAGAAATAACAACAGCAAATGTTTCAGAGAAATAAACAGGTACCAAGTAAATAGACCACAATTTACAAGATCATAAAAGCAACTTTGAAACAACAAACAGTTCTGAAAAACGCAATGATCGACCATGACTCCACAAGACTAAGAATGAGCCACAATACCCTGATAGAGAATACACTCAGACATATATTTTGACACATTGTCAACGTGGACATTTTGCTCGATTATATATTAAAAGGGTTTTGTTTTTCTTTTTCAGTGGGGGTGCAGTGAGAAAATGAATTCCTAATTATTGAAAAATGAAATTAAAGAAGAAAAAGGAACTAACAAAGTCCCCTCCTAGAAAGATTTTTTCTTTTTTGCTGAAATTTTTTGGCTCAAAATAGTTCTAATTTTAAAGGACAAAATTTTACCAAAATTCTTTGATGGCTATTTTTAGCTCTCCAGTTAAAAATATGCATTTAA
Source organism: Gracilinanus agilis (assembly GCF_016433145.1). NCBI lineage: Eukaryota > Metazoa > Chordata > Mammalia > Didelphimorphia > Didelphidae > Gracilinanus > Gracilinanus agilis. The sequence goes on along the minus strand of NC_058130.1, from coordinate 632,572,923 downwards.
AATGTATTTTCCCCTATATCATAATGAAGTTATTGAAAGAACTCATCTTATTGAAGACGAAACCAGATTATGCTGACTACTACTTTAAGACATGACAGACAACAGATGCCAGAAGGTTCAGGTTCTCTGACTTTGCTCACATTAAGAGACACCAAAATAATTTTTCCTAATGTTTGATGACCTCATCCAACTCAACTGTTTGATGTTTCAGTATTATATACACAAACACATATATCTTCTGTGGTGAAAGAGGAAATAAACTTGAAGATAGACATTGGTACAATTCTCTACCCCATCCTTTGCCTTCTATGTTAGAATTAATAGTACATATCGGTTCCGAGACAGAAAAGTGGTAAGGGCTAGGCAACTGGGATTCAGTGATTCACCCATGGTCACACAGCTAGGAAATATCTGAGAACAGATTTGAACCCAGGACTTCTTGTCTCCAAGCCTATCTACTGAGCCATCTAGCTAATCCTTTCCCATCCTTTTTGAAGTGTTGCTTTAGAAGCCATGCCTTGAATGATCAAAAGATATGAACAGGCAGTTCTCAAAAACAACAACAACAAAAAGAATGGAAAGTTACCAACAAATATGAAAAAATACTCCAAATCACTAACAAGGACAAATTCTAAACACACAAACTCATTTCCATTAAATTGGGAAACGTGACCTTTCCCCCAAATTAGTTTCTAGAGCCATGGGGAAAAGGTACTGTCAAAAGAAGTGTGAAGCAGTAGTCCCACCTTTCTGAAAAACACTTTAGAACCCTAGAACTTAGTAAATTAGAGGCAGCTAGACAATTCAGTGGATAGAGTTCAACCTGGAAATGGGAGGTCCTAGGTTCAAATCTGTCTGCAGATACTTCCTCACTGTGTGACCCTGGGCAAGTCACTGAACACCAGTTGCCTGGCCCTTACACTGCTCTTCTGCCTTGAAACTATTACTTAATATTGTTTCTAAGATAAGAAGGTATGGGTTAAAAAAGTGAATGAATAAATCCACTGTCCATATCCTTTGAGTCAGTGATATCACTATTAAGTATAGTATATACTCCAAGAAGATGAAAGAGGGAAATCATCCATAATTACAAAAATATTTATAGTAGTTGTTGTAGCAAAGACCTAGAAAGAAAGTAGGTATTCTTTGGGAAAGGGCAGGATAAATTATGGTTTAGTATGCAAAAGTAACAAAAGTGTTCATGTTTGTTGATGTTTGACCAAATGCATTAAAAAAAAAGAAGCCACACTTTTTAAAGCAACCTCAACTGATCCCTCAAATAATCTTCTTTAATCCATCATGTTAATATAATTTTATTAATTAATGCACCTTGAATGGCATGAGATCTCGTTAATATGGGAGGTTAGTGTAGAGAAGATGACATGGCATAATTGCACATCTCTCCTTTCTCTTCACATCCCTTCCCTGACATTAGAATGTATCACATTCTAGTGTATGACCAGACTGATGGGAAAGAGGCAGATTAATTTGGCAGACTAGCAAATAAACAGAAAAACATGACTTAGTCCAGACACATACAAGTAAGAGGAATTAACTTTTAAGAAAACCAATATATTATTGTAATGGAATACTACTGTGAATAAGAAATGATGAGCACAGGCAGCAAGGTGACTCAGTGGAGGATTAGACGTGAAGACAGGAGTTCTTGGGTTCAAATCTGGTCTTAGAGGCTTCCTAGCTGTGTGACCCTGGGCAAGTCACTTATCCCCAATTGCCTATACCCCTTACCACTCTTCTGCCTGGGAACTGATACTTAGTATTGATTCTAAGACAGCAGGTAAGGTTAAAAAAAAAATGGGTAGAAAGATTTCAGAAAAATCTGGAAAGACACAAACTGATATACAGTGAAGAAAGCAGAATCAGAACACTGTACATAGTAACAATATTGTACAACGAACAACTATGAATAACCGATTCTTGGCAATACAATGATCTTCTAAGACAATCCCATAGGACTCCCTGAAAAATGCCAGCTGCTTTCAGAGAAAGAACTGGTAAGAGTCTGAATTCAGAGTAAAGCAATACTGTGTTTCATTTTCTTTCTTCATTTTTTATTTGAGGTTTCTTACACAACAGTATTAATATGGAAAAATGTTTTACATTATTTCACATATAAAATCTATCATATTGCTTATTATCTCAGTGAGGAGAGAGAAAAGGAGGGAGAGAATTAAAGGGAAGGAGAGAAGGAAGGAAGGAAATAAACCCAGATACTATCTTCTTCCTTACTTTAGCAACATAAGACATTTAATTTCTTGAAGTACTTTCACATCTAATGGCTCCTTTCACACACTCCAAACAACCCTATGGAATGAGTAGTTGAGGCATTACTATCGCTTTTTAATAGGTAAGCAAACCTGGCTCCAAAGAAAAATTGGAAGAATACACCTTCCTTTCTTCATTGCTAAAGGGGATACTGTTCCATGCAGATTATATATTAGTTTAATGGAATTATTTTTTTTTCTTTTTTTTAAAAATCCTATAAGGGGTAGCTTATAAGATTGTTTGCTGGATAATTGAACAGGGAAAGATAAATTGAAAAAATGAGAGGAGCTAGGTAGCAGAATGGACAGAAATCCAAGCCTGGAGTCAGGAAGACCTGGTGCTCAAACCTGTCCTCAGATGCTTCCTGGCTATGTGACCCTGAGCAGACCACTTAATCTCAATTGCCTACTCCTAACTGCTCTTCTGCCTTGGAAATGATACTTAAGACAGAAGGTAAGGATTTTTTTAAAATATAAGATTGTGATATAGAAACAAAGCATCAAACACACAAACAATTTTTTAAAATGTGCGTAAATAGCTATCAATCATCACTATAGTCATCATTTAGTAAGCACCTATGTATAGAGAGCTCTGGGTTAGGCTCTTTGGGAAATTCAAAGCTTGTATAAATGATGTCCTTTCTATCATATCATTAAGACTTTTAGGAGTTTAATACAAATGCAGAGATAAGGCTTTTTTATGCCTAAAGTCACATCTGCTAAGCAGCAGAACTTTTAAAAAGGATCTTCCAAAACTCCTAAGAATCCTGGTTTCCTGACTTCAAGGGTCCTGCTCTATTACCAATCTCAGGTATCACCATGTACAGTCATCCCACACTATATCACAGCTCACTTATCACGGTTTCACTGCATCATGGTTTAAAAAAAAAATCTATTTCTGTATCACGGAGTTACACTTATCGTGGCACACTACTGACTGATGGAATGAAAGGCGACCAACCACAGCGCTATGTTCTGTATTGTGGGTGCTGATGGTTCAGTGACTGTAGGTTAATAAAAGCATGGAAAATTAGAAGAGAGTGGGAAATGTTAATTGAAATTTGGGAAATGCCATCTAAAAGTGTGTGTATATATATATATATATATATATATATATATATATATATATATATATATATATATATATATATATATATANGTGATAACTTGCTGTAGTCTTTTAGTTAGTAGTGTTAATTGGAATTTGGGAAATGCCATCTAAAAGTATATATATATTTTCTATGGACACGTGAGAGAATTTGAAACTACATTTCCCATGATTCCTCATGGCATACAGGAAGTATGATGATGTAAGAGAGGGGTTAAATCTCCGGGGGAGGAGGAAGTCGCCCTCTTTAGCTATCTGATCACTCGAAGGTACGAAAGGTAAAATGGCTAAGGCAGGAGTTTGAATACTTACAGGCGTGTGGTCTAATGATTTTATCCCTATCAGCATGGCTTTAATTAAAATACTAATTTATATTATTATAGCAGACTTTATTATTTTTAATTGTAACAAGTCTCTCACGTGTCCATAAAAAAAATATATATATATATATACTTTTAGATGGCATCTCCCAAATTCCAATTTTACAGAAGGGTTTATAAAGACTTAAAATAGATATAAATAATAAAATAAATATAATGCCACTACTTCCAGGATCTTCACCTATCGTGGGGGTCTCTGAAACATAATTCCTATGATAGGTAAGGGTTCACAGTATGCTAAAATGCAACTCCAAATAAATGCATGAGAATCAAATGTATAAATTCCAAGGGAAAGTAGAGTTTCCACTATTCTCCCACCCCCACAAAATTACTGGTCTTCCTTCTTAAGTGTAAGAGGGAAAAATGGGTTTTTGTTTCAATATTAATATTTAAAGGCGTGGTTGCCAAGGAACTGAATAAATATCAATTCCTAAAATAATTTTAGTAATTTATTTATAAAATATAGAAGAGAATGGAAGTAGAGAGATGAAAAGAAAGTAGAGTAAGAGATCTGTATTTAAGTCTGGGCTTTACTCTGGCAGGGTTCCAGAGGCCCAGCCAGAGCCTAAAAGTCAATTAACAAGGGTTTTAGCCACAAGGGCTTCTCCCAATCAAGGGAGCCTCCCAGAGGCTAATACCTCCTGAGAGATTAAAGAAGTCAGCCTTCTTCACTCAACACATATAGTTCTAAGAGAGAGATTTAAGAGCAGTCTCACCAAGGTCTCCTGGTCCCAGATCTAACACTCCTCCACATCCAAGCAAGAACCAGAAGATAGCTCCTCCAGATCCAAGACACCAACAAAAACCCAGCTGAACTTGAACTCTTTTTTAAAGGGGCTTCTTTTTCGTCACTTCCTGTGCCTTCCTCTTAGTTTACGTGTCCAACCACAAGATACTTTTCTTAGGACTGCCCAGGAGGCAGTCAGTAAATTTTGATTCTAGCACACATGGGTCACAGACCTCCCAACTTGTGAGTTAAGTGGAGTTGTTTATATTTTTGGTGATTAGATTTGAGAATGGGCAAAGTAGATTTAATCTCATTATCATAAGCATATTATAGACTTTTGTCTTGTCACTGGACTTCAATGACTCTGGAAAAGAGAGTGAGACTGACAACTTTGTGCAACTCTGTCTCACTTAAATCCAATTCATTCACAAGTCAAAACATCAATCCATGATGTCGTTGGTCCACGTCAAAAATGAAGACAAATAACAACAGCAACATGGAGGTGTTTCTATTATGGAGTTATAATTCTTTATATGAAGAGTATTGATTTTTATTTGGGGCAGTATCTAGGGTACTGCAAACTTTTTACAAATAGCATGATGGAAATTACGTAGAACCAAATCAAATACACACATAGGATCTATCCTTTAGCCACATTAGAGTGGAAACTCTATGGAAAAATTTTCATTGTCAGGCTGAATTCCTTATTAGTCTAGGGATTTCTCTTTCGCACACTTACTATTAGTTAATTTAAAAATTAGGACAATATCTACCCATATAGTAATGATGAAGACAGGGATTGGATCTAAGATTTCATCAATATAGGCAACTCCTAGGAGAGGAAATTCCCTTTCCCAGTGCAGATCAGCATCCATGTTAGTTCCATTAATCGACTAGAATAAGAGCTTATCCACTGGAGAATGGGTGAACAAATGGAGGCAAATGAGAATAATCGTCATTATAAATGATTATTCAGAGAAAAGGGGTACATGTATATGAAGTGACATAGAGCAATGCAAGAAGAAACCAGAAGAAACATAATAATTATAATAATAGAAAGGAAAACAGTGGAAGACACCAGTAGAAGATCTGATCTATCTCATGGCCAGCAGAGACTTCAGTCTGCCTCTTGACAGAAGTAATTAATTCTAAATGTAGAAAAAGATATACATTTTTAGACACTTTGATTTGTTGTGTTTGACGGCATTTATTAAAAGAGAAAGTTCTGGGGGCAGCTAGGTGGCTCAGTGGATTGAGAGCCGGACCCAGAGACAGGAGGTCCTCCTGGGTTCAAATCTGACCTCAGACACTTAGTAGCTGAGCAATCCTGAACAAGTCACTTAACTCCCATTGCCTAGCCCTTACCATTCTTCTGCCTAAGAACCAATACACAGTATTGATTCTAAGATGGAAGGTATAAAGTTGAAAAGACCTTGTACTCCTTTAAACTACATTACCCAAACTCCCTTTCACCATACCCATAATTCCTTAAGCCTTTCCCTATTGGTCATTGGTTTTCACTGGCTGTATTAAAATGGGTTTTTTGGCGAGGTCATAGGGTTTTTTGGCGAGGTCATAGGGTTTTTTGGGACCAGAGACAATGTGGTGAATAGTAAGTTGGGACTCTTTCCCTGCGTTTTAATAAATCCTTATAAATATCATACTTTGGAGACACTGAATATTAATTTTAAAACTTACAAAGGTAAGGGTTGAGAGAGATTTATCATGAGAGTGGAGGAAGGAAGGGAGAACACTAAAAAATTTCTTAAAAAAAAATAAAATAAATGTCTGATACTCTAATTCAACATTAAAACTCTCTATATCCCAAAGCCAAATAGTTTTCATCTAGTCAGATAATTAGTTCACCTATCCTTTTTATTAAAGGTACTAACGCCTATCTAAAGCGGTTTGATTTTTAATTATATTGACTCTTTTTATGTCATTTATTTAATAAACCATTTAAAAAGTCACTTCAGTAAAGCCAAATAATGAACTAATGATAGTTGGATAGCATATGCAATATTCCATACCCAAAACCCACCGTGCCATCACTAGGTACTTTTCCATGCCCAAGAATGAACCATTATAATCACACTAAACTCAGTTTCACTTTTTCTATTTTATATTGGAGTAATTAATATATAGGTATAAATTTTCATCTGACTTTGAAACAGTTCATATAAATATTTTCATATGACTGATTTCTTCATAATCATACATTTATGCATCATAAATTGTTTAACATTTTAGATAGTGTTTTACCCTAATTTCAGACTGCCTTCCAAAATTATTAGGTCAATTCACAATTCCTTCAAGATTGTACTAGAATACCTGCATTTCCTCAGTCTCTCTGACAGTGATTATTTCCATCTATTTTCTTTGACAACTTTCCTGGTTTTGAAATAAAACCTGAATTAGTTTAATTATCATTCATTTTATTAGTACCTTGAGGGTTAGACTCAGTCATTATTTATCTTTATATTCCCAATATGATCACATGATCTGCTATAGGCACAGAAATACTTATTGATTTGAAGTAATCTTCCATATGCCTGTTAATAATTTATGATCCTTTTTTTGAGAATCTTATTTATATCCTTTGAACACTTACCATTGTAGTAATGGCTCTTGGTCTTAGATATTAATGTTAATTTTCTATATAATTTGGGCCTTGGATCTTTTATCAAATGAATTTGATGCAAATGTTTTTTTCCTTCATATCTTCTTAGGCTAACTTAATTTATTTGTTCATGAAGCTAGGTATCTAAATTGATGAGATTTTTAATTTCTGAATTAAGAGTATCCAAAAGCAAAAAGAACTGCCAACAGCTGAAATGCTGGTTAAACCACAAATAATTAGGCCCTGAATAATGGAGCTATCAACATATTAAGAACTATAACATTTATGTCCAACAACTTTATACTAGCTTCTAGAAATGCTAACTATTTTATAGAACTCTTTAAAAGAAAAAAAAAACCACACCAAAAATGCACTTTTGCTCAGTAATCAATAAAATGCTTCTAAACATTCATTTTTCCAAAATGTAGTGTTTCCTAAAAGATCTAGAATAATTCCTGGATCAAAAATCCCAGAAACCATGCTGCAATGATTCACCTGCTTAAGGAAAAGGCAGCTGGCATCCATCAACCTACATAATGTTTCTGCCTGCCAGGTTTCCCTTTTTAACCCTGATGATAATGTATTACTTGAAAACTCAAAAGTCCGATATCAGAAGAGATCCTAGAGAGTTCTCCTCCAGGAGATCTAATATCTGTGCAATGGTTAGGGGGAATAAGGAAACCCATAAGTATATGTCCTAGGTAACAGAGAACTGCTGGAGACACTTAGAGCACCAAATACAATAAGAGCACTAGTTTTATTTGAGACAAAGTCCTTAATTTGTTCAAAAAATAATGAATTATTTTTCCCAATCATTTTCCTCATCCATAAGAGGAACAACATTCTCTTATTTCTTAGGTCAGTGATGGTGTAACTTTTAGAGGTGAGTCCATTCCCCGCTCCCCAACCCCATACAGGGAAGGATGGAAGTGTTCTCATTGGACTGCTGGGTGGGTGAAGTGAGGAATGTCCTTAGCAAGTAGAAAGGGGATGGGGAGTAGTCCAAGTACTCTGCTGCCTGTGAGTTGCCCACCTTACCTACTATGCCCTCCCAGTGGGCTTCTGAGCAGAAGGGCAAGAGATGTAAAAAGATGTTGTCAGGAGCAGCCCTGCCCAAGTCCCTCTGCCTTTCTAATAATGAATGGGACAGGGGTGGGAATGTGCTATGCATGCCCAGAGAGTGTTCTGCATACCATCTTTGGCACCTATGCCATAGGTTCACTATCAATATCCTAGCTCAGTGATTCCCAAAGTGGGTGCTACCGCCCCCTGGTGGGTGCTGCAGCGATCCAGAAGAGCAGTGATCTTTCCTATTAATTGTTATTAAAATTTTTTTAAAATTAATTTCCACAGGGCTAAGTAATATTTTTTCTGGAAAGGGGGCGGTAGGCCAAAAAAGTTTGGGAACCACTGTCCTAATTGGTTTGTAAAATATTTATTGAAATCTCTAACAATGCCATTTCAGCTGAATGCAAAATTATAACAAGTTTAGCACCACGTTATTGATGATGATGTTTATGCCTTCTTCCACTTTCTTTGCCAAAGTATAGGACTATGGGTGTGGAATATTGCATATCCTGTGAAAGTTGTTATGCTGGTTAGTTTGGCAATTGACTTTTCCTCCACCTCTTTTTTATTCTTTATTCCAAGGGTTAGATTGTTATATGCGTAGAGGAATATATATATATATACATACATACATGTATATATATGTATATGAAAATGAATGTGATGTAAATAAAAACAAAAAATCATAAAATGCTTCTAAACATAAAACTAAGCCAAAAGGCAGTTGCAGTGCTAATTTTCCCTCTAAGAACATCCACCAGGTCTAAATTTATGATACTAGGACATAAAAATCAATTGGGAAGATAAAATAAGCAGTGCATTCCATAATCTGAAGAAATCAAATTAGATAACATAGGAAAAACTCCTTGCAAATCTTAATGCTATGATAATACACATATAATCAGATCAAATCACTTGCCAGTACCAGGTCAGGGGAGGGAGGGAGATAAATTCAATTATATAACTTGGGAAAACTTCTGTGGAAACTTTGTTATTACGTGCAATTGTTAATAAATAAATTTTGTAAAAAACCTTACTGCTTTCTATTAATGCTAGCTGGCATCTAGCAGCACATTGCCAGGCTTCCCTATGTCTTCATTTTGTATAAAGGGGAATACCACTCTTTTGCCATAAGATACCAAGAAAAAAATCACAAAGAATGAAGCTCTGTCCAGAAAATGGACCATTTGCAGATGAAAGAGATTTTGTAATCCCCTAATCCTATAAAAACGATCAATCTCTGCTTGACAAGAATTGGCTAAAAGATGTTCCTTTCACTCCCACACTGGTTGACCAGGTTGAGCAGGTAATCCTCAGGCACATGACTCCCTATCTACTTGGCTAACAGTGCCGCAAAATTGCCAACAGGACATTTAAGCTTAAAGACCTGAACATGTTCATCAAGTTCTGGATTCCACACTGTCATCCCAACACTTTAGAAAGAGAGCCTTTTTGTGGCCTAAAAGTACAGAATGGACCTCCATTTCAAGCATCATAAAGCTCTTTTGCATAGATAAGGATACTCATAAAAATTTTGAAATGCAGTTCCAGATGGCTCCATGAGGAAATGTTGCTCATGTACCGGTGAAAGGAACTCTCTGAATAGGCATTACAAAATAAATTAAATCATCACAGATCTGGCACATATGCAATCAATGTGCACACACACGTTCATGTGTACACACACTCACTGTGCTATTTAGATTCAAATCTAAGGACACCTTGAACAGCATTTTAATCAAGGAAAAGAGTCCTAAAAAGATTGAAAACTCCCTTCATATTTCACAGAGTATTTTTCTAAGATGGCAAAAATAGGAAGGATGGTAGAAAGGATAGAGGACCGTTTTGGGACTGTGAACTCTTGCTTCTGACACCAGCACTACTAGCTGTGTGACCATGGATATGACACAATCTCTCAATACCCTTGTTCAACAAAAACTAAGTTTTCTACTCCCACAAAACTGCAAAACCAAAACAAAAAGCCCAGTAAAAAATAAACTTCTTTCCACAGTTCTGAAAAATCCTAGAAATGCTATCAAAACTATCAAAACACTCCAGAGAAACTGCACTCTGATAAGTTGTTTTTCTTATAAAATAACTATCCAAAAAAGGTGCCCTACTTTTATACTGGACTTATTATCTGCCCATATTAAATTCACACGAGGTACTTCTATACAGACATTATACAAGCCTTTGAACGCATTTAAATAAGTTCAGGCTAAATGTTTATTTCTTTAGCTACAGTAGCCATTTCACAGTTCGGAATTGTTATCGCCAGGATTTCTGGGAATCTACCCAAAAGACTCTGTAGGGGATCTGATATCATAACTTTAATCAAGCTCTACCCAAAAGACCTTTTGCATAGAGCCTTGTTCATCCATCAAAATTTGTGAAACTTCAAAAGCATAGCTTTTAAATTTTAAGTCCTATTACCAGTCTAGAGTGAAACTACATTAGAGCACAAGAGATTAAATAGTCCTGTGAATATCAATTAACAAAAATATTTTGGATAAACATATCAGAAGTGCTTACTGGATGAATTAAAATAGTTATCTTGACTATCGATATAGAATACTGCATATAATGTCAGTCTTTTTCAGCATGTTGGTTAGTTTTGATGAAAGTGTTTTTTTTCCTCTTTTTTAAAAAAATTCTTTGTGGCAAGGGATTGCTCTAGGAGTGGAAAGGGAAGGGAATATATTGGGAAATATAAAGGTAAAGATAAAAAAGTTTATTTTTAAAAATAAAGACTGTCAGGGAAAAAAAGTATAAAAAAAAATCACCCAATTCATACTAAGTAGACCAGATTATATATATGAAAATAATAAACCTCCAAAACAATGTTAAACTTTTTAACAAGTCTTGCTTGAGTTGCAGAAGAGAAATGTAATGATTAGCACAATTACGAAAACTACTAGTCTAGTTGTGACTGACAGTTTTTAAAAATTCTCACTTATATCTCAAATAGTAAATTGCAATTTCCATTTTCATCTAGAACATAAAATGTTTCTTATTTCTATTAGCATTACTGAAATTATTAATCGTTCTATAATGATTCCTTCTCTCTTAAGATAACCTGCTGCCTATTTCATTCCATTGTGCATAGATTTTCCAAGAGTTTTTTTGACTATACATTTTTAAAGAGTTGAAGGTAGTATGAATGACTTGGCAATTTTAAATATTCAAACTCTTTCGAAGTTAGTATTTTTTTAAAAAAGACTAAGTAATCAGGTTTAAGTGACTTGCCCAGGGTCACACAGCAAAGAAATATCTGAGGTTGGATTTGATGCCAGGTCCCTCCAACTCCAGGTCTGGCGCTCTATCCAATGTGCTACCTAGTGTGCCCCAAAGTTCATATTAAGATACTGATGAGTCGTAAAACCACCTCTCTAAGAGAACTTGGGGGAACTGTCTTTTATCCTCCTCCAAGAACCAGTCATGCTGAAGTAACAGTACTTTGTAAAACACCTTAATTCCAACCAATCAATCCTAAACAAGACAAATTACCCCTAACTTAGTAAAGGGAAAGTTGGTCAGGAAGGCTTTTTTAAAAAAAATCCTTACCATTAGAATCCATACCAACTATCAGTTCCAAGGCAGAAGAGTACTAAGATTAGCTAGGCAACTAGGTTTAAGTGATTTGCCCAGGGTCACACAGCTAGGAAGGGTTTGATGCTAGATTTGAACCCAGCACCTCCCATCTCCAGGCCTGGCCCTATTCACTGAGCCACCTAGCTGCACTAAGAAGGCTACTACGAAAAATAAAATGTTTTAGTTATTACAATGTTTAAAATACTGATATTCACTAAGAAGCCCAGTAAAAATATTCAAAGTTTAAAGGCAAATTTGTCTTTTAATAGTTTTAAGGATATCTAGAAATTTGAATTTGAGATCCAACTGTTTCAGTATCTTTGGGGGAAAAGCTTGACCAGTTCTATAATTCAATTTCCCAATTTACGTATCAGAATACTATTACTGACTATTTGTATTGTGAAAAGAAAGTAATATTTATCATTCAAGATCACTAGTAAGCTTTATGGACACCAAACTTCTCCATATTACATGATATAAAAATACATACAGGGGCAGCTGGGTAGCTCAGTGGAGTGAGAGTCAGGCCTAGAGACAGGAGGTCCTAGGTTCAAACCCGGCCTCAGCCACTTCCCAGCTGTGTGACCCTGGGCAAGTCACTTGACCCCCATTGCCCACCCTTATCAATCATCCACCTATGAGACAATACACAGAAGTACAAGGGTTTAAAAAAAAAATACATACAATGTTATTATTTCAGGTAAATCAAACATAATCACACAGATAGCCCAAGTTTTCATACAGATATGTTGTATAGTTTAGCTGAGTTTATTGGGAACAATTAAAAAAAAAAAAGACTTTGGATAGAGTCAAAGGTGCTCATGAGAAGAAAAAGACGAAAAATAAGAATAACGATCCTAATTCATTCCAAAGAAACCAAAAGCCAAGCAAAGAACCAATATATCCCTGCAAAAGGACCAAATACCCTTGGAAAAGGCACTGAATTTTGAGATAACGGAACCACCTCAGATAGTACCCACTATGACCCTGTCCAAACTGCTTAACCTCCTTGGGCTTTGGTTTCTTCACTTGTAAAATGGAAGTATTGGTCTAGACTGGCCAGAACTATCATCTGGCTATCCATGATTCTACCATCGGTGCTAAGATCTGATAGGTGAGATTGGGGTATAAAATGAGGGGAAAGGTAATGATTTCTATTTCAATTAATCTCCATGAAAAAACATTAAGCCAAACAAGTCACTTTCACAGAAGTGAATTATAAATTTAGTTAACCTACTAACAAAATCCATCTCCATTTATGTTTTCCTTGCAGACCACTGCTCAAACTCATTAGAACAGAAAAGTATTTTAGCATGATATGCTTGTACTTCAAATATTAGTTTTACCATTTCAGTGTAGAATCATGCTGGGCCATGTCTACTTTACCTATGATCTTCTTTAAAGAAGTCAATTATAACACTGTTTTTCAAAGTACATTCACCAAGATTCTAAGTTGATGCCTCCACATGGGTCTTATAAACACACATCTTTTCACTGGATAGCAGAGTTGTTTTAATCCCAATCATTAAAAGGATACAGTCTGTCATTGCTGCAACATCCAATTTGTCAATATCAGGTGAACCCGGGCAACACTTCTTGAATTCTTTCCGGAGATCAAAAAAGGAGTAGAAGCATTCAGGCAATAATACATTCTGAGAAAGGACAAGGTAGTTACTCGTAGCTAAATTGTATCTTATCCAATGTTCCCCAAATCACTTAAAAACAATGGCCTGCTATAATTTGAATTTGTATGATTTCATTCCATGAAATCTCAAAATCAATGAAAAAAACAATTTAACACTTGGTAAAGGCTACCACATATACCATGTCATCTCATTCTAAAGCTTTAAATACATTCCATCCATATTCCTATATATTTTATTTGACTATCTTGATGTCAATATTGCATTTTAACTATAAGCCTTGATCAGTATATATAAGTGGCAAAGCTGATCCTTCCAATTTTGCCATTACCAAAGAACACACAAAGATGTATTCAAATTAGGTATTGTTTGTATCTCAAATTTAAATTACTGTATCATTTTATAGTTAAACTCTAGTAAGGCACAAACTGATTTATTAAAAGCAATCATTGCCTTAGAGGTGCTATGATAGATGCAAGGGCTACAAAGACAAAACTTAGTAGTCCCTACCTTCAAAGGGCTTACAATGTAGTGAAATTCTGGAAAGTATAAAAATATTAGAAATTCTTAATTTCCATAGGAGAGCCTGTTGTAAGTATAATCAAGTCCTGATTATCTTCATGTGTTTTACTTGCTTTGCAAATTAACAGAGGGGAATTTATCCTTATTTTCTTTGTTTCTAAGCACTTATCTGGTGTCTCCCCACCAGATGGGAGGCAGCAAATTAAATGAAAAGAAGATTAGAAGTCAGAGGTCCCGGTTCTGATCTCTAAAGTTCTAAAGTTTACTGCCACATGAACCTTGGGCAAATCATTTCTCTCTCTGGGGTTTAGTTCCTCAACTGTAAAATGAAGGGGTTCGAATAAATAGCCCCTAAAAGTCCATTTTGGTTCTAAAATTATGATGCTATGTACAGAGTTTAAGATTCATTTTAATAGTACTCTTACCTAATAAACATAAATTTGCTCATTTAAAGTCAGTATATTCCAAAACTAAATAAGTAAAATAATTTTATCAATTGTTTAATACTATAAGCAACTCTGTTTTTGTCTAACTAGAGATCAAAATAGATTTTATACTGATCTTTTAGAACAGTTCTGGCATGCCTCCCACCTCTTGGCAGAAGTAGACTATTGGTGGAGAATGAGGCATGCTTTTTCTGATGTGGCTATGTTGAATTGTTTTCTTTAACTGCAATTCTTTGATATTAGGAAGGATTCTATTTGAAGAGGAAGGGGAACAGCAAAGAAGCACTGGAAAGTGATAGCAAAATAAATAAGAAGTTAAATTAATAAAACTAAAAAAAAAAAAAAAAAGCACTTGGGCCCAGAGAAGCTTCTTTGGGAAGTCCATTAAGATTGTTAGCTCCCTTAGAGGGGGGAGAGCTGTCTTTTACCTTTCTTTGTATCTACAGTGCCCAGCACATTGGAGGCACTTAATAATGTTTATTTGACTAGATACTAAATAGAAGGCCAAAAAAAAAAAAAAAGACCATTCATCAGATTCATGCACAGATATCAAATATATGGTTTCACGAATATATGGTTCCATCATTATCAAAACAATTTGAGTACCCATTTGTACAAAAACTCTTAAGGAAGTCTTAAAAATTGTTTTTTACTATTGTTTTAAGCATTTGTTAGTCACATAAGGTATAGTCAGAAACAAGGCTAGTTTGCATCACTTCCTTATGAAACCAATCTCATTCAATCTTTGTAGTCAGTGCTTATAGTTTAAGAGGTAAAAAGTCACTTCTTAGGATTCCTGAAACAGTATGTGCTTTTGCCACAAACATTTACCCTAAGGCAAGTTTATCCTGCAATTTTTTGGAGTTTTCTATATCTATTTCTATATCAAGTCTCAAATAGAAAATGGTCACAGTATGCATAGTTGGTCTTCTATTTCTTCTTTCAGTTATCTATTTTTCCCCCCTACATACAAACTTCAATAGTCTTTTAAGGAGACTTTATTGTTGAATTTCTATACACATTACATAGGAAACGGTATAGTTTTTGAGCATTTTAACTCCTTAAGAACTTTAAAAAAATGTTTTCCCAGGACCTAATAGTTCCTGCCCCTAGCAGGCAGACACTCAATAAAAGCCTGAATTGAATGTTATTTTTGCTATTATTCAGACCTTTTTTTGTAACTAAGCTGAGTAAAGGCATTGTTGTAAAGCACTTCTTAAAAGAAGATCAGCAGTACATAAAAGTACCTTTTCAATACTATGTATAATAAAACAAAAGGAAAGCAGCTTTGACTAATTGCCTATTAAAAGTTATTATTCTAAGTCACTGAAAGAGTTTATACAGTTAAATAAAAAGCATTCAGGTCACTATGAAAAAACCCAAACACCTGTATGTCTATCATCATCAAATCATTTGGTCCAATCCCATTTAATTCCTAAACATCAATTTATTTTGAATATATAGCTGTACTGTACATGTTGTCTCTAAACTTTCTCCAGAGAGAACACTGAATCAACACCAATTTTCAGATTTTTTCACTCCTTAAATTTCTCCATTTTAGAAAAAAAAAGCAAAAGCAAAATTGGGCAATTCAGCTACTCCTAGAGTTTTGAGAAACTAACAATGTGGTCTTTAATACTTAAATACTACAACAAATTCATGAAAAATACAAATGTGCTGTGTAGCTTAGTCTAACAGTTTTCCCCTTCTGCAAATTTCTCCAGATTATATAAGAATCTTTTAATGTCTTCCCCCCTTCCCAGAAAAGGCAGAACTAAAGAATGATGGTAGTAAATTAGAATCAAGCTTTTTTAGCACAAAGGAAGTCCAATGGCGCACAAGGTTGTTGTTTTTTTAATATAAAAAAAATTTTAAGTAAGCTCTTAAACTAGAAACATCCTGTCCTGTGCTGCACAAAGACTGGCAAATGGTAGGTGGATATTAAATGTTTATTGATTGATAGGTTTCATCTTTCTAAAAAGTATATTCCAACATAATCACAAATACCACATCAGACTCTGAAAAGGCTAAAGAATGCTAAGCATTTCTAAAACCTAATCTAAATAAAAATCCCAAAAGAATGCTGGGATTTTTTAGCTTAAAAAAACCTGTGTACTTAATCACTTCAAATTTCAATAGTTCAACCCACTTTAGTAATTTAAGGAAACAGTCTCTATGAAAGTGTCATGTCTTCATTTCTCGAGTTAAAGGAAAATTTTATAAAACAACCCCCAAGCCTCTGATACACAAAAATCTAGTCTTTTCTTCATAGAGTCCTCTTACCTTTTTGGAAGCTTCAGGGTGCAAGATTTGCCTGACATGAAGCTGGCCATCAGTACAGAGACAGAAGGAAGTCCCCACCCCGATATTCAGTTCGTTGCTCACAGACTGATTGAACTGAAAGGAAGACACACAGGAGGATACAACTGATAAACAGATTTACAAGCTGTTCAGCTGCGAAAAGTGTTCCACTTAGCTATACTCAAGGAAACACATGTTAACTTCTGGCAAGTGATGCACAGATGCTGCCCAGGGCAACAATAAAGGAGAAAAGCTTTCATAAAACTTCCTCGAACATCTATCTCCTTCCCCCCACCCCAAGAGATTTTTTGATCTAATCCAGGGTATCAATGTCAGAGGACACGGAAGGAGAAAACCTCTGAAGAGGTGTCCTTTTGCTCATAAATTCTTATTTTAAGAACTGGTTATTATTGGTCCGTGTGTCAGATTTTTCATTTCTTCAGTAGGCTGTCCGAGTGAAATTATTGTCCCGGTATAGCTTTTGGTAGATGTCTGAAGCATCCACTTACAAAGAAATCACCCTTCTGAGATAGTTAAACTCAGAATCCAGAAAAAGTATTTGCTCCTGTCCTGTGTTTTACTTCTTTGAATGTTGTCTCTAATGAGTGTCAAATGACATCGTAAAATAAATAACCTGGTGTCAAGCAAAGCAGAATTTTCTGGGACTGAAAATACAAGCATTTACCGGAAATACACTGCATCCCTACACGATGCATCTATAAGCAGTGGTCTGCGTTGTCTAACTAATCCTGTGTGTGCCTTCACCTTTTGAGTCTAGTATTCTGTTCCTGGGTCAATGCCGCACAAACAAATAAGGCAGTCTGTTCAAATCTCAGACTTTCGCCTAAGTGGTTTAGTCTCAGAGATCCCAAGCTGGAAAAGAGAAGAGCCAGCCCACAAAGTTTCCTTGTGTCTTTCAAAAAGGCCACAGGTGAGCTATAAAGCACTTCCCTCAATCCAGACAGACCGCAGTTTACAAGAAAAAAATAGGAGATTCCTCCCACGACGAGAAGCCCCCAAGCTACGGAAGTACAGCCACAGAGGACCTACAAACCTCTAGAGAGGTAGCAGCTAGGAGGGAGCATTGCCTTCAGGTGTCCCGAGAGGCGGGGGTTAGGCAGGCTGGGCAAAGGACCGCAGAGAAGCCAGGACTGAACTGCCTCACCGGCGGATAGCGCCAGCCTAAAGGACCTCTAGACACTATCCAACCCAGTTGCGTGTCCTGCCTTATATTGAGTTACAATCGCTGTGCGGCTTTGAGGGTTGGGGGTGGCAAGGAAATCTGTGATTATGAAGCTATTCCCTCCCTTGGGCTTGAAGCCAGTTTGACAATAAAAATTGCTATCTTGACCCAAGTTTGAGACAAGGAGAGAATTCGATTAGTTATTCAAATATTTGTGGGAGTGGAGGAGGGAATCTTCAAAAAGGGCTCCAGGTAGTTGTTCCCCAACTAGCTCCAATCCCAGTACAGAGGCTTCCTCCCACGAGGTCTGGAGCTTCCCCAAGCCAGGGCTCGGCCGTAGTGCACCGCCCCTCCCCAGCCCTAGCAGCAGAGTCAGGGCGCCGACAGACACCAGGAGCTCTGGCAGGAAGGGAGTGGAGGGCCTGGGGAAAGTAAAGGTGGGGTTGGTGGGGCAGGGGCGGTCTGTCACCTGTCTGAGGGCTTGCTCCAGCTGCGGGGCTGAGGACAGGCTTTCGGCGTCGATCTTGGTTTCTTCTTTGCAGTCCTCCGTCAATTCCAAGTGGTCTGGTTTAACTAGTACTTCATGCAACTGTCCCACCTCCGGAGGGAGGAAAAGTAGGGGTCAGTGCCCCCCTCCCGTCCCTCCGCCCCCTTTTTAATTTCCACTGGTTGCTTTCCTTACCCTTCTTTCCTCACTCCAATCCCTGAGGCCTTCCCCCCCTCAAGTCTCTGGGGAACCTGGTCGGATAATCAAAGCCTTTATTTCATACACTGGCTGCAGTCGGTTAAGTCTGGCGGTGTCCTGCCTATCTGCTAGTTCTAGTGGGATAGGGAGACAGCGGGCGCAGTACACTCTCAAACCCCATTGGGAACTGCAGGTTGCCCCGGGGACGTGAGGAGAGGGCTTTGCTGGGTTCTTATATTGTGTCCTCCGGGTATTGTACCCTCAGCACCAAATTTGAACTTACCTCTCCCTTGTCCAGAATTCGAGGGACTGAAAGGACTTCACTGAAGGCTCTAGAGGCCTCTAGACCCCGGCACTCAGGTAGCAGAGCCCACCTCCACCACCCCGTCCTTATCTGTGGCCTCTCCACCCCTCTCCTCCCTTTCTTTAAAGCGAACTTCTTCCCGGCTCCCACAAGTGGGACAAAAGGGCCAAGAAACAAATACCTTCTTGTTGGCCAGATCCACCACTTTCCACAGTAGCAGGATCAGCTCCTTCTCATCCGAACCCAGCTTGGCTCCCGTGGCCCCGGCAGTGATCCCAAAAAGCACCACCAAGTAATCAGGAGACGCCGTCATGACGATAAGTGGGGAGGGGGAAAAGGGGGGCTGGGAAGTGAAGAGGCGGCGAGGGAGTAGCGAAAAGAAAAACCGATGCCAATCTCTTTTACAAAGAGAAAAAGGAAGAAAACCCACCCCCCTCCTCGCCGCCACTGGTGCAAAAGGCAGTGCAACCAATCTACCCTACACCTGGCCGTGCTACACACCAAGGGCAGGAGGGAGGGGGGGTGGGGGAAGGAAAGCTTCGGAGGCTTGGCCCTTTTTGTATTTAATTGCCCGTGCGTCTATGCAAAAAGCAAAGGGAAGGGCTGCACCCCTGGGAGGCGCGCGCGCAATGGCTGAAGGTTTTTCTGTTTGGGGGATGTGGCTCTACCTGCCCACCCTCCCCCACGTGGTGCAGGTAAGAGAGACACCTGGCGGCGCCTCTCCATTGGCTCCTTCAAACCAAGACGTGGCAGCGGTGGGGGAGGAGGCAGAATTGTAGAGAGGGAGGAGTGGGCCCGGGCGGCAGCTGCGACCCGGAGACAATGGCTGGATGAATGAAAGGGACTGCCGGGGGGGTGGAGGGGTGGATACAGCCTAGAGGGAGGACCCGATCGAACCCCAGAGAGTGTGGGGCCTGGGGAGGGGAGGGGCCTGAGCCACCTGGGATTGGGGGAGGCTAGTGGTAAGGATTGAGGACTGGAGAAATTGAGAAGGATGGGGACGCCAGGAGCAGAACGGGAGGTAACTGAAAACGGGTGCTGAGCGGGTCACAACTGGGCCTGATCCTAGGGATCCAACGCAGGAACAACCGAAGCCCTAGGAGAAGACTGGGGTTGAGGAGTCCCAAAACGGGGGAGATGGGGAAGAAAAATACAGAGTTTGGGGGCAGAGGGGCGCGGAGTTATAGAGGGTGTGGTGGCAACCCTAGGAGGGAGGGAAGGAGTGAGCGAGCGAGCAGTAAACAGCAGAAGGGAGGTGGCTAGGGCAATTCCCGAAGACCGGAAAAGTCTCTTTGGAGCGCCACACACCTTCCAATGCAAACAGCAGCCCCAAAACCTGTTGCACCCTCCCCCACCCGTAGAACCGGGTGCACACTTCCTTCTCCCAGCGGGCTGGCGGGCTGGTGGGGAGCTTTTCACTTTTCTTAAGCGGTTAAATTATTTGGAGCCGAGCCCTAAGGGGCTTACCTAGAAGGGAGACACACCCAGGGACCCAAAGTCACACCCAAAGACTAAGTGACGCTATGGCCAAGTCTGCGTAGCACCACCAAGTGAAGCGTTAGGCAGGCAGCCTATGGTTAATTCAGACAAACTTCTTCACGCTTTTTTTTTTTAATTGATTGGTTATCTGTTAGTTTAATACGTTTCCATTCTCTGATGTGTATACACTAAACAGATTTAGATTTTTGTTCCAAACCCGATTTCATGCATGGGGATTGATGAACTAGTCCTACGGGAAAGGCTACCTGGCTTAAGGAGTCTAGAGCAGAACTGGGATGCAAGATCCAAGTTCAAGTCTTGCCTCTAACTCTAATGGCGGAATGACTCTGGGCAAATCACTTAACCCTTCAGTGCCTCAGGCTGTATAAAACTATTAAATTACAAAGAAAAGTGGCTTTTTCTACAGGTTAAGTTAATATAAAGCCCTAGAAGACGGCTCCTCCTTTGGGGGAGCTTCCTAAGCCTTTGGAACCGGGGGTCCAGTCAAAACAAACAAAAAGGTTTTATACAGTTGCCTGGGGCAAAGAAATGTTAAGTGACTTGCTCTAGTATTCACTCTGTGTGCTAATAATAATATATGTCTGAGACTGCAGTTAAACCCAAGTCTCTCAAATTCTGACCCTCTATAAACGTTGGTTCCTCGAGGTGAGAGACTTAGTCCTTTTCTGTGTCCGCACAGCTTTCATTTAGTAAAATTTCCTCTGCTCCCAAGTCTTCCTGGCTCCAGAGCTCCTCCGTATTGCCTTTCAATCAACTTAAAAATACAGAAATTGAAGCCAAAACAGATTTTTGTTTGAATTCTTACATTTATTTGTTTTGCCAAGAACATGTAGGGGGAAGAAAGGAAACCCTTAAACTCGGAAAATTACATTCAATCAATCCATTCTTAATCACAAATCAAACATTTTTGGCCTACCGCCCCCTTTCCAGAAAAAATATTACTTAGCGCTCCTGGAAATTAATTTTTTAAATTTTAATAGCAATTAATAAGAAAGATAAATGCACCTGTGGCTATCACCGCCCCCCTGGATCGATGCAGCACCCGCTCCCCCAGCCAATGAGCATTTAGGTACTTAATTTGTCTAGAATTGTGGACTTAAAAAGATGTAAAAGATGAAACATTCCTTTCCCTCAAGGAGGTCATATTCTATTATGGGAAGAAACAAATACACAAATAAACAAAACAACAACAATAAAAAAAACAACCTTATTTATCTGGAGTCACAAGCATCTGAGCGAAAAGATGAAAGACTTTTGAAGAAGCTGGCAGTTTAGCTGAGTTTTGAAGGGACTTAAGAGGGGGCTTGTTGAGGAGGGAGTTTGTCCCAAGCTCGGGGACACAGCCTGTGCAAAAGCTGGGAGACAGATTTTGAAGATAATTGATGAGGAAAAACAATTAGGATGTTTCTTTGGAGTGGGGGGTATAAAATAAAAGTAAAGGCGAATAAGAATAGATTCTGAAATTTAGACAGCTTTTTTTATTTCAAATTCACTTGTCCTGGGAAAAGGAATTCTCGTTTTCCAAGCTATTTTGGTTCATATTTTTCAGTCGCTAATATGTAAAATGTAAAACGAATAATTATGACGTTCATGAATCCTTGTGCTATACCTAAATTATGTCAAAACAAAACACCATTATCACTCCACTTATATTACCAGGCTGACCATTAGAGCACACCTGGCATATTGGAGCAAGTGGAGACAGGACTAAGAGGGGGGTTTTCATAATCTTTTTTGAGAGGTGCCAGAAAGTTATAGCAGCTGGCAGAGGAGACAGAAAGTCGCAGCAGTTAAAAGCCTCTTCTGCTAGGTGAGAGTGAAAGGCGTAGAGTCTGCAGATTAAATGAAATTGTTGGGTTTTTGTTTTGTTTTGTTTCGTTTCTGGCGACGTGGGGAGTGGCGGTGGTGGTAGTGGTGGTGGTGGTGGTGGAGGTGGCTGCGGCGGCGGAGGGCTTTGTAGTTAAAGCGGGGGATGGGTGGGTGGGAGTAGTCACTATTATAGCACTAATGACCCGGCAGTTCGTTTGGTAAAGAGAATTAAATAAGACTTGCAGTGGAAATGGTATGCAAATGTAATCTATTATCATTAATTTCCCCAGAAACTGGCTGAGAACCCTTTAGAGGTTTAGGAAAATCTGGAGCAGTCTGCAATTGATCCAGCCCAAATGCACCTTTCTCCTCTAACCAATCCAAGAACAGGAAAGGAGCATTTCAGCCAGCATGCTCCGTAGAAGTGAGGCAATTGGACTTGGAGTTCTGGTTATGCCCCTGCCTCACTTATTCCATTGTACTGTCCACCTCAGTCTATTATAAACTGGGTTTTCCCCGCCCCTTAGCAAAGGGAGTGAGGCTTAAAGCTGTCAACCAACCTCTCAGAAGGTGGGAGGGGGGGAACCGACTGAAGAGACACCTGGAAAAACCGCCTAGATTGCATTGCAATGGGAGAGGCCTTCCGGAGTAGCCAGTTCCTAGGAGCAACCTCCCCGCGGGGTTTTCTCTATGGGCTGATCCCAGGTCTCCACCTCCCCCGCTTCCCCCACCCCAATCCTGGCAACCTGAGGAGTTGGAGCCCCAGCAGCCGCAGCCCTACCCTTGTGCAAACTGCATAGTTGCTCCTCACCAGAGATCGGCAGTTCGGATCCGGCCTTTTGTTGTACTGGGAGGAAACCTCCTGCCTCGTAAAAGTTTCTACAGAAAGGACTTTAGCTAAGTCAGCCTGAGCCAGAGGCTGAGGGAGCTCCGGGACAGATGACTCTCAGGGGAAGGCGATTGCATGCTTTAAGAAAACTTGGTCACACTCTAAATTTTTTGATGTTTGGGTTTTGTGATTTTATTGTTTTTGTAACCAATATTACTACCAGAGATCCTTCCAAATTTGTATGTTAGGAAAGTCAAACTCCTCAGTATTTTGCTGATTGGGAAATACCGTAGGTCGACCCTTTTAAAAAAAAAAGTTTGATGTAACAAGAACTGCAAGGGTCTGCACACAAAAATGTTTTATTGTCTTTCTAGTATTTAAGAATAATACTTATATAACAAAAATAATCGCGCACATACAAACCCTTTCACTTAAGATCACACCTACAATGCTAAGGATGATCAGAATCCCTTTTTTAAAACCTTCACCCGTCCCAAAGCTTATCAAGCTTTGGTGTCAGGAAATTCTTCAGTATAATCTAACCTAATCCTTCATGCTGCAGATTAAATCCATTTCCTCTTGCTTCTTTCTCAGGAGGGTTGGCAGAACTCACTAATAACCCTCTCATATACTTGACAGTTGTTATTATATTACCCCACAGTTTTCTCTTCTCTAGACTAAATAAATGCAGCTTTTAGTTATCATCATGTATCTTACATTCATCCTCTTTAATTATCTTTTATTATTCCCCTTTGACCTGTCTCCAAATTCCCCATCCTTTATAAACTGTGAAACTCTGAAATGGACACAGTATGTCTTTGACTAAGGGCCTGGCCAGTAGTGCAACAAACCAGTTCTAGGTATCATGGGAAGATTACCTCATTGTTCCTATAGCTACTTACTCATTGTCAACATCACACTTAAAATTCTTCCTACTATATTTACAGTCCAAAGTGTAGTTTGACATCCCTAGTGATACTAGGTCATAGGAGTGAAGGCTTTAGAACCACAGAGATGATCTAGTCTAATGCCTTCATTTTGCAGATGAAGAAACTGAGGCTGAAATGCTTAAATACTTACTGGCAATGAGAGGAATGTCAGGCTTTGAATTCAGGTCCTCTAATATATTATACTTCTGGTGACAAACTCAAATAGAAAAGAGGCCACTAAACCATATATAGTGCTCCCTGAAGGTGTATATTAATTAAGAAACTACTAACATTATTTATATTATATTATATACAATATCATTAATACTTAAAATATTAATATTAACTGTTCTATTCTATTTTTATTTTTGTTAAATATCTTCCAATTACAGCTTAATCTGATTCTTATTGCATTCAAGAGAATAGGGCTACATGTTTGACATCTATGAACTGCTTTAGTTATGCTGTATACGTGTACATGCAGCCAGGTATTTCCCCTTTTTATAGTTGGATTTTACTTTTTACCTGTTCAACTACCAATAGAAGAGAGCCTTCAGTAAGCAAGTATAGTAAAGATCCCAGTTTTATGACTGCCACCAGCTTTATGGTCTTCTGTGGAATTATTATAATATTATTATTGTGAAGTTGTTATTTTCACTATTTGATATGGTGTGAAGATGACAAGTAGCTTCTGTCCCTATCTAAGAGTGAGTGAAGGAAATTATAGATTCCATATAACTCACCTGTAATTTGCTTTGTGTGTTATAAATCTTAGCCGATGATAGCTTCTATATAAGTAATGATATGAAAAAAGCATGGAGGTATATGGACAGAAAAGGAAGTGGACTAGTCATGTAGTGAGATTGTTCTGGTGTGGACCTGCCTTTGGGCCTATGGTAATTTAGGTTCAATAGTAGAACAAAATGAAACATTTACAGATTGTTCATCAGTTAACAAAAAGCTGAAGCAGGAGAAGGATATTCAACAGGGTTATGCATAGAAAACACCCTTATTTGATTTGGTTGAGTTCCCTTTCTGGAGGGGTCTAATGAGGTCCATCAGGCCAGTATCCAAGAGCACTTGGATTTTTTCAAGATTATTTTATACTCAGGCTACTAATGATATCAACAGTCAGGGAGCCCTTTAGTCCCCTGGGTCAACCCAGTTTTGAAGATGTCTTCAATACATTTTAAGGAAAAATTGACTAATTAGGTTAAGATGCTGTTTCTACAGTGAGAGATAATAGATGGACAGCTTGAATCTTGCAATGGTATTCATGAAATTTTTAAAGAATTTTTTAAAGAAAACTCAATATTTTGACTAAATCTTTTGGGGAGGATTTATAGAAAGACATGGACAAGAATTACTAAGGATCAGAAGCATTCAGTTAGTTGGGGCACAGTGGAGAGAGTGTCAGGCCCCCAGTCAAGAAGATCTGAATTTAAATTCAACTTCAGATACTTACTAGCTGTGTGACCCTGAACAAGTCACTTAATATAAAATGGGAACAATAATACCACAGATATCTCAGGATTATTGTGAGGATCAAGTGAGATAATATTTGTAAAGCTATAACATAGTTCTTGGGATTTAGTAGATTTTTAATAAATGCTTTCTCTTCCCCTGCAATCAACAAGTGTATAAGTATCTACTGTATGCCAGACAATAGGGATATAAATAAAAAAAATTAAACCATCCCTACTCATAAGGAGCTTACATTCTAATTTGGGGAAACAAGAACACATAGAAATATATACTATATAACTACAATGCTAATAAAAGCAAAGTTAAGTACAAAGTAGCTTAGAATTGTCCTGAATCATTGAATTGCTGAGAGTAGCTAAGTCTATCACATTTGCTTGCCCCACAATATTTCAGCAACTATGTATAATGATCTCCTTGTTCTGCTTATTTCACTCTACATCAGTTCATGTGTGTCTTTCTAGTTCTTTCTGAAATTGTCTTGTCCATTATTCCTCATAGCACAATAGTATTCCATCACCATCATATACCACAATTTGTTTAGCCATTCCCCAATTGAAGGACATCCCTTTAGTTTCCAAATCTTTTCCCCCCACCAAAAAGCACAGTTATAAATATTTTTGTACAAACAGGTTCTTTCCCATTTTTTTTTATCTCAAAGAGGCTAATTTAGATTTGATGTAAGGAAACACTTAATAGCAATTAGAGCTAACCAAAGGTCTAATGATTTGCCTAGAGAAGTTGTGGGTTTTCCTTTTACCATAGGTCATGCAAAGATTAGATGACCATTTATTGGGTACAATATCAAGGACATTCTTGTTCAAAATGGATTGGGGTAGCAAATTTGCAAGTTTACTTCTAATTATCGAATTCTGTAATTCATATAAGGTATTTCTATTAAAATACGCACTGTTTCTCTGTCAGCTGCTACATCTTATTCTTGGCATTGTTAAGGAATGAAGGTTCTTATTCTAGGTGGCAAGCTAGTAGAATGTGTCCGTGTCTCAGAGCTGTGGGTTTCATCAGCAAACCTCCTGGAAGAGTGAGTTCCTCCTTCTCCCAACCTCAACCTATTATGTTAGCTTTGGCAAAATCTACTGTGGACAATAGTGGGCCTGGCTCAGTTGCAAGCGTAGAGATGTAGAAATTGTTTGATATGTTAGGTGACTTCTTTTTATTTGTCCATTCACCTGTAGATTATATGCCATGCTAACCAGAAGGTACAGTAATTTGTATAAAATTGGGCTGTGACTTGTCTAAAACAATTTGAGTAATATTAACCCCCCATGGAAATAACCAACTGAGGACACCCCCTAGTACTGGAACCAAGTGGCCTAATTTGGAGAAATATTCTCCCCCCCACCCCACCCTAGAGAGTAGGGAAAGGAGGAGACAGGAAGGGGATGGGAGAGGAGAAGAAGGGAGAAGGGTAGAGCTGGAGAAATATTCTTCACATTTATGATGGTCCTAAGTCCTAGTGAAAGAGATAACTCTAAGACAAAGTACAAACCAGCCTATGGTAAGTAAAGTATCCTCCTTCTAATGAAGGGAATCATTGGAAAAAGGCTCAAGATTTCTAATGGGATTGTTTGGGCTATGAGAAGTATTGACACCACCATATATAATACAGACACTCCCGTGTATAATGATGCATATTGTCTACATACCCAGAGTAATCTGAGGAATCCTGTCCCTACATGATTAAGTACTTGGTCTAATTTGTCCTATTTGTCTATATGGCTTCTTCTGGGTCACCACCTGAGGCTACTCAAAGGAAAATATATCTTTTGTGTTTCCAAAGAGGAGGACCCATTAACAAAGCCCTGCTTATTTCCAGCTATCTCTTGGTGGAAGGAGTGAGTTGGAGGAATTGGTTTGAATTGATTGAGTTGTTGCAAATAAGAGCCATTGAAGAAAACTGCTTCCAGGCTGGCCTAATACTTGTGTTCTAGTATAGTTCTCTGGTCCTTCTGCCCTTTTAGGATTGTGAGAATTATAATTAATATATAATTTATCCAAATATTATATTTAACGAGGTTTATTAAAATTAACTTGAAACTAAAAGGGAAACTAAAAAGCTAGAGTCAAGAGGGAGCTCACTCAAGCCACACAGGTGGAAGAGAGAGCGAGAGGGAGAAGTCACAAAACTCATAAACAAACTAGGTAAGGACACATGTAAATGAAAAGGGAAAAGGAATTTTGGGATGCGGAAAGAATTCTTGGAGATGGAGTCTAAAGGTACAAAACTTCTAATTAATACAAGGTCAAGCAAGAAGAACCAGAGAAATGACTATTTCCTCTCAGGCAGGAAAAAATGTTACTGCAAAGAGGAGCTGGGCATCAGCTCATCTGTCCAGCTGGGCATCAAACTATGGAAAAATCAGCCTTTGCATTTGTAGGGTAGGGCAGTATATCATCCTTGTTGTGTTGAATTGAAAGGAAGAAGAGAATCTGACAGGAATGGTGGTTCAAAAATACATGAACTTCTTTAAAGTAGGGCAGATTCTGGTGGCCAATTAATATAGCTACTGGATCATTCCATTGACCCAGAGATCCCAATATTAGGCAAATACTCCAAGAAGGTCAATGATCAAAAGAAAGGCCCAAGTGTAGCAACACTTTTTATAATAGCAAAGAACTGGAAGTAGTCAGTAGATAGTCAATAAACATTTGTTAAACACCCACTATGTGCAAGTACTATGCTAAATAAAGTAGATCAGTACTCATTGGAGAATAATGAAAATGGACAAATAAATAATAGTGGGACATGAATGTAATGGATTACTATTGTACTGCAAGAAAAGTGAATATAATGAATATAGAGAAGTATGCAAAGACTTATATAGCAAAGTGAAGAATCAGGAAAAAATATACAAAATGACTATAACAATAAATGGAAAGAACAACAAAACAATTGGAAATTGAACTTTGTAAAATTGTAATGTCTAAACTTGTTCCCAAAGAAGGGAAAAAACATTTATTAAGTATCTACTAGATACTGGCATGATGGTAAGTGCTTTACAAATATATAATTTAATCTTCACAGCAACCTAGGAAATAGAAGCCATTATTGTCCAGGGTCATGTAGCTAGTGTCTAAATTTGAACTCAGGTCTTCTTAATTCCAGTTCCAGCACTTGATCCACTGTGCCATCTAGCTGTGAGAGAATAGATATGAGAAAATACCTTTGGCATACTTTGCAGAAGTGAGAATTATGGGTGTGGAACATTGTATATAATGTCATATTTTTAAAAACATATATACATATATTTTTCTTCTTTCTTTTCTCTCTCTTTCTTTCTCTCTCTCCCTCTCCCTTTCTCTCCCTCTCTATCTCCCTTCCTCTCTCCCTCCCTCCTCTTCTCTCCTTTTCCTTCTCCTCTTTCTCCTCCTTCTCCTCCCTCTCCTTTTCCTCTTACATGATTGTACCTGTAAAATCTATAACCGTTTGTTTACTCTCTCAGGCAAGAGTGAGGAATGGGAGGGGTGAGGGAAGGAGAGAGAAAATTTTTAACTAAAAACATTTTAAAAATGAATGTTAAGGGGGAAACCAGGTGGTTCAATGGATTGAGAGCCAGACCTAGAGATGGAGAGTGCTTCAGTGTTCAAATGTGACCCCAGATATTTCCTAGCTGTGTGTCATTGGGCAAGTCACATAAACTGCATTGCCCAGCCCTTACCACTCTTCTGCCTTAGAACCAATATATAGTATTAATTCTAAAATGGAAGGTAAAGGCTAAAAAAATGAATGTT
Source organism: Gracilinanus agilis (assembly GCF_016433145.1). NCBI lineage: Eukaryota > Metazoa > Chordata > Mammalia > Didelphimorphia > Didelphidae > Gracilinanus > Gracilinanus agilis. The sequence goes on along the minus strand of NC_058130.1, from coordinate 632,543,758 downwards.
AAATTTTGTTTTTATATGTAATTAGGGAAAAATATTATTAAAATGTATTTTTTTTGCTGAAAAATTATTGCTTATTTTTTATTCTTTGTTATAAGGGATGGCTCAGGGTAGGAAGGCTAGAGATATAATGGTGAATTTAGGTTAAATGAAAAGAAAAAATTGCATTAAAATGTATTTTTAAAAAGAATGCCTTCCCACATAAAATTAATTTCCTTTTTTAAAAAATGAAGTTATTAGAATGCTAAATTAGGAAATGCTATAGATATAGTTTATCTAGATTTTTAAAAAGCATTTGATAAAGTCCTTCTGTTACCTTTGTCAAAAAGATGAAGAGAATGGGCTGGATGAGAGTACAATTAATTAGATTTGGAATTAATTTAATAACTATGCTCATTAATAGGAAGCTGGAGAGAGGTCTCATACAGAATGGTTCAGGAATTTGTGCTTGACACTGTACTGTAAAATTTTATCAGTGACTTAAGGGCATAAATGGCATTGTTATCAGATTTACAGATGACACAAACAAAGCTGGGAAGGATAGCTAACAAATTGGATGATGGATGATTAGGATCCAAAATGACTTTGATGGGCTAAAATATTGGACTAAATCTAACAAGATATACTGATTAGGGATAAATATACAGTTTTATATTTGATTCATAAGTACAGAAGGGTAAGCCATAGTCAGATGGTAGTTTGTTTGAAAAAAGATTCAGAGGTTTTAGGGGACTGGGCACTTAATATGGTATTGATCAAATGCAAATTAATGGATAATAGGTCTGGAACTAGAAGAGACCTCAGAGATAAAGTTATCTAGTCCAACTCCTTCATACTATAGATGAGGAAACTTAAGCCCAAGAAAACTGTGACATGATTTTGGGTTACATTGATTGGCTTGGCTTCCAGGAAAAGGAAGGATGTTAGTTCAGTATATTCTGCCCAGATCAGATAATATCTTCAGTATTGCATTCATATCTAGGCACAAGGCTTTAGGAAGAATATTGACAAGTGAAAAGTGGTCTAAAAGAGAGGAAATATGATGATGAAAGGACTTGGATTTATGTCAAATGTTGTTGTTGAGGAGTTTGTCTCTTCTTGACCACATTTGGGGTTTTCTTGGTAAAGAGACTGGGGGTGGCCTGCCATTTCCTTCTCCAGATTATTTTATAGATGAGGAGACTGAGGCAAAAGGGGTTAAGTGACTTGCCCAGTGTCACACAGCTAGTAAGTGTCTAATGCCAGATTTGAACTCAGGTCTTCTTGACTCCGAGCCCAGCTGTTTAACCTAGCTGCCCCTAGGGAATATTATTCCATATAGGGATTAAATAAAAGAAATGGGATATTGAGCTTAAAAAAGAAGAGATTCGAGAAAGGGCATGATACTTATCCTCAAAGAATTGAAGGATTGTTCTGTGGAAGATGAATTAGACTTGTTTTATTTGTCTCTAGAGGATAGAGCAAGGGGCAATTAGTGGAAAGTGAGAAAAGGCAAATTTAAGTCTTGATAAAGGAAAAAAAACCTTACAATTAGAATTCTCCAATGGACTGCTTCAAGAGATATTAGGGAATTTCATTAGAGCTCTTCAAATAAATAATAGATGGCCACTAGTTGGGAATGTTGCCAAAAGCATTCTTCAGATAATGATTAGCTTGGTTAGTTGTTCAGTTGTTCTTCATACTTGAAGAGGACCAAAATAACATCCCTGGGCAATTGGCATAAACCAGATTTAAGTGAGGCAGAGTTGCACAAAGTCCTCATCCTCACTTTCTTCTAGTCATCCAAGGCCAGTGGCAAGACAAAAGTCAAGATGACTGGTGATGACTTGGGATACAGTGAATGACCTTAGCTTCTTTGATACCTAATCAAGCTCTAAGTGTTCCATAGTCCCTTCTTTCACTGCCTTCATGGCTATGGGAACAAATTGTGTTTGTTCATCCACCCCTTCTGCCAGAGGAAATCATGCCTAACTCACCAACAGGTTTGAGGTCTGACAGATGCCTTCAAACTGACTTAGCCCATTTGCCAAGATGGTATACCAGGGTGTGGCCACTGTGTATGTTACACTTCTTGCAGCCATAGGGGAGAGCTGGGTGGCAGATGGACACTAAAGAAGGAAAGCATCCCTGAAAAGGGATTGACAAGCCCTCATACCAGAGGTACTAGTTTTTCCTAAACACCCTGCTTTCCCAAACCAACCAATCAACCAACCATTTTGTTGATTGGCAAAAAAAACCCAACTTCTTTGTGAGAGGATTTGTTTAAGTGTTTTACTATATCAAAACAAATTATATCAATACTTTTAAAACGCTGTGATTTTATCCTGTCCCCAGTAATCAATGTCAGAACTTTCTATTTTTTAGTATTAATAAAAAGGAAGAAGGCAGTTGGTGAGGATCCCATGGGCTTTGAAGGGTAAATAAAACTATTCCTTAGTTTTCCCAATATATAATCAGCTAAGGTATTCTATTCCACTTCATTTAGAACAAAAATGTATTCACTGGGGATGTACATAGAAAGAAAGAAATTGGAGGGGTAGCTAGGTGGCTGAGCAGTTAGAGAATCAGGCCTAGGGACAGGAAATCCAGGGTTCAAATATGACTTTTGACATTTCATAAGCTATGTGACCCTGGGCAAGTTGCTTAACCACAAATACCTAACCCTACTGCTCTTTTGCTTTGGAACCAATACTTAGTATCAATTCTAAGACAGAAGATAAGGGAGAAATTAAGAAAGAAGAAGGAAGGAAGGAAGGAAGGAAGGAAGGAAGGAAGGAAGGAAGGAAGGAAGGAAGGACAGAGGGAGGGAAGGAAAGGAAGAAAGGAAGGAAGAAAGAAAGAAAGAAAGAAAGAGAGAGAG